>NW_012098688.1:292187-293594 GCF_000951045.1 Mandrillus leucophaeus | reverse complement strand
TTTAACATAAAATTATTTATAATTTCAAATTTCATGAAGTTTTTGAAGTGCCCTCAAATTTGAAAGCCAAAACAGGATGAGAAAATAACATTGTGGAAGAATAATACAAAGACTACTAAGAGTATGGGTGGAGGTAGTGTCACACAGAGTCAGTTTACTTGCTAGGGAAGAGTACACAAACAAGTACAACAAATCTGGCAAAATTGGTTCACTTAATTAAGGGAGAGCATGGTGGCAGGGGTAGGGAGAGTATGTTTCAGATAGGTAGGAAAATTTATAATAGCTATGCTAAATGAGAATTGAAAGCTTGCAGTCTGGATAAGGCATCATGAATTCATATGTCTATATACGGTTTATTGAAAATAAGTGCCATTATTCACTGGTCAGATAAGGGATTTCTTGTTTGGACCATTAAAACTCTAGTGTACCACAGATATTCACCATTCTTAGTCAATTTTTCAGCTTTCAGGGATGGGTTACTCAAAGTTCAGAGTGGTGTTTGTTTTTTTACAGTTTGAGATGGTCAGCACTGTTTATATAGAAATACCACGTTCAGTTGTAATATCTCCAAACAATTGGAAAATTTTCCATTTATAATGAATCAACATCCTCAGGTTTTATAATCTTTGTTTTTTATCCTGTATTGTTTTTCAGGTCTTATCAACAGAATCTATCAAAAACTAATCTGTTTTAAATTCTTTCAAGGAACATAATAATCTTTGAAATATTTTGAAATTAAATTTAACTTACTATACTTTAAAAAAACACACAATCTTCATAACTCTTTCAAGGAGGTTTATTGAATCAAAAAAAAAAAAAAGTTTTGAACTCTAACAATATAGGAAACTTGAAAGCAACCCTATTTTGAATCACAAAACACAATATATTAAATCAAAAGTGTGACTCAAAATAAGACTAGAGTTAGCACAGGAATGGAAATAGCTAAAATGGGGAAGATATTTCTCCTTTCAAAGTCTAAGTTTCAGATGCCTTATCCTCTGTAACACCAACAAAACATAGACATTCATTAGTACATTCATCACAAAACCAATGGACATACAATGTTACTCAAACTCAGATTTAATTTATTGGAAAGGTTTCTTCAAAGAAAGTAACTCAGTTTTTCCAAAAGTTCTTTGTAGGAATTCAGATGTTTTGAAATTATTAATAACAATCCCTGTTGTAATATATTTAACTACAAAAGTATTCAAAAAATTACCAAACTGCCTCTATCTCTTTTTTCTCCTCGATAGATACTCTGTTTCCCATAAAACAGACAGGAAATAACTAACCAGCTATGGACTGTCTGAGTCTGAGACAATTTAAATAGTTTTCCAGTTCTAGGTTCTTAAAAGTGTAAATTCGTGGTTAAAACACAATAACACCACTTTAGCGAGTCATGGAAAA
>NW_012098688.1:288314-292137 GCF_000951045.1 Mandrillus leucophaeus | reverse complement strand
CATTCCTTTGGAGGGGGAGATGCACTCTGATTGTTTGAATTTCCAGCTTTTCTGCCCTGCTTTTTCCCCATCTTTGTGGTTTTATCTGCCTTTGGTCTTTGATGTTAGTGATGTACTGATGGGGTTTTGGTGTGGGTGTCCTTTCTGTTTGTTAGTTTTCCTTCTAAGAGTCAGTACCCTCAGCTGTAGGTCTGTTGGAGATTGCCTGAGGTCCACTCCAGACCCTATTTGCCTGGGTATCAGCAGTGGAGACTGCAGAAGATAGAATATTGCTGAACAGCGAGTGCTGCTCTCTGATTCTTGCCCTGGAAGCTTTGTCTCAGGAGTGCACCCCACCTTGTGAGGTGTGAGGTGTCAGTCTGCACCTAGTGGGAAATGTCCCCATGTTTGGCTACTCAGGGGTCAGGGACCCACTTGAGCAGGCAGTCTGTCCATTCTCAGATCTCAACCTCCATGCTGGGAGATCCACTGCTCTCTTCAAAGCTGTCAGACAGGGTCATTTGCATCTGCAGAGGTTTCTGCTGCTTTTTGTTTAGCTGTGCCCTGTCCCCAGAGGTGGAGTCTACAGAGACAAGCAGGCCTCCTTGAGCTGCTGTGGGCTTCATCCAGTTCGAGCTTCCAGGCGGCTGTGTTTACCTACTTAAGCCTCAGCAATGGCAGACACCCCTCCACTAGCCTTGCTGCTGCCTTGCTGTTAGATCACAGACTGTTGTGCTAGCAATGAGGGAGGCTCCGTGGGCGTGGGACCCTCCTGGCCAGGTGTGGGATATAATATCCTGGTGTGCCATTTGTTAAGACCCTTGGTAAAGCGCAGTATTAGGGTGGGAGTTACCTGGTTTTCCAGGTGTTGTGTTTCTCAATTCCCCTGGCTAGGAAAAGGGATTCCCTTCCCCCTTGCATTTGCCAGGTGAGGCAATGCCTCACCCTGCTTCAACTCTCCCTGGTCGAGCTGCACTAGCTGACTAACACTGATTGTCTAGCACTCCCCAGTGAGATGAACCTGGTACCTCAGTTGAAAATGCAGAAATCACCAGTCTTCTGTGTCGCTCGTGCTGGGAGCTAGAGACTGGAGCTGTTTCTATTCGGCCATCTTGCTCGGGAGTGTTCTATATGTAGTTAATGCACAGTGGTAATAAAAACAGTTAAAATGGCCACGTAAATCATGTAAATATATTTTTGAATATTTACAATCAGAGAATAAGAGCTTTTTATTTTTTGCCTTTTAGTTTTTAATAGAGGCACAAATTACACGCTGTACAGATCTTAAGAGTTCCAGTTTGGTATGTTTTGACAACAATATAAATTTATGTAATCCATACACTTATTTAGACACAGACAATTACAACTAACCAAGAAAGTTGCTGTACGCCCATCCCAAATGAATCTCTAATCTCCCCACCCAACATAGACTATATAATGATGTAGATTTGATTCTGTTACAGAATTATCCTATCATGTAGATTTTTCAATTCCAAAGTTAGAAAAAGTATATGGCTTCTGTTGTGTCTGACTCCTTTCTCTCAGCAAACTTTTGAGGTTTATTCATTCATTTTGTGTATCGGAATTTTTTTTTCCCATTTAGTTCTGAGTAATATAACATTACAAAACATGAGCCAAGAATTGTTTATTCATTCATCATATTGCAGATATTAAGCTTATTTCTGATATTTGACTTTTAAGAACAAAATAACTAAAAACATTTGTGTACAAATGTACAACATAGACGTATGTTTTTATTTCCTCTTTACCAATGCCCAGTAATTCAGAATTGAATTTTCATATCTTCCTCCATAAAGTATGTAAGTCTTTTATCCTCATTTCATTAAGCTACTTATAACTTTATTATTGATTTTAGGAATTATTTGTATATTATGAATATAAATCCATTGTCATTTATGCTGTTGAGAATATTTTTTCCTAGTCAATGGCTTGCCAGTCTATTTTCTTAGCTGTATATTTTGATGAGCAGAAGCTTTAAAAATGTTATGTAGTTTATACTTTTTTAATCATTAGTAAAGAATGTTGAATATTGATCTTTATAAGAATATTGATCTTTGATCTTTATAAGAATATTGTTTTTTGTTCCAAGGTCAAAAAGGACTTTTTTTTTTTTTTTTATGTGTTTGAAGATTTACAGTGGCAACAATTGTATCTGAGTATATTATCCATATGTAGTTCATTTTGTGTATTGCTTGAGTATTTTGTGTATTTTTTTTTCCTGTGCATAACTAATCATCCGTTTCAGGACCATATGTGGAAAAGGCATTTCTTTCTCTATTCAATAGCTTTGTCATTTTTATTTTTCAAAAATAAATAAATAAGATACTATTTAACTTCAACATCACAATCTATACTTCTCAATCTATATTCATTATCTTACCTACATGTTTTATATTTCTATTTTCTTTCTTTTTTTGTCTTCTTTTTCTATTAAACTTATTTTTTAACTTTCAAAGCAAGAGCTAATTCTAAAACTGGAAATTCTAGGCACCTGGAAAATAAGAATGATAATCAAGACACTTGTGGTGAATATATGGTATCTAAAAATCATAACAACCACTTTAATTCTCTATGTGTTATATAAAAGGAACATTAAACAATTTTATGCTTCATTATTTAATATTCATTATTTAATATTTTGACACACTTATTCCAGAAACTGTTTGAAACAACCCTGTAAGTTGCAAATAATTTTTACAGATAAAAGTTATGAAATTCAGAAGGTTTAGTAGTCAGCTTAAATATTTTGATTCCTGCATAAACAAAAGAACCTAATCAAAAAAAATGTCTGATGTTTACATAGGTCAAAAATCATGTCACATTCTGGTATTGAGAGTATTAAACTTTTTTGTTGATGAGGCAACATGATTTTGAAATGTTGGCAATTTCTTCTGCAATGAATAGCAGAACTGTGTTTCATACATAATATGGATGATACAAACAGCTATACTTTTTCTCAGTACATTATCTTCTAGATTTGTCTAATGTAGATGCTAATGCATTGAGACCACACGTTTATTTAGACTAAGTTTTTGACCATTTATGTGCATATAATACTTACTGACATAGAGCTATAAAAAGATACAAAAATGTTGAAAGAACCTATGATGATCCTGAATATAGAAGACAGAGCTTAAAAGTTTATTATTAATGTAGTAAAAATAATTTAGGTTTAATATTAATTTAGATAGCAGACATACCACTGAAACAGGGTCTTGGGAGGATTATACTGAGTCACATTTTACCTTTCAACCAGGATCTGAGTTCCTGGGGGATGGTTTATATGGGCAATATAGTGGGATCACATGGGAAGCTCAGGGAAAGGAGTTATATAGCAGCCAGTGTAGAGTTATTTTACTATTTTACCAATCAGTACTATTGTACAAGTGTATACTTATAGAATATCTGCAGTTATACTATCACATTTTATCACTGCTATGACATGTATAACACATATTTTTTTGCCGCCACCTATTAGCAATAGGATGTGTCTGATACCAATGTTACTTAAAGCTGTATTTAGGCAAAGACCCTCATTAATTAGTTATCCTCATGCACATGCAAGCTTGGGCAGCAGACTTATTTATATTTTCATTGCTACAATTGAGTTATGTATACTCTTGGCAATATATGATCAGAGTTTAATCACTAATTGCAAGTTCCTTTAAAAATTAAAGTATAACTCAGCAATAAAAATGTTAGTTACTTGGTTTGCAGAAAACAGAGCAGAGAAATAAATTTTTGTCATCAGAGGATCGTCTGAAATTTCATGTTTTCCTGTAAAGCATTAAACAAGTGCTTTCTAAAGCCTAAGAAAGAAAAA
>NW_012098688.1:287529-288264 GCF_000951045.1 Mandrillus leucophaeus | reverse complement strand
TAACCATCTTTTTAACTCACTATTTACTAAAATATCAGAAATCTTAATATACATTTTTAGAACAAAGTGACTTTTTCAATAAAAAAGAGAAAAAGATAAATTATTTCTTACCAAATTTCTAAAGTATGTAGGTATATAAACTACATTGCCATGCTTTTGTGGCTTATTTTCAGAAAGTGATATGTAAGTAAAATAAAAACAAATGGAGAAATGTAGAAACACTACAACATTATCTACTTTGCAGAATTTTAAATTACTAAGGATATTAATATTAATGATAAATTCCCAAAGTGTAATGTTGTAAGGATTCAAGATTTATCATATTACAAATAAATAGTTTTAAAGTTAATCATGCATACATATTACATATGTTCTAGATTTAGTTCTTTTTTATTATTATTATTATGCTTTAAGTTCTAGGGTGCATGTGCACAACCTGCAGGTTTGTTACATATGTATACCTGTGCCATGTTTGTGTGCTGCACCCATCAACTCGTCAGCACCCATCAACTTGTCATTTACATCAGGTATAACTTCCAGTGCCATCCCTCCCCACTCCCCCCTGCCCATAATAGGCCCTGGTGTGTGATATTCCCCTTCCAGAATCCAAGTGATCTCATTGTTCAATTCCCACAATGAGAACATGAGTGAGAACATGCAGTGTTTGGTTTTCTGTTCTTGCAATAGTTTGCTGAGAATGATGGTTTCCAGCTGCATCCATGTCCCTACAAAGGA
>NW_012098688.1:285835-287479 GCF_000951045.1 Mandrillus leucophaeus | reverse complement strand
GACACAGACAATTACAACTAACCAAGAAAGTTGCTGTACGCCCATCCCAAATGAATCTCTAATCTCCCCACCCAACATAGACTATATAATGATGTAGATTTGATTCTGTTACAGAATTATCCTATCATGTAGATTTTTCAATTCCAAAGTTAGAAAAAATATATGGCTTCTGTTGTGTCTGGCTCCTTTCTCTCAGCAAACTTTTGAGATTTATTCATTCATTTTGTGTATCGGATTTTTTTTTTTCCATTTAGTTCTGAGTAATATAACATTACAAAACATGAGCCAAGAATTGTTTATTCATTCATCATATTGACAGATATTGAGCTTAATTCTGATATTTGACTTTTAAGAACAAAATAACTAAAAACATTTGTGTACAAATGTACAACATAGACGTATGTCTTTATTTCTTCTTTACCAATGCCCAGTAATTCAGAATTGAATTTTCATATCTTCCTCCATAAAGTATGTAAGTCTTTTATCCTTATTTCATTAAGCTACTTATAACTTTATTATTGATTTTAGGAATTATTTGTATATTATGAATATAAATCAATTGTCATTTATGCTGTTGAGAATATTTTTTCCTAGTCAATGGCTTGCCAGTCAATTTTCTTAGCTGTATATTTTGATGAGCAGAAGTTTTAAAAATGTTATGTAGTTTATACTTTTTTAATCATTAGTATTTTCTTTGATCTTTATAAGAATATTGTTTTTTGTTCCAAGGTCAAAAAGGACTTTTTTTTTTATGTGTTTGAAGATTTACAGTGGCAACAATTGTATCTGAGTATATTATCCATATGTAGTTAATTTTGTGTATTGCTTGATTATTTTGTGTATTTTTTTCCTGTGCATAACTAATCATCCGTTTCAGGACCATATGTGGAAAAGGCATTTCTTTCTCTATTCAATAGCTTTGTCATCTTTATTTTTCAAAAATAAATAAATAAAATATGATTTAACTTCAACATCACAATCTGTACTTCTCAATCTATATTCATTATCTTACCTACATGTTTTATATTTCTATTTTCTTTCTTTTTTTGTCTTCTTTTTCTATTGAACTTATTTTTTAACTTTCAAAGCAAGAGCTAATTCTAAAACTGGAAATTCTAGGCACCTGGAAAATAAGAATGATAATCAAGACACTTGTGGTGAATATATGGTATCTAAAAATCATAACAACCACTTTAATTCTCTATGTGTTATATAAAAGGAACATTAAACAATTTTATGCTTCATTATTTAATATTCATTATTTAATATTTGGACACACTTATTCCAGAAACTGTTTGAAACAACCCTGTAAGTTGCAAATAATTTTTACAGATAAAAGTTATGAAATTCAGAAGGTTTAGTAGTCAGCTTAAATATTTTGATTCCTGCATAAACAAAAGAACCTAATCAAAAAAAATGTCTGATGTTTACATAGGTCAAAAATCATGTCACATTCTGGTATTGAGAGTATTAAACTTTTTTGTTGATGAGGCAACATGATTTTGAAATGTTGGCAATTTCTTCTGCAATAAATAGCAGTACTGTGTTTCATACATAATATGGATGATACAAACAGCTATACTTTTTCTCAGTACATTATCTTCTAGATTTGTCTAATGTAGATGCTAATGCATTGAGACCACA
>NW_012098688.1:284697-285785 GCF_000951045.1 Mandrillus leucophaeus | reverse complement strand
CTTCCTATCCATGAGCATGGTATGTTCTTCCATTTGTTTGTGTCCTCTTTTATTTCACTGAGTAGTGATTTGTAGTTCTCCTTGAAGAGTTCCTTTACATCCCTTGTAAGTTGGATTCGTAGGTATTTTATTCTCTTTGAAACAATTGTGAATGGAAGTTCATTCATGATTTGGTTCTCTGTTTGTCTGTTACTGATGTATAAGAATACTTGGGATTTTTGCACATTAATTTTGTATCCTTAGAATTTGCTGAATTTGCTTATCAGTTTAAGGAGATTTTGAGCTGAGATGATGGGGTTTTCTAAATATACAATCATGTCATCTGCAAACAGGGATAATTTAACTTCTTCTTTTCCTAACTGAATACCCTTGATATCTTTCTCTTGCCTGATTGCCCTAACCGGAACTTCCAACACTATGTTGAATAGGAGTAGTGAGAGAGGGCATCCCTGTCTTGTGCCAGTTTTCAAAGGGAATGCTTCCAGTTTTTGCCCATTCAGTATGATATTGGCTGTGGGTTTGTCATAAATAGCTCTTATTATTTTGAGATACGTTCCATCAATACTGAATTTATTGAGGGTTTTTAGCATGAAGGGCTGTTGAATTTTGTCAAAGGCCTTTTCTGCATCTATTGAGATAATCATGTGGTTTTTGTCTTTCATTCTGTTTATATGCTGGATTGCGTTTATTGATTTGCGAATGTTGAACCAACTTTGCATCCCAGGGATGAAGCCCACTTGATCATGGTGGATAAGCTTTATGATGTACTGCTGGATTCGGTTTGCCAGTATTTTATTGAGGATTTTTGCATCAATGTCCATCAGGGATATTGGTCTAAAATTTTTTTTTTGTTGTTGTGTCTCTGCCAGGCTTTGGTATCAGGATGATGTTGGCCTCATAAAATGAATTATGGAGGATTCCCTCTTTTTGTACCCAGTAGTCATTCAGGAGCAGGTTGTTCAGTTTCCATGTAGTTGAGCGGTTTTTATTGATTTTCTTAGTCCTGAGTTCTAGTTTGATTGCACTGTGGTCTGAGAGACAGTTTGTTATAATTTCTGTTCTTGTACATTTGCTGAGGAGTGCTTTAC
>NW_012098688.1:276727-284647 GCF_000951045.1 Mandrillus leucophaeus | reverse complement strand
GTTGAAAGAACCTATGATGATCCTGAATATAGAAGACAGAGCTTAAAAGTTTATTATTAATGTAGTAAAAATAATTTAGGTTTAATATTAATTTAGATAGCAGACATACCACTGAAACAGGGTCTTGGGAGGATTATACTGAGTCACATTTTACCTTTCAACCAGGATCTGAGTTCCTGGGGGATGGTTTATATGGGCAATATAGTGGGATCACATGGGAAGCTCAGGGAAAGGAGTTATATAGCAGCCAGTGTAGAGTTATTTTACTATTTTACCAATCAGTACTATTGTACAAGTGTATACTTATAGAATATCTGCAGTTATACTATCACATTTTATCACTGCTATGACATGTATAACACGTATTTTTTTGCCGCCACCTATTAGCAATAGGATGTGTCTGATACCAATGTTACTTAAAGCTGTATTTCGGCAAAGACCCTCATTAATTAGTTATCGTCATGCACATGCAAGCTTGGGCAGCAGACTTATTTATATTTTCATTGCTACAATTGAGTTATGTATACTCTTGGCAATATATGATCAGAGTTTAATCACTAATTACAAGTTCCTTTAAAAATTAAAGTATAACTCAGCAATAAAAATGTTAGTTACTTGGTTTGCAGAAAACAGAGCAGAGAAATAAATTTTTGTCATCAGAGGATCGTCTGAAATTTCATGTTTTCCTGTAAAGCATTAAACAAGTGCTTTCTAAAGCCTAAGAAAGAAAAATATTACAAAATAAAGGTGACAACATTTTATATTTGAAATGGTTATCAAAAGAAAATGATATCACCCACCAAATGATACAACTAGAAACATGAGAAATTCTACAAAGCAGAAGAAAGAAATTCCAAAACAACAAAAAAGCAGTCTGACCACTTTACGGATTGTGCATTGAGATAGAAACATTACGTTATAATTTAATTAAGATCAGGTTTTTTTTTCCTTCCCGCATTGTATGTAATCTAATGGTGCATCCTATAATCTGTGAGCTCCACAAATCAATAAAATATAGAATGTACATAAAGTAACACCCAAAAAAAGGAATAAAAGAATGGTTAGTAAAATTACTTCAGTTAGAAATCCTTAAAGGCATGACAGCATGCATTATATTGTAGAATAGTAGTTGTCACTGAGATGCTAGTCCCAGTATTCAAGAGGCATACATCACAAAACACTATTTGCTGTGACTCAGGCTTTTGGACATAATGAAGGAAAAAAACAGTAGTTGTAAGCTTGTTGAACCAAACTATCAAGAGAAGATTAGAAATAATGCTAAATCACGTCTTCAAAAATCCCACATGACAATTGGGAAAAATTCAGCTTACTAAAACAAAGAGAAATAGACATGTCTTTGGTAAAAGAGACTGGTCATGTTGGAGTTTCGTCACATATATTTATGTCTTTTCTCTTTCTAAAAGAAACACTGTAGGAGGTCAGGGATTTTTCTTTCCTCGTTCACTGCTCTTGATGCCTAGAGAAGTACCTGGCATAGAGTAGACAACACTCGTAAAGAATGAAGAAAGATGGACTCATTTTGCTTATTTGGCAATTATTTGTAAAGAGATGTTGTATGTCATATAAATATTACAATCCATATTGTGAACTATTTACAGAAATATCATGAGAACAATGTCAAAAATAAAGGAAACTTGATCTTTTAAAAATGATCTTGTAAATAATTATTGAACAAAGTCATAATAATTACTATAACAGAAGCAACAGCTTCCATACACAGATTTCAAACCTGATGAATTTCCATGTATCTCACATGCCCAGTTGGTTCCTGAACGGTGATAGCTGCTCAGGATGCTCAGGAATCAAGTTACCCTCAAGAATTCACTCATAGATTTGAATAAAAGAAGTTTTGAATTGTTACTACTAGCCAGTAACCAGTGAGTTTTTTTGTCCTTCAAGTGGAAGTCTGATGAACAAAGCAGATATAGCCCTGCACTTGGTGGTGATTAGGATGATTTTTGAATGAACTACGCTTTTAAGAAAATGCAGTGAAAAAGAGGAAGACTGAGATTTACATCCTCTGCAATTAGGGTATTAGAAAAATGCACAATTGCAGATTTAAAATCAGAATAACTGACTTGACTCAAAGGCTTTAAAAAAAACTTATGGAATGTATGACATTAGGTAACTCTTTTGTTTCTACTTTCTTATCTGTAAAAACATGTGGCAATAAATACCTCCAGAGCTTTTGTGACAATAAAAACATGATGTATGTGAAAACATCTTGTGATCTTTAAAGAACTATAAAAATGAAAGTTATTGTTTCAATTGTTCCAAACAGGAACCAGAAAGATTATTTCTGCATGGCATTCTGGTGTGATAGTAAATGAGTAAATTCATGCAGAAAAAAGGGGGCAAAAGTACACTAACAGATTCTGCAAAAGGACTCAAATCCAGGTTTACAATATATCATGTTTAAAGAAGAAGGAGAAGAAAGACAATGAAAAAGAAGGAGTAGAAAGACAACAAAACAGTTCCATTTTTATATTTTTTAAATCGTTGTAACCATTAACACTAACAACTATAGATTTTGAAACAATTAATTTTGTTTTAATATATTAAGGAAATAAAAAATGTTCCTCAAGTTATAATGGAATCTCCAAATTAAGATAATTTTAATATTAGGATTCTCTTTACACTTTTGATAACTTTCTTTTTAAAACTAATTTAAAAAAAAAACAGTGAGAAAATCAACATTTTAAAATGATGTCTAATTGCAGATGTGTTATCTATTTCTCATGTAAAATGATTTGGCGAGTTTTTAATACAAAAATTTTAAGTAACATCAAATATAATTGGTTATATAAATGGTGGGCTTGACTAGAAAAAATATTTGAAAATAAACTATATGTGTCGTGATTAACTGGTAATGTTTTATAAATCTGTAGACAAAGCTATATTCTGGAAGTTAGTAACACCTGTCTGTAGATGTATTTCTAATGGGGGCTTGAAAGGAAAATCAATTATTGGAGAGGCTAATTTTCACTTTCGGATACATTTTTCATGGATATAAACTGCAATTTGTTTACCAGTGTTTTTGTTTTTATTTTGTGTGTAAATGGTGGCAAGATTTAGCTTTATTAAACTGTTATTTTTGGAGCAGGTATAAAAATTTATGGCTAAATTTAAATTGTTATAATAACATTCTCTCAATTCTTATCCTGCATCCAATTTCAATAGAATGGTTATTATAAAAGATGTATTTTGTGATTTTTCATCTCCTCTGGAGGACAAATTATGATAATTATAACTGACTTTATAGTAAACCATTCGCAGGAGTGCTAGTGCTGGGCACTAGAAAATTAAATCATCCTGGAGTTAAATTGAGATTGTTTTTAAGATAAAACTTTATTGAAACAATCTCCTTTCATTAAGGTTTGCTTTGTTAGGATGAAGATGTGTTTATTTATTTAGGTCTTCACCCAAAAAGACAATGAGAAAGGGGGTGCTATGATCACAAAGTAAGCCTTATGCAAAATGTGAGGAGTAAGATGTATCCACATCATTGCTTATGTCCCATTAGGCTAATAACCCTGGATAATGGGTACAAAGTGCATTTTGAGAGATAACGTTGGGAAGAAATCTAGAGAGTCTTCATAAATCTAGGTCACAGTAAAATATTATGGAGGTAATATTTTTATAGAAAGAAAGATGAAGTATTAGAATTACAGGGGTAATTAGTCATTAGCATTAGCTCAATGGACTGTCATTGAGAACTAATTGAGCAACTCTATTAGCAAGGCTTAATTTGCATAAAGTGGATGAAAATAAATTCATTTTGCCCAGTCCCATAGTGATCTGAGAAATTCTACATTACCACCTAAAGGGGGCAAATAAAACATTTTAAAAAACAATAAAATATTTTATATTCTGATGTAACTCTTCAAAATAACTGAGTTCTTTTTAGAATCATGCAAAAGAACATAAATAACTTCTTCCAGAGACATTCTCCTGTTAACACTTTTAGAAAGTTATGAAATCTGGAAGTTTCTCCACAAAGTCAGGGCAATTTATCAGTGCAAATAATTTTTGGTCAAACATTGTCAAGAATGTCTTTTCAACACAGTATAGTTCTAGAAAAAATTCTATGCCGTCTGTTCCAAATATTTTTCTAATTCTAAGTGAAATAAAATAGATATCCATAAATATTGATGCCACTGCATTTCAATTAGTCACAAAGGCTGAGCATGAGCTTCTATGCTATGTTTTTATGTATAATACTTGTTGTTTAGGGAGGTGCATCTGGTGTTTTTCCTTTTATAAAAACAATGAACTTGGAGTGGAGCACGATGGCAAAATAGAAGTCTACAGCTCCCAGTACCCCCACAAGAACATCAGATTGTAACAACTACAGACAAAAAGCACCATCACAAAAACCAAAAATCAGCTGAGCACTCACAGTACCTAGTTTCAACTTCATGTAGCTGAAAGAGGAACTAAAAAGTGTAGCAGACACAGTCTTCAATTGCTAATGCCACCCTTCACGCCTCCCCAGGCAACGGCTGCACAGTGTTGCAAAACCTCTCTGCTTGAGAGAAGGAGAATGCAGCAACTGGGACCCTTTACACTGAACTCATTGTTACACTGTCACAGTGGAAAGCAGAACCACGCTGTATCCAGCTGATGCCCACTCCACACAGGGCACATTTAGACTGGCCCTAGGTAGAGGGGCATCATCCATCACGGTTGGAGCCAGTGTTCCCGCAAACCTCACCACTGCAGGCTAAAGCATTTTCAGGCCCTAAGTATACTTGAAGGGCAATGTAGGTCACAAGGACTGCAATTTCAAGCCAAGTCCTAGTGCTGATCTAGGCCTAAAACTAGTGGACTGGAGTTGGTGTCCTGACCTGTTGAGACACCAGCTGAAGCAGCTAAGGCAATGTTGTGCGACCCCTCCCTCATGCCTTGGCAGTGGCTGCACAGTGCGGAGAAACCTGTGCCTTTGGGAGAAAGAGAGCAAACCATTTGTGAGACTACGTTGAACTGAGTGCTGTGCTGTTATAGTAGAGAGCAAAGCTGTGCTGGACTAGGCCAGCACCCCTGTACAGAGGGAGCATTTGGACCACACCTAGCCAGAGGGAAATAGCCCATCCTGGAATTCAGAACTTATTTTTCAGTAAGCCTCGCCACTGCAGGCCAAACTACTCTAGGGTCCTAGGTGAATTTGCAAGGCAGTGTAGGACACAAGGACTGTAATTCCTAGGCAACTCCTAGTGCTGTGCTGGGATTAGAATTGGTGGACTCAGGGGCACATGACCTAGGAAGACACCAGATGGGACATTTAAGGGAATGGTTGCACCACTCGTGCTCCAAACCCAGCAAACAGCTCAGCAACAAATTTAATTTGGCTTTCTGCTTGAAAAGAGAGTGACTGGTAGAAGACTGTGTCTTACATCTTGGATACCAGCTCAGCCAGAGTAGAACAGGGCACCGGGCAGAGTCATGAGGCTCCCATTTCAGGCCCTAGCTGATGGATGACATTTCTGGACATACCTTGAGCCAAAAGGAATCCACTGCCTTGAAGAAAAAGACCCGGTCAGAACAGGATGCATCACCTGCTGACTAAAGAGCCTTTGGACCCCAAATAACCAACAACAATACCCAGTAAAGTTGTCATGGCCCCTGGGATCTGACATGTGCCAGTTTTGTGTGTGACCTAGCATATTCCCAGCTGCGGTGGCTATAATGAAAGACTCCTGTTTGAGAAAAGCAGAGGAAAAGTAAAGGGAATTCTGTCCTGCACATTCACTTCCAGCTGGGCCACAGCAGGGTAGAGCACCAACCAGGCTCTTGGAGTCCCCAAGTCTAGCCTAGACTCTTAGTCAGCGTGTCCGGACCTGCCCTGCTCCAGAGGGGAGCCCACTGCCCTGAAGGATGAGTCTCAGGCCTGGCAGCATTCACCACAAATTGACTAAAGATCCCTTGGGCTTTAAGGGAACAATGATGATATCCTGGCAGAACCCCTCATGGTCCAATGGTGTTGATTGTTGCAAGGAGAGGCTCCTCTGCCTATGGAAAGGAAAAGCAAGTGAGAAGGACTTTATCTTAGAGTTTGAGTGCCTGCTTAGACACAGTAGAATAAAACATCAGATAAATGTATGAGGCTTTTGACTCCAAGCCCTGGTTCCCAAATTGTATTGTTGGATCCACCTGGGGATGGGGGAACTCATCCCCATGAAGGGAAGGAAATAAACCTGGCTTGCTTACCGCCTGCTGATCAAAGAGTCCTAGTGTTATGAGTACACCTAAGTGGTAGCCAGGTAGTGGTTACAGCGGGCTTTGGGCAAGACCCAGTGCTGTGCTGGCTTTAGCCCTGAATAAGCACCGTCCCAATGGTGGTGGCAACAAAAGTGTTGTGTCCTCCCACCCTTAGTTCCAGGTGTTTCAACACACACAAAGGGAGACTCCATTTGCATGGGAGAAAGTAAAAGAAAAGAACCAGAGTCTTTGCCTGATAATCAAGATAATTTTTTCAGATCTAATTCAAGACCACCAAGACAGTACCTCTATGAGTCTGCAAGAAACACAGCATTATTGGGTTTTAGGCCCAAGTCCCTTCAAATACCTCAAAAACTTTCCCAAGGATGGGCATAAAAAAGCCCAAGTTGCAAAAACTATAAATGTCTAACTATTCAGTGCCTAGAAACAACATCTACAAGCATCAAGGCCATCCAGGAAAACATGACCTTATAAATGAACTAAACAAGTCACCAGAGACCAATCCTGGAGAATCAGAAATATATGAAATTTTAGACAGAATATTCAAAATAGCTGTTTTAAGGAAACTCAAAGAAATTCAAGAAAATATGGAGAAGAAATTCACAATTCTATCCAATAATTTTAACAAATGGATTGGAATTATTTTAAAAAATTAAGGAGAAGTTCTAGAGTAGAAAATGCAGTTGATATTCTGAAGAATGCATCAAAGTCTGTTAACAGCAGAACTAATCAAGCAGAAGAAAGAATTAGTCAACTTGAAGACAGGCTATTTACAAATTCAGAGTCAGAGGAAACAAAAGAAAAAAGAATAAAAAACAACGAAGCATGACTACAAGACTAGAAAATAGCTTTAAGTGGGCAAATCTAAGAGTTATTGGCCTTAAAGAGCAAGTAGAGAGACAGATAGGGGTAGAAAGTGTCTTCAAAGGGATAATTACAGAGAAATTCCCAATTCCAGAGAAAGGTATCAATAGCTAAGTACAAGGAGGCTATATAGCACTAAGAAGGCTGAATCCAAAGAAGACTACATCAGGGAATTTAATAATTAAATTCCCAAAGGTCAAAGATTAAGAAAGGATTCTAAAAGCATTAAAAGAAAAGAAACAAGTAACACACACTGGATTTCTAGTACATTTGGCAGCAGACTTTTCAGTGAAGACTCTGCAAGACAACAGAGTGACATGACATATTTAAAGTGCTTGACTGGGCACAGTGGCTCACACCTATAATCCCCACACTTTGGGAAGCTGAGGCAAACAGACCACTTGGGGTCAGGAGTTTGATGCTAGCCTGGGAAACATGGCAAAAACTCATCTCTACTAAAAATATAAAAATTAGCTGGGGATGTAGGTATGTGCCTGTAGTCTCAGCTATTTGGGAGACTGAGGCACAAGAATTGCTTGAACCTTGAAGGCGGAGGCTGCAGTGAGCCAAGATCATAATTCTGCACTCCAGATTGGGCAATAGAGCAAGACTCTTTCTAAAGAAAAGAAAAAAAAAGTGCTTAAAGAAAACACTTTTACTCTAGAATAGTATATCTGGTGAAAATATCCTTTAAGCATGAAGAAATAAAGACCTTCCTAGACAAACAAGTCGAGGGATTTCATCAACACCAGATCTGTCCTAAAAGAAATGCTAGAGGAAGGACATTAATGAGTATTAAGAAATCATCTGAAGTTA
>NW_012098688.1:272835-275472 GCF_000951045.1 Mandrillus leucophaeus | reverse complement strand
CTTAAGTCAGGAAGAATTAGAAACCCAGAACAGACCAGTAACAAGCAGTGAGATTGAAATGGTAATTAAAAAATTAGCACCACCACCAACAACAACCACAAATCCAGTACCAGAAGGATTCACTGCAGAATTCTACGAGAAATTTAAAGAAGAATTGATACCAATCTTACTGACACTACTCCACAAGATAGAGAAAGAGGAAATCCTCCCTAAATCATTCTAAGAAGCCAGTATCACCCTAATACCAAAAACAGGACAGGACATAACAGCAACAACAATTAATGATCTGCTTCATACAAGAAACACACTTCATCTATAAAGATAAAATACATTTTAGGACAATATTGAAAGAAAAGACTAAACAGGTCATTATATAATGATAAAGGAGTTAATCATTAAACTCCCAAAGGTCAAAGCAGGAAGCTAAATAATAATAAATATATATGCGCTCAATTCTGGAGCACCCAAATACACAAACCTAATATTATTAGAGCTAAAGAGAGAGCTAGACCTGAATACAATAATAGCTGGAGGGTACAACACCCCACCTACAGTATTGAAATGATCTTCCAGACAGAAAATCAACACACAAATATTGGACTTAATCTGCACTATTTCAATAAATGGACCTAATAGATACATACAGAACATTTTATCCAACAGCTGAAGAATACACATTCTTCTCCTCAGCACATGGATTATTCTCAATAATAGACCATATGATAGATCACAAGAGAAGTATTAAGACATTTAAAAATTGAAATAACATAAAGCATCTTCTCTGATTACAGTGAAACAAAACTGGAAATTTATAAAAGGAATTTGGGAAACTACACAAACACATAGAGGGACATTATATAATGATAAAAGGATTAGTCCAACAGGAAAATATCACAATCCTAAATATATATGCACCTAACACTGGTGGTCC
Organism: Mandrillus leucophaeus; assembly: GCF_000951045.1. Lineage (NCBI taxonomy): Eukaryota > Metazoa > Chordata > Mammalia > Primates > Cercopithecidae > Mandrillus > Mandrillus leucophaeus. The sequence continues at coordinate 274,541 of NW_012098688.1, read as the reverse complement.
CAAATTCGTAAAACAATTACTACTAGACCTAAGAAATTAGATAGCAACAGAGTAACAGTGAGGAACTTTCATACTCCAACAGCACTAGACAGCCAATCAAGACAGAAAGTCAACAAAGAAAAAATGAACTTAAACTATAGCTTAGAATAAATGGACTTAACAGATATTTATAAGACATTCTACCCCAAAACTGCAGAATATACATTTTTCTCGTCAGCACATGGAACATTCTCCAAGGTAGACCATATGATAGGCCACAAAACAAGTCTGAATAAATTTAAGATAGTCAAAATTACATCAAGTACTCTGTCAGACCACAGTGGAATAAAATTGGAAATTAACTCTAAAAGGAACCCCCATAACTATACAAATACATGGAAATTAAATAGTCTGCTCCTGAATGATCTTTGGGTTAACAATGAAATCAAGGTGGACATTAAAACATTCTTCACGGCTGGGCAGGATGGCTTATGCCTGTAATCCCAGAACTTTGAGAGGCCAAGATGGGCAGATCACTCGAGCTTGAGAGTTTGAGACCAGGCTGGTCAACATAGTGAAACCCAGTATCTACTAAAAATACAAAAAAATTAGCCGGTGTGGTGGTGTGCTCCTGTAATCCCAGCTACTAGGGAGACTGAGGCAGGAGAATCACTTGAACCCAGGAGGTGGAGGTTGCAGTGAGCTGAGACTGTGCCATTGCACTCCAGCCTGGGCAACAAAAGGGAAAACTCTGTCTCAAAAACAAACGTTCTTCAAACTGAATGATTATAGTGACACAACCTATCAAAACCTCTGGGATACAACAATAGCAATGCTAAGAGGAAATTTCGTAGCCTTAAATGCCTACATTGGAGAGTCTGAATGAGCACAAATAGACAATCTGAGGTCACACCTCAAGGAATTAGAGAGACAAGAACAAACCAAACACAAACCCAGCAGAAAAAATAAATACAAAAATCAGAGCAGAACTAAATAAAATTGAAACAAAAAAAAAATACAACAAATAAATGAAACGAAAAGCTGGTTATTTGAAAAAATAAAATGGACATACCATTAATGAGATTTTTCAATAAAAGAAGAGAGAAGATCCAAATAACCTCAATTTTATAAACAAAATAGTAGATACTACAAATGATACTGGAGAAAATCAAAAGATCATTCAAGGGTACTGTGAACCTCTTTATGTGCACAAAGTAGGAAACCTAGAGGAGATGGATAAATTTCTCGAAATATACAGAAATTCTTGTAAACTCTCCTAGATTAGACCAGGAAGAAATAGAAACTCTGAGCAGACCAATAACACTTAGTGAGGTTGAAACAGTAACAAAAAAATTGCCAACAAAAAATGTCCAGGATGATATAAATTCACAGCTGAATTCTGTCATTCAAAGAAGCATTGGTAGCAATCCTCCTAAAAATATTTCAAAAGATAGAGAAAGATGGAAGCCTCCATAAATCATTCTGTGAACTCAGTATTAACCTGATACCAAAATCAGGAAAGAACATAACAACAGAAAAAGAAAACTACAGACCAATATCTCTGATGAATATGGATGTAAAAATCCTCAACAAAATACTAGCTAACCAAATCCAGCAGCATATGAAAAATATAATAAACCATTATCAAGTGGGTTTCATACCATGGATATGGGATTAGATTAACATATGCAAGACAATAAATGCAATACACGACATAAACAGAGTTA
>NW_012098688.1:266912-268865 GCF_000951045.1 Mandrillus leucophaeus | reverse complement strand
CTTGAAGGCGGAGGCTGCAGTGAGCCAAGATCATAATTCTGCACTCCAGATTGGGCAATAGAGCAAGACTCTTTCTAAAGAAAAGAAAAAAAAAGTGCTTAAAGAAAACACTTTTACTCTAGAATAGTATATCTGGTGAAAATATCCTTTAAGCATGAAAAAATAAAGACCTTCCTAGACAAACAAGTCGAGGGATTTCATCAACACCAGATCTGTCCTAAAAGAAATGCTAGAGGAAGGACATTAATGAGTATTAAGAAATCATCTGAAGTTATGTGAGTAAATGTGTTTGCAGTAGCATTGAGTGATCTTTTGTATTTCTGTGCTGTCAGTTGTAGTATCTTCCATTTCATTTCTAATTGAACTTATTTGGATTTTTTCTCTTGTTTTCTTGGTTAACCATGACATCAATTTTATGTATCTTTTCTAAGAGCCAGATTTTTCGTTTCATTTATCTTTTGTATTTTTTTTTTTTCAATTTTATTTGGTTCTGCTCTGATCTTTGTTATTTTGTTTCTTTTGCTGGGTTGGGTTTAGTTTGTTCTTGTTACTCTAATTCCTCAAATTATGGCTTTAGATTGTCTATTTGTGCTCTTTCAGACTTTTTGATATAAGCATCCAAGGCTATGAACTTTTCTCTTAACACCACCTTTGCTGTATCCCTTTGCTGAGGTTTTGATAGGTTGTGTCACTATTATCATTCAGTTTGAAGATTCATACCCTGATTTCATTGTTGACTCAGTGATAATTCAGAAGCAGTTATTTAATTTCCATGGTTTTAAAGGTTCCTTTTGGAGTGGATTTCCAGTTTTTTTCCACTGTGATATGGGAGAGTGCTTGATATAATTTCAGCTTTCTTAACTGTAATGAGAGTTGTCTTGTGGCCTGTAATATGATCTGTCTTGGAGAATGTACCATGTGCTGATGAATAGAATGCATATTCTACGATTGTTGGGTAGAAGGTTCTGTAAATATTTTTAAGCTCATTTGTCCCAGAGTATAGTTTAAATTCATTGTTTCTTTGTTGACTTTTTGTTTTGATGACCTGTTTAGTGCTGTCAGTGGAGTATTAAAGACCCCCACTATTATTGTATTGCTGTCAATCTCATTTCTTAGGTCTATTAGTCATTGTTTTATAAATCTAGAATCTCCAGTGTTGGGTACGTATTTATTTAGAGTTGTGATATTTTCCTGTTGCACAGGGCCTTTTATCATATAATGTCCCTCTTTGTTTTTTTCTAAATGCTGTTCCTTTAAAGTTTCTTTTGTCTGACACAAGAATAGCTACTCCTGCTCACTGTTGGTGTCCATTTGCATGGAATATCTTTTTCCTCCTCTTTACCTTAAGTTTATGTGAGTCCTTATGTGTTAGGTGAGTCTCCTGAAGGCAACAGAAACATGGTTTGTGAATTCTTAGCCATTCTGTAATTCTGTATTGTTTAAGTGGAGTGTTTAGGCCGTTTACATTCAACGTTAGAGGAGATGAATAAATTGCTGAAAAAATACAAACCTCTTAGCTTAAGTCAGGAAGAATTAGAAACCCAGAACAGACCAGTAACAAGCAGTGAGATTGAAATGGTAATTAAAAAATTAGCACCACCACCAACAACAACCACAAATCCAGTACCAGAAGGATTCACTGCAGAATTCTACGAGAAATTTAAAGAAGAATTGATACCAATCTTACTGACACTACTCCACAAGATAGAGAAAGAGGAAATCCTCCCTAAATCGTTCTAAGAAGCCAGTATCACCCTAATACCAAAAACAGGACAGGACATAACAGCAACAACAATTAATGATCTGCTTCATACAAGAAACACACTTCATCTATAAAGATAAAATACATTTTAGGACAATATTGAAAGAAAAGACTAAACAGGTCATTATATAATGATAAAGGAGTTAATCATTAAACTCCCAAAGGTCAAAGCAGGAAGCTAAATAATAATA
>NW_012098688.1:260317-264017 GCF_000951045.1 Mandrillus leucophaeus | reverse complement strand
ATGCCTGTAATCCCAGAACTTTGAGAGGCCAAGATGGGCAGATCACTCGAGCTTGAGAGTTTGAGACCAGGCTGGTCAACATAGTGAAACCCAGTATCTACTAAAAATACAAAAAAATTAGCCGGTGTGGTGGTGTGCTCCTGTAATCCCAGCTACTAGGGAGACTGAGGCAGGAGAATCACTTGAACCCAGGAGGTGGAGGTTGCAGTGAGCTGAGACTGTGCCATTGCACTCCAGCCTGGGCAACAAAAGGGAAAACTCTGTCTCAAAAACAAACGTTCTTCGAACTGAATGATTATAGTGACACAACCTATCAAAACCTCTGGGATACAACAATAGCAATGCTAAGAGGAAATTTCGTAGCCTTAAATGCCTACATTGGAGAGTCTGAATGAGCACAAATAGACAATCTGAGGTCACACCTCAAGGAATTAGAGAGACAAGAACAAACCAAACACAAACCCAGCAGAAAAAATAAATACAAAAATCAGAGCAGAACTAAATAAAATTGAAACAAAAAAAAAATACAACAAATAAATGAAACGAAAAGCTGGTTATTTGAAAAAATAAAATGGACATACCATTAATGAGATTTTTCAATAAAAGAAGAGAGAAGATCCAAATAACCTCAATTTTATAAACAAAATAGTAGATACTACAAATGATACTGGAGAAAATCAAAAGATCATTCAAGGGTACTGTGAACCTCTTTATGTGCACAAAGTAGGAAACCTAGAGGAGATGGATAAATTTCTCGAAATATACAGAAATTCTTGTAAACTCTCCTAGATTAGACCAGGAAGAAATAGAAACTCTGAGCAGACCAATAACACTTAGTGAGGTTGAAACAGTAACAAAAAAATTGCCAACAAAAAATGTCCAGGATGATATAAATTCACAGCTGAATTCTGTCATTCAAAGAAGCATTGGTAGCCATCCTCCTAAAAATATTTCAAAAGATAGAGAAAGATGGAAGCCTCCATAAATCATTCTGTGAACTCAGTATTAACCTGATACCAAAATCAGGAAAGAACATAACAACAGAAAAAGAAAACTACAGACCAATATCTCTGATGAACATGGATGTAAAAATCCTCAACAAAATACTAGCTAACCAAATCCAGCAGCATATGAAAAATATAATAAACCATTATCAAGTGGGTTTCATACCATGGATATGGGATTAGATTAACATATGCAAGACAATAAATGCAATACACGACATAAACAGAGTTAGAAACAAAAATTATGTGATCATCTCAACAGATGAATAAAAAGCATTTGACAAAATTCGGCATCACTTTACGATTAGAACCCTTAGCAAATTAGCATAGATGGGACATGCTTTAAGGTAACAAAAGCCGTCTGTGACAAAGTCACTGCCAGCATAATACTGAATGGGGAAAAGTTGAAGGCATTCCCCCTAAGAAGTGGAACAAGACAAGGATGCTCACTTTTACCACTTCTACTCAATATAGTATTGGAAGCTTTAGCCGGACGAATCAGAAAAGAGAAAGAAATAAAGAAGGTCCAAACTGGTAAAAAGGAAGTTAAACTGTCACTGTTCACCATAATATGATTGAATACCTAGAAAACCCTAAAGACTCCTCCAAAAAGCTCCTACATCTGATTAGCACTGCTATATAGCAACAGCGATCAAGCTGAGAATAAAATCAAGAACTCAACCCCTTTTACAACATTTGCAATAAATACATAAATAAAACAGGAATATACCTAAGTATGAGGTAAAATAACTCTATGAGGAAAATGACAAAAAGCTGCTAAAATAAATAATAGATGACACAAACAAATGGAAACACATTCCATGCTCATGGATGGGTAGAATCAATATCATGAAAATGACCATACTACCAAAATAAATTTATAAACTCAATGTAGTACCTATCAAAATATCATCATAATTCTTCACAAAATTAAAAAGAAATCCTAAAATTCACATGGAACCAACAAAGAGTCCACATAGCCAAAGACAGACTAAGCAAAAAGAGCAAATCTAGAGGCATCACATTACTCAACTTTAAACCTTACTACAAGGCCATAGTTAGCAAAATAACATAGTTCTGGTATAAAAACACACACGTAGACCAATGGAACAGAATAGAAAACCCAGAAATAAAGCCAAACACTTATGGCCAACTGATCATTTACAAAGCAAACAAAACCATAAAGTTAGGAAAGGACACCTTATTCAACAGATGCTGCTGGGATAATTGGCAAGCCACATGTAGGAGAATAAAACTGGATCCTCATCTCTCACCTATACAAAAATCAATTCATGATAGATCAAGGATTTAAATCTGAGACCTAAAATATATATATATATACTACAAGATATCATTGGGAAAACCCTTCTAGACATTGGCCTAGCAAGGAGCTCATGATGAAGAACCCAAAAGCGAATGCAACAAAAACAAAAATAAATAGATGGGACATAACAACTAAAGAGCTTCTGCACAGCAAAAGAAATAATCAGCAGAGTAAACAGAGTTGGAGAAAATATTCACAAGCTCTGCATTGGATAAAGTACTAATATCCAGAATCTACAAGGACTCAAACCAGTAAGGAAAACAAACAAACAAACAAACAAACAACCACATCAGAAAGTGGCCTAAGTTCATGAATAGGTAGTACTCAAAAACAGATATACAAATTGCCAAAAAACATACGAACATCATCACTAATGATCAGGGAAATGCAAATTAAAACCACAATGAGATGCAATCTTACTTCTACAAGAATGGCAGTAATAAAAAAATTTTAAAAATCGTAGATGTTTGTGTGGATGTGGTGAAAAGGGAATACTTTTACACTGCTGGTGGTAATGTAAAAGAGAACAAGCGCTATGAAAACAGTGTGGAGATTCCGTAAATAAGTAAAAGTGGATCTACAATTTGATCCAGTAATCCCACTACTTGATATCTACCCAGAGGAAAATAAGTTATTATATAAAAAAATACAAACTCATGCATGTTTATAACAGCACAACTTGCAGTTGCAAAACTATGGGTCCAGCCTAAATGCCTATCCACCAATGTGTGAATAAACAAATAAACAATGGAATACTACCTGCCGTAAAAAGGAATGAAATAATCGCATTCAGAGCAACCTGAATGTAGTTGGAGATTATTATTCTAAGTGAAGTAATTCAGGATTGGAAAACCAAACATCGTATGTTCTCACTTATATGTGGGAGCTAAGCTACGAAGACAGGAAGGTATGAGAATGATATAATGGACTCTGGGGATTCCAGGAGAAGAATGGGAGTGCAGGATTAAAGACCAAACATTGGGTACAGTGTATACTGCTTGGGTGATGGGTGCACTAAAATCTCAGAAATCACCACTAAATCACCACTAAGGCAATCTGTAGATTCAACGCAATCCTTATCAAAATACCAATGACATTCTTCACAGAAATAGAAAAAAAAGCTATTCTAAAATTTATATGGAATCGGCAAAAACCCAGAAAAGCCAAAGCTATCCTGAGCAAAAGAACAACGCTGTAAGAATTGCTTTACCTGACTAAATTATACTACAGAGATGTTGGATAGAGAAAATGTGGTACATACACACTATACAGCCATAATAAAGAATGAGATCCTGTCGTTTGCAACAACATGGATGGACCTGGGGGTTATTATGTTAAGTGGAATAAATCAGACAAACTTTGCATGTTCTTA
>NW_012098688.1:256461-260267 GCF_000951045.1 Mandrillus leucophaeus | reverse complement strand
AAGAATGGCAGTAATAAAAAAATTTTAAAAATCGTAGATGTTTGTGTGGATGTGGTGAAAAGGGAATACTTTTACACTGCTGGTGGTAATGTAAAAGAGAACAAGCGCTATGAAAACAGTGTGGAGATTCCGTAAATAAGTAAAAGTGGATCTACAATTTGATCCAGTAATCCCACTACTTGATATCTACCCAGAGGAAAATAAGTTATTATATAAAAAAATACAAACTCATGCATGTTTATAACAGCACAACTTGCAGTTGCAAAACTATGGGTCCAGCCTAAATGCCTATCGACCAATGTGTGAATAAACAAATAAACAATGGAATACTACCTGCCGTAAAAAGGAATGAAATAATCGCATTCAGAGCAACCTGGATGTAGTTGGAGATTATTATTCTAAGTGAAGTAATTCAGGATTGGAAAACCAAACATCGTATGTTCTCACTTATATGTGGGAGCTAAGCTATGAAGACAGGAAGGTATGAGAATGATATAATGGACTCTGGGGATTCCAGGAGAAGAATGGGAGTGCAGGATTAAAGACCAAACATTGGGTACAGTGTATACTGCTTGGGTGATGGGTGCACTAAAATCTCAGAAATCACCACTAAATCACCACTAAGGCAATCTGTAGATTCCACACAATCCTTATCAAAATACCAATGACATTCTTCACAGAAATAGAAAAAAAAGCTATTCTAAAATTTATATGGAATCAGCAAAAACCTAGAAAAGCCAAAGCTATCCTGAGCAAAAGAACAACACTGTAAGAATTGCTTTACCTGACTAAATTATACTACAGAGATGTTGGATAGAGAAAATGTGGTACATACACACTATACAGCCATAATAAAGAATGAGATCCTGTCGTTTGCAACAACATGGATGGACCTGGGGGTTATTATGTTAAGTGGAATAAATCAGACAAACTTTGCATGTTCTTACTTACTTGTGGGATGTAACAAATCAAAACAATTAAACTTATATCGATCAAGAGTAGGATGGTTACCAGAGAGACTGCAAAGGGTAGTGAAGGGTGTGAGGAAAGTGGTGATAATTAATGGGTGCAAAATTAAAATAGTTAGAATTAGTGAATAAGACCTAATATTTGATGACACAATGGGGTGATTACAGTCAAGAATAATTTAATTGTACATCCAAAAATAACTAAAATAATATAATTGTATTGTTTGTAATACAAAGTATAAATGGTTGAGGGGCTGAATACCCCATTGTCCAAGATGTGATTATTATGCTTTGCATGCCTGTATCGGGGTGTGTCATATATCCGGTTAATATATACACCTACTATGTATCCACAATAATTAAAAATACAACTGAAAAAGTTTTTCTTTTCTTTTTTTATTTTTTTTTTGAGACGGAGTCTGGCTCTGTCGCCCAGGCTGGAGTGCAGTGGCCGGATCTCAGCTCACTGCAAGCTCCGCCTCCCGGTTCACGCCATTCTCCTGCCTCAGCCTCCCGCGTAGCTGAGGCTACAGGCGCCCGCCACCTCGCCCGGCTAATTTTTTGTATTTTTTTAGTAGAGACGGGGTTTCACTGGGTTAGCCAGGATGGTCTCGATTTCCTGACCTCATGATCCGCCCGTCTCGGCCTCCCAAAGTGCTGGGATTACAGACTTGAGCCACCGCGCCCGGCAAAAGTTTTTCTTTAAATGTAAGAAGTAATGCCTGTTGTCCGTTATAGAAATGGATAGATAAAATAATATTTTAATGTATAGGTTATTCAGGAAGACACACTAATAAACATGATGGTAGAAATTTTAACAGATTAGTGAATCACTGCAAGAATTGAAGAAGTGTCCTACAGATTTGTTTCTCAATAAATTTTACAGATATCATTTGTTTAAGATAGCAGTTTGGTTTAGTTGTTGATGAAATGTTATTGGTAAAACACTTTTTTTCATAATATTTTACAAATGCATTTTAGATTCCAGTTGCATATAATTATGTTTATACATAAATTACAAAAAATGTAGTTGTTATTCCTAATCATATAAAGCTCATAGAATGGTTTCTGCCACACCGTAAGCATTCAGTATCTTAATAAGTGTTTAATTAATTAATAAATGAATAAAAAAGTCAGTAAACATAGACATTTTCAATTTTCCAAAAATACTACTGATTTATTCATAATATAAAGTCAAATCACCAGATGACTCTTTTTGAGGTAAACGAATCAGGTAAGTTTTTTTTTTTTGAAAGAAATTATTTGGTGATTGCAAAGCGAGAGGTTTCATATTGTGCATGTAGTATTTTGTCTCCAAATTTGTAGTTCTTTCCATTCATTTGTTGATGCATTTGATCATTTAACAAATACTTGCTAAATGCCTATTATGGCGTAATAAATGTGCTAGGTATGGCCATGGAATGAATAAAATTGTAAGCATTGCCCTTTACCTCAAAGTATCTAAATATACTGGCAAATACAGAGGCATCAAGAGGAACGTTTGAACTCCAAGTTAAATATTAACAACAATTAATTCCAAGAGAGTACTTTATAAACCCAAATGGTATTTTATGTATGTACAATTTACTGGTTGTCTGCTCAAATAATTTTCTCATAGTGATTACTTCTAGTGCAGAAACCAAATTATATGAGAAACTGCTAATCATGTAAATCAAGCAAATGGAACTGGATAATCTTAAGGGATGTTTTCATAGTGCTGTGAGTTTGAAAAAAAAATTCTAAAGAATAATTTCAGTCTAAAGAACTCTGTACATTAACTAAATATTTGTTAAATATCTACTATTCATAGCAAAACATTTTATTATTAGCAGTGTCAAATTGCTTCTCCCTCTCCTTGAGATTATGATTGACAATAATGAATATACTCTCTATTCTCCAACAAATGTATCACTCTTTACGAGTCAATCTGTAAGGTGAAGAGAGATGTCATGATAGAAAAGACAGCTTGGACGTCAATATTCTTACTCATTTACTTTAGCATAATGTATGTTTCTGCCATTATAGTTTTTGACCATATAAAACTGACTAACATGTTCAGTTATATATTTTATCTTAGCATTGATTCCTTGAACACTTAAAGAAGTATTAGAAGAGTTTCTCTCCAACAATCTGCATGTGATATTTTAATTATAAACTAATAAGTAAAAAAAAAAAAAAAAACTATAAAAACATATATCTCACCAAATACATACACACAATTCTATTGGTTCTTTTTATACTAAAAAACATCTCTTGCAAGAAAATCTCATACGCTTTTTCTTAGATTCCATTACAGTAAAGGAAGTTTTTTGTCATTTGATTTAAAAATGCTGTGAGAATATTTGTTGCAAGAAGTCTGTTCCCAGCTAACAGACGGAAACTTAGACACAGATATTGTTTCTTGAGCTGAAATATGTATGGAAAGTATTGTTAACACAAATAATATTTTAATATGTTCCATTCTATTCAGGGAAGAAAGACTTACACCTGGGATTGTATACATTTTTTGTAAATATTCTTATGTATCATAATATTTTAATTATGAAATATTTAATAAGATACAATAGACTATGTAAAGTTTAGAGTTTTGTTATTTATTATTTCTGGTTGAAACTTGAAAATAATATTAGATAATTTTTATTCAGTCTCTTCTGTTTCTTGCTCAGGTTTCTTAGATAGATGCTTGTGTAAGATCTTAGGAAACTGATCACATTTGCACTGTCAAAGAAAAGCTTATATGAGTCTGTTGGCTGTATGAATGTCTTCTTTTAAGAAATGTCTGTTCATATCCTTTGCCCACTTTTTGATGGGGTTGTTTGTTTTTTTCTTGTAAATTTG
>NW_012098688.1:244637-248471 GCF_000951045.1 Mandrillus leucophaeus | reverse complement strand
GAGTTGATGGGTGCAGCACACCAACATTGCACAGGTATACATATGTAACAAACCTGCACGTTATGCACATGTACCCTACAACTTAAAGTATAATAATAATAAATAAATTTAAAAAAAAAAAAGAAAAGAAAAGCTTATATGAGTTTTGCACAAAATCAGATGCTGGAAATCTGTAAAAGAAAGTCAATGATAGTTTACCTTTTTTCTCATTACAAAGCTTGACCTATTATTAGACATAGATAAAACTTAATGTATTTGGTATTCTCCATGACAGCCACAGCTATTCCATATTAAATTTATATATACATTATGTTTATAGATACATGGAATTATTTAAGAAAAGGAAATTTACTGACAAAGAGATATATTAATTGGGAGGTTTTATTTATCCTCCAGTTGCTGGTTGAATTTAGCATTAAAAAATACAAGAAATGAATCATAAGTCATCTTCCATGAAACTGAAGCTGTAGGTTTTCTTAAATAAGAAAAATTTCATTGTGTCTTTCAGTACATGGGCAGAAAATTACACATGGAAAATTCTTTTAGAGGCTCTGATATGCATAAACGTAGTGGAAAAGCCACTTTAATCTCCTTAGCTTTTACAGAATCTTCTTGATTTCTAGATACATTTCTTGCTTTGTGTTTGGATTTTATGTCTTACAATGATGACCCTCCCTGTTTTCATTACCTAGAAAAATATAGTAGGTATTGCATCAATTGTCTAGAAAGTGTATAATAAAAATAATGTTAGAAATGCCCTAAATAACTTTAGTGACTCACTGTAGTATTCAGTTATAGAACAAAAATATACACAATTATAAATCTCAATAATATGAATGATTTGTCAGTGTAGGATATTTTATTTTGCACAGAAAATAACTAGCAAATTGCATAAACTCAGTGTTTAAATTTATACCTGGACATTTATGTATTCATATATATCACTAAAGTACTTATATGTGTAAACTATATATACATTATATATATGTTTTCATATGTATATAGATATACATTTTTATGTGTGTGTCTATATATTCTTATATATTTTTGTGTGTATATATGTGTGTATGCAAGTGTAGATTTATTACACAGTATACATGTAGTGTAACTTTTGTATATACTTACATTTAAAACAAAATTATATAGACAGATGAAATTAGGAAAATACATTTATTATGTTGTAAATGTAAAGTTTCGGCTTTGAAGTAGAGTCCAGAATCTTACCGCTGGCTAACTCTATATCTTTGATCAAGTTACCTAATCTTTATAAACCTGTTTCCTCTTCTGGAAAATGCGTACAACACAAATCTATGTCCTTCAGAGTTTGCTATTGTAAGGATTAAATAAGCTAATGAATGCAGAGAAGAAAATTGCACAGTCTATTCTCATGGTAGATATTCAATTAATATTGAACACCTCCTCCTTATTCCAGTCCCTGTTTAATAGCATCACTTATTGGGAAAAATTATTGTGCATTTTTGTGCATATCGTGTAGGGAAGAGTCCAAATTGAAAGAAATTGCAAAAATGTTTGTCTTCTCATACAATGAAAAAATAGCAAAATGACTCTGAAGAAATTATTGCTTTACTTTTTACCTCAGTCAGTTGAAAGTACATTATCTCTCAGCACAAGCTATTATTAACGCCAACAATTGTTTTTATCTTTCTCTTAGTGTTTCAAATTATCTGAAGCTATGCTTTAGGATGTATTCAAATACTCCATCTTCTGTGCTCATTATCCTTTTAGCTTCATACAACAATCATTTGAGTAGTTTGAATTTCCAATTCGCCAGCCTGGCAAAGTGATGACGTAATCAGTGTCCCCTCTCTGCTAGTAAGGCAGTTGCATTTCAACACCTCACTGTTTGGGATCCTCTGCAGCTACTTATCTTTGAGGAAAACTGCTCACAAGTCAACGTGGGGCACAGGAATTTGTTCAGCCACTGATTTTTATATGTTAATTTCTATATTAAATTGAATACTAATTGACAATTTTACACAATTCCTGGGCTTTTTTCTTAGTTTTTCTAATTCTCACAAGCATGAGGTTGGACAGTATGGTGTGTAGAATCTCAGTCAACACGTATGTTCCTTTTATATGATGTAACCTAAAGAAGAAGGGGTTAATGTTTTCTAATCTCAGCTGAGGTAATGCTCTAATATCATCTTATCTTTGAGCTATTTATTAATAATTGTTAATTTTATCATTATTCGTTTATCTAACATTAAACAAACATTAAATGAGTACCAGCTATGTTAATATGACCCAGTCACTGTTGTATGTGTTAATGTAATTACTCACATTCTTAATGGAGAAATAAATTGATAATAATGTTTACCAACTCATTCCTAAGTGTTTATGACTATGTGGTATAATGAACAAGCACCATAAAATCTTTGCTGAAACAGTATGTACAAGTTTTCAATGTTATTGTTTCTCTGCTGAGTTAGATGATTATCTCAGATATGACTAGGGATGAGCTAATAACTGTATAACATTTAGAAGATTCAATTATTTGATATTACTTCCCTTGCTAAGCTGTGTCTTTTGAAAATTAATATTACAAATATATACGAAAAACAAGGAACATGCCCTATAAAACGGAATAGAATTGAAAGACACAGTTAACTCTAGCAGTATCTAAAGCTGTAGTCAATTCAGTCCCCATATTTGAACAGGTGACACAAAAGATGGGAAGATAGCAGGTCTACTCGGCAGTGCTCATGTCCTTGATACCAATTGCTACCTATTCTAGTTTTATGTTTTGATGTTTCACATTATAGTTGTTTTGGAAATGTGTTTTACCACAAATAGTTGACAGCCATTGATCTAATCATTATTACAAATAACTGATATTACTACATGTTTTTTATCTTATAGAATATATGTAGGTTATCAACTGAATTATTGTTGGGTTTGACAATAATACTCTCATGAATTTTATTGATAGAAAATGAGTCAATGTGTAAGAAAGTGAGGTAGAACATAACTGAACAATATTGCTGTAATTATCAAACTCAAGTGGTACATGCCATATGTAAAATTAGTCAGCACTTTGTATTAGCTCATATTTTCATATTTCCTAAAACAGTGTTAACTAAATATATACATTTTAATAGTCTTTTTCTTTAAGAGCAGTTTTAGGTTTGCAGCAAAACTTAATAGAATGTATGGAGATTTCCCATATACTCTCTCCCCTGACACATGTCTAGCCTCATTATCAGCATCCCCCACTAGTGTGATGTATTTGTCACAATTGGTAAATTTTCACTGATACATTATTATCACGCAAAATCTGAAGTTTACATTCAAGTTCACTTTTTGTATTGTACATTTTGGGTGCTTAGAAAGTTGTGTAATGACCTGTATCCACCATTATATTATCATACAGAGTAGTTTTACTACTCTAATAATCCTCTGTGCTCTATTCATCCTCACTTCCATCTGAAAACAATTACAGTTCATGTATCTCGATCTGTTAATTTATTGTTTTCACATAAATTGAAAAAATAAATTCAGGCCAGGCATGGTGGCTCATGCCTGTAATCTCAACACTTTGGGAGGCCAAGGCGGGCGAATCTTGAGGTCAGGAGTTCACGACCAGCCTGACCAATGTAGTGAAGCCCCGTCTCTACTAAAAATACAAAAAATCAACCGCGTGTGGTGACAGGCACCTGTAATCCCAGTTACTCAGGAGGCTGAAGCAGGAGAATCGTGTGAACCCAGAAGGTGGAGATTGCAGTGAGCCGAGATCAAGCCATTGCACTCCAGCCCGAGAGACAGTGTGAGACTCCGTCTCAAAAAGAGAGAGAAAAAAAAATCAGTATATCTTTT
>NW_012098688.1:237550-238682 GCF_000951045.1 Mandrillus leucophaeus | reverse complement strand
GTTACCTCACCTCCTTGGTTAAATGTACACCTAAGTATGTATGCATGTGTTTATTTGTAGCTAATGTAAATGGTATTGTTCTCTTGAATTTTTTCTTCAGATAGTTTATTGCTTACTCATTTTTTGTGTTACTTTTTGTTAGGCAACTTTACTATCTTTTTATTATATCTAAGAGCTTTTTAGTGAAGTCTGTAAGGCTTTATATATAAGATAACGTCTTTAGCAAACTGATAATTTCACTGCTTCCTTTTACATTTGAATGTCTTTTATTTATTTATCTTGTCTAATTACTCTGGCAAGGACTTCCAACAATTTGTTAAATAGAAATCAGAATTGTCATCCTTACCTTGTTCCAAACTAGTTTCACTTTTCTTTTTTCGATATTTTTATGTGAATGTTCTCTCAATTATTCTTTTTTTTTTCTTTAAGTTCTGAGATAAAGTGCAGAACATGTAAATTCATTACATAGGTATATGTGTGCCATGGTGGTTTGCTGCACCTGTTGACCCATCCTCTAAATTCCCTCCCCTAGACGCCTAACCCACAACAAGTCCTAGTGTGTGTTATTCCCCTCCCTGTGTCCATATATTCTCATTGATCAGCTCCTACTTATGAGTGAGAACATGCAATGTTTGGTTTTCTGTTCCTGTGTTAGTTTTCTGAGAATTATGGCTTCCAGTTTCATCCATGTCCCTGCAAAGAACATGATCTCATTTCTTTTTATGGCTGCATACTATTCCATGGAGTACATGTACCACATTTTCTTTATCCTGTCTATCATTGATGGGCATTCGGGTTGGTTCCGTGTCTTTGTTATTATAAATAGTGCTGCAATAAACATACATGTGCACATGTCTTTATAGTACAATGACTTATGTTCCTTTGGGTATATACCCAGTAATGGAATTGCTGGGTCAAGTGGTATTTCTGGTTCTAGATCCTTGAGAAATCACTATACTGTCTTTCACAATGGTTAAACTAATTTGCATTCCCACCAACAATGTAAAAGCGGGTTTCACTTTTCACCATTGAATATAACATTAGCTGTAGGCTTCTAATATACAGCCTTTATTGTGTTGAGGTAACATCTTTTATACACCTAATTTAATGAGAGGTATTTTTTTGAAAGGAG
>NW_012098688.1:219062-235760 GCF_000951045.1 Mandrillus leucophaeus | reverse complement strand
ATAGTTGTTTTGGAAATGTGTTTTACCACAAATAGTTGACAGCCATTGATCTAATCATTATTACAAATAACTGATATTACTACATGTTTTTTATCTTATAGAATATATGTAGGTTATCAACTGAATTATTGTTGGGTTTGACAATAATACTCTCATGAATTTTATTGATAGAAAATGAGTCAATGTGTAAGAAAGTGAGGTAGAACATAACTGAACACTATTGCTGTAATTATCAAACTCAAGTGGTACATGCCATATGTAAAATTAGTCAGCACTTTGTATTAGCTCATATTTTCATATTTCCTAAAACAGTGTTAACTAAATATATACATTTTAATAGTCTTTTTCTTTAAGAGCAGTTTTAGGTTTGCAGCAAAACTTAATAGAATGTATGGAGATTTCCCATATACTCTCTCCCCTGACACATGCCTAGCCTCATTATCAGCATCCCCCACCAGTGTGATGTATTTGTCACAATTGGTAAATTTTCACTGATACATTATTATCACGCAAAATCTGAAGTTTACATTCAAGTTCACTTTTTGTATTGTACATTTTGGGTGCTTAGAAAGATGTGTAAAGACCTGTATCTACCATTATATTATCATACAGAGTAGTTTTACTACTCTAATAATCCTCTGTGCTCTATTCATCCTCACTTCCCTCTGAAAACAACTACAGTTCATGTATCTCGATCTGTTAATTTATTGTTTTCACATAAATTGAAAAAAAAATTCAGGCCAGGCATGGTGGCTCATGCCTGTAATCTCAACACTTTGGGGGGCCAAGGCGGGCGAATCTCGAGGTCAGGAGTTCACGACCAGCCTGACCAACATAGTGAAGCCCCGTCTCTACTAAAAATACAAAAAATCAACCGGGTGTGGTGACAGGCACCTGTAATCCCAGTTACTCAGGAGGCTGAAGCAGGAGAATCGTGTGAACCCAGAAGGTGGAGATTGCAGTGAGCCGAGATCAAGCCATTGCACTCCAGCCCGAGAGACAGTGTGAGACTCCGTCTCAAAAAGAGAGAGAGAGAAAAAAAATCAGTATATCTTTTATAGAGTAATGCCAGTGTTTTGTTGCTTTGTTTCAGCATAAATACTTAGCAGCACAGTGAGTTATTATCATTTATCACAAAGGAAGAAATTGAGCCATTAACAGCTCAGTTAACTTTCCCAAGGTCATAGAACTAGAGAAATGATTCTGGTTTCCTTCAGTAAATTATAATGTCTTCTGAAACATTTTCGCTGCATTTAGCATGGCGCTTCATGAAAGTGCTTGAAGTCCATAAATCTTCATGACTGACTAATCTACAAGTGGAGCTGATCATAGGAAGTCTAACCCAGTAATATTTGCGTGTTTTCCTAATTTTACTTTTTCAGTCATAATAAAATGGTGCAGAAAATACAATGTTTAATTAAATTGAACTCTATTTTTTTTGAAAAAACTTTCAATATCAATTGACAGTTTTAACTGTATAAATTTATGAGGTACAAAGTGATGTTATGATTTATGCAAGCAATATGGAGTAATTAAATTAAGCTACTTAACATATCTATCATCTCAAATACTTAACTTTTTTGTAGTGAGATAATCTGAAACTTACTATCTGAGCAATATGAAATGTACAATATTCTATTATTAACTATATTCACTATGCTATTCAATAGACCTAAAAAAAATAAGTGTTTCCTGTCTAAATGAGATTTGTGTACACTTCAACCATTCTCTCTCCACTTCCTCCTCCATTCAGCCTCTGTAACCAACATTTTACTCTATGTTTCTGTTAGTTTTATGATTTTAGGTTCCACGTATAAGTGAGAACATGTGGTTTTTGTCTTTCTGTGGCTGGTTTATTTCACTTAGCACAATGTTCTCCAATTCCATCCATGTGTCACAAATGACAGAATTCCCATCTCTTTTAAAAGCTGAATAGTATTACATTGTGTATATCAACCACATATTCTATATCTATTCATCAGTTGATAAACATTTAGGTTGATTCCATACCTTGGCAACTGTGAATAATACTGCAGTGAACACAAGAGTGCAGACATCACTTCTACAAACTGATTTCAAATCTTTTTAGTTATACATAGAAGTGAGATTTTTGGATGGTATAGCAATTCTAATTTTAGTTTTTGAGTAAGCTTTATATAGTTTTCTATAATGATTGTACGAATTAACATCCATACCAACAATATACAAGGATTCTCTTTTCTTCACATCTTCGCCAACCCTTGTAAACTTTCATCTTTTGATTGCAGCCATTCTGACAGGTGTGGAATGATACCTCACTGTGGTTTTAATATGTATTTCTTTAATGATTAGTGATGTTGAGTATTTTTTTCATGCCTGTGTTGACCACTTGTGTGTCTCCTTTTAAGAAATGTCTATTAAGATTTCCTGTCCATTTTTATTTATTTATTTTTGCTATTGAGTTGTTTAAGCTCCTTATATATTTTGAATATTAATCCTTTATCAGATGTATGGATTGCAGATATTTTCTCCCAGTTATTATGTTGCCTGTACACATTGCTAATTGCATTTTTTATTGTGCAGAAGCTTTTTAGTTTGGAACAAATCCATTAGATTTTATATGCTTTTGTTATCTGTATTTCTGGGGTCAAATTCAAAGAATTATTGCCCATCTCAATGTTGTATAGTTTTTTTCCCTATGTTTTCTTCTAATGATTTTACTTTATCTGGTTAAGTCTTTAATCCATTTTTAGTTGATTTTTGTACACAGTATGAGATAAGGGCTCAATTTTATTCTTCTGCATATGATATGTAGTTTTCCCAACACCATTTATTGAAGACTATCCTTTTCCTATTGTGACTCCTTGAAACTTTCAGCAAAATTCAATTGACTATACATGTGTGGAATCATTTCTGAGCTTTCTATCCTGTGTCATTGGTCAATGTGTCTGTTTTTTTTTTTAACAGTACTGTGCTGCTTTAATTACTATTGCTTTGTAGTATAGTTTCAAATTAGGATGTATGATACTTCCAGCTTTGTTCATTTGTTTTTTGTTCTTAATTGTCTTGGCTATTTGGGATATATTTGTGGTCCCATACAAAAAAAAAAAGACATTGAAATTTTATTAGACATTGCATAGAATCTGTAGACTGTTTTGGGTAGTATGTACGTATTAACAATATTAATTCTGCCAATCTACAAACACAGGAGAGCTTTCCATTTATTTGTGTCTCATCTAATTTCTATAATCAATGCTTTATAGTTTTCAGCATATGGTTACCTCACCTCCTTGGTTAAATGTACACCTAAGTATGTATGCATGTGTTTATTTGTAGCTAATGTAAATGGTATTGTTCTCTTGAATTTTTTCTTCAAATAGTTTATTGCTTACTCATTTTTTGTGTTACTTTTTGTTAGGCAACTTTGCTATCTTTTTATTATATCTAAGAGTTTTTTTAGTGAAGTCTGTAAGGCTTTACATATAAGATAATATCTTTAGCAAACTGATAATTTCACTGCTTCCTTTTACATTTGGATGTCTTTTTTTAATTTATCTTGTCTAATTACTCTGGCAAGGACTTCCAACAATTTGTTAAACAGAAATCAGAATTGTCATCCTTATCTTGTTCCAAACTAGTTTCACTTTTCTTTTTTTGATATTTTTATGTGAATGTTCTCTCAATTATTCTTTTTTTTTTCTTTAAGTTCTGAGATAAAGTGCAGAACATGTAAATTCATTACATAGGTATGTGTGTGCCATGGTGGTTTGCTGCACCTGTTGACCCATCCTCTAAATTCCCTCCCCTAGACCCCTAACCCACAACAGGTCCTGGTGTGTGTTATTCCCCTCCCTGTATCCATATATTCTCATTGATCAGCTCCTACTTGTGAGTGAGAACATGCAATGTTTGGTTTTCTGTTCCTGTGTTAGTTTTCTGAGAATAATGGCTTCCAGCTTCATCCATGTCCCTGCAAAGAACATGATCTCATTTCTTTTTATGGCTGCATACTATTCCATGGAGTGCATGTACCACATTTTCTTTATCCTGTCTATCTTTGATGGGCATTCAGGTTGGTTCCGTGTCTTTGTTATTATAAATAGTGCTGCAATAAACATACATGTGCACATGTCTTTATAGTACAATGACTTATGTTCCTTTGGGTATATACCCAGTAATGGAATTGCTGAGTCAAGTGATATTTCTGGTTCTAGATCCTTGAGAAATCACTATACTGTCTTTTACAATGGTTAAACTAATTTGCATTCCCACCAACGATGAAAAGCGGGTTTCACTTTTCACCATTGAATATAACATTAGCTGTAGGCTTCTAATATACAGCCTTTATTGTGTTGAGGTAACATCTTTTATACACCTAATTTAATGAGAGGTATTTTTTTGAAAGGAGTTTAAAATTTGTCAAATGTTTTTTTCTGCATCTCATGAGATTGTCATGTGGTTTTCTTCTTCTTTCTGTTAATGTGATGTATCTCATATATTGATTTGTGTATGCTGAACCATCTTTGCATCCCAGGAATAAATCCCACTGAATCATGGTGGAAGATCCTTTAATATTTTGCCAGATTCAGTCTGCTAGTATTTTGCTGAGGATTTTTGCACGTATGTTTATCAAGAATATTGGCCTAAGGTTTTCTTTTTCTTTGAAAAGGAGAAAAAAAAGAATTTTGTGATGTTAATAATAAAGACAAAGTAGTTATGAAATTGCATATGTGATTTTAATGCCGTTGAGCTCATTATTAAAATACATAAAAGGGATGGAAAAAATGTCAGAGGAGACGTAATTTTCAGATTATGATGATACGCTATTTCTATTAAGAAAGAGCTAGTAGATGGTATAGAAATAATTACAACTTAAATATTAGACAGGTAGATGCCCCAACTGCCAAAAACCTCTTCTAATTTTGGCCATATTCTGACAATAAATACAGGAATATGTTTAAAAAATACTTGTGCCTCCTCTAGAACTATCTTGGCAGACTCAGAAGGAACCTACCCATTTTGTGCATTCAAATATACCATAGAATGTTTACTATGCATTCTATTTTTTTTTATTGTTGTACTTTGAGGTGTTAAGCATGTTTTAAGAGAAAGACAATCCTGTGTATGTGATTTATCTTGGGATGTAATGTCATACTTTACTTCAGAGCTGTGGTTGGGAAGGTAACAGAAGAGTGGGGAGAAAGGTAAAAGGATATGGGCAAGGAAAATAAAAATAAAGAAAACATTTAAAAACATAGCCAGCCTTCAGATCTCATATGTACGGCCAAATATAAATATTATAATATTTTTAGCCAAAAGAAGAATGCTTCAACCGTCTTGAATCTTCAATTGTATACTCTGTATACCCTTCCTGTATACTGTTTTACCTGTGCAGATCCTGATATCATCTGAATTTGAGATCCCTCAAATTGAATAAACATTTTATTTCTTCTGATTGTTATTTATACAACAGTAAGTACAATAGCTTGATTATAATAAATGATCAATAATAATTTATAAATATAAATTAAATATAGCTTATTGTCCCTCTGTCAATTAATTTGAGCAAAAGTTATATAGAACATAAACATAAAAATTCCACACAATTTTCTAAATAATTCAGTAATCCTATATGATCTTAAAAATATTTTTCATATCTTTCTTTGGGAGAAAAAATGAAATTTATCTTGATTCAGAAATGAAATGATAATAGAGGATAAGTAGAAACTCAATAAAATTCCAAAAGGCATTATTCTCTCTTAAATAATTCAGTGTGGAAATGAATTGGGTTTAGTGTGATAATCTCTTTGAGAGATCTCTAAAAAGATAAAATATAATTTAAAGCATCTGTGGCTTACTGATTAAATTATTAATGTTGAGTGAGAAAGTGTTATTGCTGGTGCTGAACCAAAAAATTTGTCTGTGTATGTGAGAGGTTTCTTTCTTTTTTTTTTTTTTTTTTGAATTTTTCCCTAACAAGTATGAACAGGACTTTGGTTCGGTTGTATGCTTTCTTCATATATCACAAATATTATTTGATATGCAAAATCATTGGAAAAGCATCAATTATGTAGAGCTAGTTAAATGAAGTATGCTAATATGCAATGATTCTAAACTACCACAGGGTGGTAGGAGATTCACTTTCCACAACATTTATCTAATTAGCAGAACTAACTGCTTTGCTATACTTCCACCACATTCAAATCCCTTATTAAAAACTATATCATTGTTACTGCTCAATCAGTGTGAATAAAATCTCAGAGACAAAATTATACTTTGGGATATGCTATACTTAAAGTTCAATTCAACTAGAAACAACAAGTATCCATGTATTAATTTGGTTGATTTGCATGTTTACATATTTTCCTACTTTTTCATAAAAGACAATTTACCTTTAATGATCAATGTAGGGGAAGTTCACAGGACATTGTAACAAATGTCCATTGTAACAAATGTCTCCACAGGTGTAAAGCCACCTAAATGACTATTTCATCACAACATTCCAAATATGAAAATACACATGTATGTATTATTGAATCAAAACTTTAGAGTTAGAAACAATTCTCAAATATATAGGGGCCCACTTTCTTATTTTACATGTATAAAATTAAGGTTAGGATATATTGCAAAGATCACATGGATAATTTGTGACGGAAATAAATCTAGTAACTAAATCTATGGAATACAAATTATTTATTGTATTAAAATTATGCACACTTACGTGCTCATCCAGAGTCTTACTATTAGATTTAAAGATATGCAGAACAATTAGGTTGGTGAAAAATGAGTTTTATTTTCATTATTTCCTATGTGTGTTCATATGGGATTGGTGGAATTATTTATATACTTTTACATATTTAGTATTTGAGTAACACAATTTTATTAGTTTTTTTTTTTTTTTTTTAATCAGGTCAAAAGCCAACTTGTACCCACTTTCTTGTCTACTTACATGAAAAAAAAAAGAGATTGAAAAGAGTTTACTAGACTTGTTTGTTCCATCAAATATTACCATTTGAATTTTTATTACCTCTTAAAAATATTTCACATATTATTATGTATACCCACTTTAAAAATGTGTTAACCCCAACATGAAATTTTAATTGTTGTTATGTTTTATGTGGATTGTAATACAATATATCTATCTGAACTAGAAACACTTAACTATTTCTTAAATGCTTGATAAAAGTAGATTTCACATTCCAAAATATTTAATTCTTAAGTGCAATATTCAAGACATGTTTCTCTTCTGTATTTTAGTTTACATATATATACACACACACACACACACATACACACAGATATACACACATATATATATTAAACAATACACAGCTCAAATTCTAATTGACATTCAGGGACTAAATACTAAAATTATTTTTAAAGTTTTATCTTTCCCAAAGACATTTTTATATATCTGTAAATACATATTTTTACATTCTTAAAATGTTATGATTATTTTCATTCTATATAATTTGGAAGGAGAGAGTACTGTGTTAGGTGTTAAGGAGAATTTGTATGTAAATTATGTTTTACCTTAATTATTTTAAATATTTTCTGGTATATAAACACTACAAATACTAAAACATTTCCATTCTCCAAGCCCATGTTCTTGAATATCAATTTTAATACATACAAAAGAGTAGGCATAAAGACTTTTAAAAAGGCAAGATGTAACAGTGAATTAGTGCTATAAAATTGTGTTAAAAAATACTAAAGAAATATGACCAGAGTTTATTAGGGCAAAAAAATTGAAACACATGATAGGTAATTAAGATACAAATATAGTATTACTTGGTAAGTCAGAAAAAGCCTTCAGAAATCGGTAGGAAACATAATAAGGAAAAGAAAAGTGTTGGAAATTTGTTGAAGGAAGTGTGACCCTTAGGTGAAGGCAGGCCGGATGGGAGTGGTGAAGTAGACAATGTTGTCACATAGACTCTAAGGGTTTCTCAACATGGAGATAGTAATAAAAGTGTGAAAATCCCGAAATAAATCCTAATGGTATCTATTTGTAAATACGTTGAATTTGAGAGATTGGCATTATATTCTAGTAGAAATATTAAATCTCAGAGATTGTGAGACAATCACATGGGAGATATTTTTATTACAACATGAAATTCGGTGCCACATATAAAAAAGGATGTGAATACATTGAAATGAATGAGAGAAAAGTACTAAGGGTTAAAGACAAATTTTGTGAAATGTCAGACTGTAAAAGACTGCGTAAAAAAATTAAAAATATGAGCTACCATGGAAACCAAATGAAAAAAATGCTTTTGATCACCCAATCAGATGGATCACGTCCCTCATTTGAGCCCTCAGACATGTTGTGCTTCCCTAACTAGACTGGAAAATTCTTCATTATCTCTCCACAAACATCCCTAACACTTTATCTCATTGAACAACTATTGTTTTTATAGACAAATTTCATATGGCATTCAGTAATATCAAAGAGTATACAAATAAGGTTGCTGTTAATGTTTTGGACATCATCAATTATGAGTAGGGATCAGGGAGTGAATATCATTCTGTCAAGCCAATGATAATAAAAGAAACATTTAATTGTTTGGAAAACGGTATTATTCCTCAGGATCATGATTCTTATTTTACTCATACATGAAGACAAAATCAGAAATACACAAACTTATTTTTTGACTGATTGTAAATGCATTTCTGTGTTTTCAATCAAGAAAATAATCATATCTTAAACTTGTTACACATATAATCAATAACATGTAAGATGTAATTGAAATAAGTCTTCTTACTTCCTGTTGACTTTGGATGATCTGATGACAATATGCCTTGGTGAAGTTAGTTTTGTAATGTATCTTTTAGCAGTTCTCTGAGTTTCTTTCAGCTGAGTTCTCAACCTCTGGTAAGACCAGAGTTTTCCAACTCTTCTTATTGCTTAGAAAATTTATGAGCAGTTAAGAGTCTCTACATTTTGATGTTTTTCATGATGGCCAAAGTATATTTAAGAATAATATTTTAGAAACTATTTTATTTCACATAGAAATACAGAATAAAGGGTCTAAAATGTTTATGTATTAGAACTAAATGTTTAAACATTATAACTAGTTTTTTTTAATAAACTAAAATAAACCTGCAGAATTTTAATTTTATACTTCATTACTCCATGACACAAAATTAAAAATGAAGATGTAACTAAGATGATAAATTATTTTAATTGATATACAACTGCAAATATCTCATTGGTAAGGTACTTTGTGTTTTGCTTCCCTGGATTTCTTAGGCATAAATAATAGTTATAAATGCTTCGTAAAGGAATAGAAACCCATAAAATACTTAGGTAGAGAGAAATTTACTGGAATATTATTTTAATATAAAAATTTTAATTTAATGCTTTATATTATACAGTATAGAAGAAGCTGAAATATTATGAAACCATCAATATATTCATTTGCAACGGCAAAAGGTAAATATGATGCTATAAACAAAAATAATGACTATTTTAGTTCCCATTGGCTGCCACAAAAATTACAACAAACCACATGGCTTTAAACAACAGAAATTAATTATTTCACAGTTCTGGATCCTTGTCTAAAACCAAGTTTTTGGCCTGGTCTATTTCTTCTGGAGGGCTGGAAAAATAATCTGTCCCACTCCTCTCCCTCAGTTCCTGGTGACTGCTTGAACTTTTTGGCATGCCTTGGTTTGTGGTTGCATAACTTCAGTCTTAGTCTCCAACTTCACACGACTTTCTCCGTTGCATTTCTTCTTGTCCAAATCTCCCTCTGATTCGATCCTATAGGGACGACTTCATTGCATGTAGGGCCCACCCTAATTTCAGAATGATTTCATATGAAGATTCTTATCTTAATTACATCTGAAAAGATGTAGTTTTCCAAATGAAGTAGGTTTTTTGTGTGTGTGTGTGTGTTTCCAAACAAGGTCTTATTTCCCAGGTACTGGTGATTAGGACTCAAACTTATCTTCTGTGGGGGCCACTGTTCAATGCATTCCAGTGTCAATCAAGTTATGAAAAAAAAAAATACGAAACAGTTACTATATGCTCTGTCATGTACTAAGTATTTTGAGAGCTATTAGTTTATTTTAGTACTAAAATGAACCTTTGAATAATTCTGCCTCTGAAGGAAGATTTTCTGGTTTCAAATGCTGGCTCTATCATTGACATATAACCTGACTTTATCATGCCTCAATTTTCTCATCTAGAAAGTGGGCATAATAAGGATTGTTGTATGTAGTGAGCTAATATAAAAATATGTGTATGTTAAAAACACATAATAAAGCTAACAAGTGCACCACAAAATGAATAGTAAAAACATTTGGTAATGCAAGTTTTGTTTCCAAACTATAATGAAATAGCTGACTAACAAATCTGTCTACACTCCAAAAATAACTAGAAAACTGCATGAAATATTTGAAAGAATAATTTTTAAATCATGAATCATAGGAAATATACAACAATGACAAATGAGAGAAGGAAAATTAGCACTGTGGGTGCCACAGCCAACCCAAACTTTCTGTCTGGAGTCAGTTTCCTGATCTCAGTGCAGACAAGGGAACTGAAACACAACGAAGAACTTACTGAAATGTAGAGATAATTGAATTTGGGCAGGCTAAGAAGTCGGAAATTTATGAAGCAAAATTTGTAAAGAGAAGGAGATCAGCATAAAGATCACTTTCAGTTGTGGTTAGGATTCTAGGTTGCTTATAAATAATCAGAAATTTCTGAAGGCTTTAAAACATTTTTTACAAAGACCTATATACATAGCATTCCACAGAATTCATGCAAGATTGAAGAAGCTTAACATTATCCATGTTTTATCAAATTTGAACTATCAATTCGTTAGAATATATATGACATCTACATATTTAACAATTTACATTAGACATACATAAAAATGTCATTAAACTCACTCATAAGAAGATATGAAATTAAATAATTCTAACTTAAAGCTGTTGGAACTGTATCCTGAGCCTTGAGAGAAATGCGGGTATACAACCTGAGTCATGCTGCATGTAGCTGCAACTTTTTTTTGTTTGTTTGTCTTTTAAACTTCCTTGAAATGTAGTAATCGGTAACCAATCAAATTGCTGTGGCGCGTGCACTTGGTCTTGTACGGAAAATGTTGTAATCCTGCTAGAACTTCTCTGCCTTTACCTACATAATTGAAACTATAGCTTTTCCACTTTGCAAAATGCTGACCCCATTCATTTAGTGTCCATGCTTTTCCCCAGTGACCAGCGTCAAGCTTTTTATTTGAATAGATTCTATAATTAATAATATTTTCTCAGTCTCATTATTTAAGTTTGAAAAAGGCCACCAGCCCAATGAAGAAGGCCAAAAACATTAAGCAGATCTCAAAAAGATCTACAAATGTACCTGTATATTTACTATATGAGCAAATAGCACAACAAATACTGAAAAATTTTTTGACATTGGTGAAATGTGGATATCATGTATTAGCAAGGATGTGCACCAACTGGAACTGATACATTACTGGCATGGTAGTAATACGGAGGTCTACAGCAGGCAAAACTATAGTGATGGAAAGCCCGAGGTTGTGTATGAGTGGAGGTATTGTTTGCAAAGGACACAATGAAACATTCTGGTAGAATATAAATGTATATCTTGGTTGGGATGGTGATTAACTAGACATACACATTTGTCAAAACTTGTGAAAATGGAAACTGTACATTTAAATTGAGTGTATTTAATTTCATGTAAAATACACTTCTATAATGTGAATTTAGAAAGTAATAAATATTTTTAAATAACAAAGTGTTACACTCTGAATTAATTTAATATTTTCTTTGTATATTTATTAATCTTCAATAATATATGTCCCTTCCTTTTCTAATGAAATGAATAAACAGTTAACATAAATTACTAATTGGGTCATGTCTCTTTTTTTAACTAATATAAATACATCTTAATGAGATGGTCAGTTGGAGCACTCTGAAACTTTGTTTCTGGGAATAAATACATGAGTGATTTACACAATAGCGGTAAGTGTTTGTGCTACATTTTAATTCACTAACATATAACAACCAGCATGGGAAGCAGAAAAATCTACTATGTTAATCAGGGCATGCCTGCCGCCCTCTTGAATTTTATTCTACACTTCTTGATCCCCAGGTAAAGCATTAAAGTCTGACCTGTGCTATGTCTGCACATGTATTGATTTGTAACACCAAATAAGGCAGCACAATCAAAGAGAAAAGTCAGAAAGAAACATCAGCTCCTTGCATGAGATGAAAGCTCTGCTGTTAATCATACTATTGATGGCATCACTAATGTAGTTAGCAACTAAATTTAGAAAAAGAGAAAGGATTCATTTATCCTCATCAAATCTGCTTTCATGCCTGTGTTCTTAGGAAAGTGGACTGCTAATTATCTAGCATATGTATGCATTTAAAATTCAGTCATTTCTCCCTTTCTTTCTTCCTACCCTTCTTCGAAGCCAGTGTGTTTATAAAAATAAATACTGAGGGTAAATATCATAACCACCTTCCACCATAACACATTCAATATTGCCAAGCTGTGCAAAGCTTCAGACGAAAAAACTTTCTTACTTGTTAATTAATCTCATACATAAACATGTCCAAACTTAAACAAAGAGAGAACATATGAATAAATTTTAGAAGCAAGTTTCTAATGTAACTAATTCATTTAGTGCCAGAAGGTGAACATGTATACATGTGCAACTTCATTGTTACAATATTTTGAAAAGCATAAAGTACTAATTAGCATACTAAATATACAATAGTATTATCTATTACTGGAAGTAATAGCCCTTGATTATCAAGTTTTAGAGTGTCTCCACTGTTGCTTTATGAGATATTCTGGGGACTGAATGAAAACTTTCTCTTTATTAACAAAGGGACAATTATAATGTATTGGCTACTCTGAAAAGTGAAAATAGCTACAAAACATTGTAAAGAAAACCTGAATTTTTTCATCAACA
Source organism: Mandrillus leucophaeus (assembly GCF_000951045.1). NCBI lineage: Eukaryota > Metazoa > Chordata > Mammalia > Primates > Cercopithecidae > Mandrillus > Mandrillus leucophaeus. The sequence continues at coordinate 222,828 of NW_012098688.1, read as the reverse complement.
TTAAAATTTGACATAAATATTGGACCACTAATCTGGGTGAGTACCTTATTTCAAATGATAATTCCTATTTCATGATATTTAGAAACTATCAGTAACATTGGAGTTCATATAGCACCTCCCAATCAGCAAACACACTATTACCAGAGAAGAAACTGACATATTAACTACAAGAATCATTTCATTGTTGAATCATTCCAGTTAAACAAAACACACACACACACACACACACAGAGAGAGAGAGAGAGAGAGAGAGAGAGATACACACACAGGCACAGATACATACACACATACACACATACCTGTTTTTCTCCCCATGTAGAACTACAACTGTATGTTACTGGTATAAATTCAGACCTCTAGCATCAGATAACAAATATCCTTCACCTTCTACATAAATAGCCCTTCCAATTTTGCAAGCCAGTCTAGGGTCTTAAATGTCTCTCTTCTAGACTGTCTAAAGTGAGCAGTAGCATGCTGAAGCAAGATTGTACTGCCTGTTGGTACAAAATTGATAGTGAACGTTCAGAAATTTTACCAGCCTTTGTATCAGGTTGGTAACTTGAAACTTGGCGTGACAAAATATTTATATCATGGTAATCAGCAAATAGCACAAATCAAGGCTTCTTTCCTACTGACCTCTAGCTGGCTGCTAACCATTTAGCAACACATCAGTGATTATATTTCTTTTCAAAAGTAATTTATCTTTCAGAAAAAGAAAAACATTGGAGAAAGGGAAGTTAAGGGAAGGAAAGAAGGGAAAGGCAGGGCAGAGAAAAAGCACTATAAATTTCCCTCTTAACACTGCTTTAGCTGTGTCCCAGAGATTCTGATATCTTGTATCTTTGTTCTCATTAGTTTCAAATAATTTCTTGAATTTCTGCCTTAGTTTCCTGTTTATTCAAAAGTCATGCAGGAGCAGATCATTTAATTTCCATATTGTTGGTATGATTTTTTTTTTTTTTGAATAGGCCGAGGATTGTCTTATGTCCAATTGTGTTGTTGACTTTAGAGTATGTGCCATATGGTGACAAGAAGAATGTATATTCCAATGTTCGGGGGTGGGGAGTTCTATAGATGTTTATTAGCACCATTTGGTCAAGTGTCAAATTCAGATCCTGAATATCTTTGTTAGTTCTCTGCCTTGATGATGTATCTAATACTGTCAGTGGGATGTTGAAGTCTCCCATTGTTACTTTGTTTTTACCTAAGTTTCTTCATAGGTCTCTAAGAACTTGCTTTATGAAATTGGGTGCTACTGTGCTGGGTATGTATAGATTTAGGATAGTTAGGTCTGCTTCTTGAACTGAACCCTTTACCATTATTTGATGCCCTTTTTTTGTAATTTTCAAATTGTTGTTGGTTTTAAGTTTGTTTTGTCTGAAACTAAACCCCCGCTTTTTTCTGTTTTTCGTTTTCTTAGATTTTTTCTCCATCCTTTAGTTTGAGCTTATGGGTGTCATTGCATGTGAGAGAGTTCTTTTAAAGACAGCATAAAAATGGGTCTTTATTTTTTATCCAATTTGCCATTCTGTGCCTGTTAATAGGGGCATTTAGCTTATTTATATTCAAGGTCAGTATTGACATGTGTGAATTTGTTCCTATCATTCTGTTGTTAGCTGGTTATTATGAAGACTTGATTGTGTGGTCACTGGTCTCTATATTTTGGTGTGCTTTTGTACTAGCCAATAAAGGTCTTTCCTTTTCACAGTCAGGATTCTCTTTGAGACCTCTTATAAGGCAGGTCTTGGAGTAACAAATCCCCTCAGCATTTGCTTCTCTGAAAAGGATTTTATTTCTCCTTTGCTTATGAAGCTTAGTTTGGCTGGATATGAAATTCTTGACTGAAAGTTATTATCTTAAGAATGCTAAATGTAGGCTCCCTACCTATCTTGGCTTGTATGGTTTCTGTTAAAAGGTTGGGTGTTAGCCTGGTGAAGTTCCCACTGTAAGTGGCATGCCCCTTCTCTGTAGCTGCCTTTGACACTTTTTTCCTTTTATTTCAACCTTGGAGAATATGACTATGTGTCTGGGGATGGTCTCTAATGTAGTATTTCATGGGGCTTCTCTGCATTTCCTGAATTTGAATGTTTGCTTCTCTAAAGAGGTTGGAGAAATTTTCATGGATGATATCCTGAAATATATTTTCCAGGTGGCTTGCTTTCTGTCCTCCTCTTCTGGGGATGCCAATGAGAACTAAATTTGATCTCTTTAAATAATCTCATATTTCTTGGAGACTTTTTATTTTTCTTTATTTTTTCTTTACTTTTGTCTAACTGAATTATTTTGGAGAAACAATCTTCAAGCTCTTTCCTCGGCTTGGCTGATTCTATCTGTATTCTGAAATTCTTGAAGTGAATTTTTTGGCTGTATCAGATAAGTTTTTTTCTTTTCTTTTTTTTTAAAGCCAAATGTCTTTCAGCTTCTGTATGGTTTTATTGTATTCCTTACAATCCTGGGATTGGGTTTTGACTTTCTCCTGAACCTCTTTAATCTTTATTCTTATCCATATTCTGAATTCTATTCCTGTCATTTCATCTATTTTAGCCTGGTTAAGAACCATTCCTGGGGCACTAGTGTGGTGGTTTGGAGGAAAAAACAACAAGAAGACGCTGGCTTTTTGAGTTGTTAGAGGTCTTGCACTGGTTCTTTCTCATCTTTGTGAGCTGGTGTTCCTTCAATCTTTGAAGTTACTGCCCTTTTATTTATTTATTTAATTTTTGCTTTATCTTCTTTGATGTCATTGGGAATTTGATTGTGGTATAAGGTGGGTTCAGTTAATTGGCTTTATTTCTGGTAGATTTTAGGTGGTCAAGGCTCAGTTCAGCACTACTGAGCTGCATGCTGTAATTCTTGGGGGTTGGTTTTAGCCCCAGGCTTTGTTCTGTGGTCTCTTAAAGTTAGAAATCTGCTGCGCTGGAGGGGCCAAGGTGTTGAACTGCTGGCCACAACACTCTGATGTGTGGTGCCAACCAAAGCACTTTGTTTGGTGGTAGCAGCAGAATCCATGATGAATTACAATGCCAGTAACAATGCAGCATGACGGGGTGCATGCTCTTCAGCTGGGGTGGGGTGCTGGTGGGTGTAGTGGTATTGGCCTCAATGTGGGTGTTCACAGCAGCACCGATGGTGGTATGAGGGAAGGGGGTTAGGGTTATGGCCTCTTGTCTCCTTGTGAACATTCACACTGGTAGCAGTGTTGGCATGGGACCAGGGTGCTGATGGGTGCAGGGCTGGCAGCCACCATGCACACATTCATGCCAGTGCAGTAGCAGTACTCATTTTCTTGAATTTCTAAACAATTACAATTTTTTTCTGTAATACTGTGCAAACATTGGTTTCAGAGGAGAAAGTTATATTGAAATATATTTCAGAGAAGAAAATTTAAAAATTCCCATCAATAACCATAGACATCTTTATCGACAAGCTGAGAGGGGTGAGGTGAATACTACATACTTTCAATAAAATTTGGTTTAGGAAACTATAGCAAATTTTTACATTTATCTTCATGACCACAGTATCTGTCTTCTAATTTTGTTCTTATTCTTCATTTAATTTCTCCCCAATTGCTTTCATCACTATAGATTTGTAAACAATTCTTAGAATGTAATATATGCTCTTTGACCTTATAACCGTCTTCCATTCCATTCAACATTTCTTAATTCAAACACTTAAGAGTGAGTAGCTAATGTATGTTAGAATTAGATACCACAGAGATTTATAAACGGATATGGCATGACTCGTGAATTAAGGAGGTTACATTCCGGAT
>NW_012098688.1:216229-218502 GCF_000951045.1 Mandrillus leucophaeus | reverse complement strand
CTTTCCTTGCTGGAATTCCTAGTGAAGCAGTTAAAGTATGCTCTTCTGGCATATTGACTGTTTAAGCTAAAGACACTTGAAAAATAGCAGGTGCAAGATCACTCTTATCTTTGTGCTATTTCTCAAAACAGAAAACAGAATTCCTGTATGAAAGCCATTCTTATATTAGAAGGAAAAACAACACTCTTATGTTCAAGGACAAGAAGTCAAGACCAAGAGAAGGCTGTACTGACCTTGCAAAACTAACTCTTCTCTTTTAAGTCTTCTCATATAATTTGTCACAGCTTAACAAATGACTATTCTTTGTCCAATTCATTATTTAAGTAACTGACTCTCATTGCTTCTTTGAGGTTTTCATGTCTTTAATAACTAAAATGCATATTGTGTTTTTCTCCTGTTAATCTATTACATCAATTTAATTCTTGAATCTAGCCAGGACCCTAAGAAGATAAAGTTGGAGTTTGGCTGCCTTTACACTAGTCACATTTGACAACTGATACCATTACAGCAAATCCTCTTGAATTACTCAAGCACAAGTGGTATATTCTGGATGACTTGCTCTCACCTGGAACCAAGCTGTCTTTGGGCTTTTCATTATCTTTCCGAGGTCAAGTCTCTAGCAGATCAATCATTCCTGTCTTCAGTAGTCCCATGTTTTACTAACTCTAATTAATCTTTCTCCTCATCCCAATTTCTCTGGGCTTGGAAATGAGGCACGATTAGTGTATTTCCCCTAGGCTCTCTTCTATTACCTCAGAGCATGCCGAACTGCCATAAGTGAAAAGGGATATCTTCTCTGTAATAGCAGTAAAATCTGTGACTGGAGCCTATGCTATACTGAATTGGGATATCTTTACATTTTTAGAAAATCATCAGATAATAACGTGCTTTGTAAGGATTTTGTGTTTATATGATTGTATTGTTTAATGTCAGCATCTACTGTTGCTGTAATTTTCCCGTAAGCAATAAAAGCTTTCAATTAGCTTGCATGAAGTATTTATACCCAGAAAGGCAGACAAAAATTTACATTAATAATATACAGCTTGTTATGTAATACATTTCGGTCACTGTTAGTAACCCAGACTGGGGAAAATGAAAATCAAAGAATTCCTAGAGAAACTACACCCTAAGATGAATTTTGTAGGCTCATTATGAATTATTCAGTTAAAGAAAGGATGCTTCGAGCAAAAGTGAAACATATGCAAAGTGTATTAGAGCTGAAAGAGCATAATGCATATGGAAGAATACAAGACTACATGACTGACATGTATCACCTGAAGAATGGATGGATAGCAATAAGACTAGAAAGAGAAAGAGGACAAGGTTAGGCTTTGTGTAGGGTGCAGTTTTTGAATATATAATGAAGGCTGTAACAAAAAGAAAAGTCCTTTAAGGGAAGATCAAATGTATTAAAATTACATCTGAAAATTGTATTTGAAGGAAAGAGAATGGATTGGGCAAGAGCAGAAACCTAGAGGCAAGAAAACAAAGGTACTTAGGTAAGTTATAATAAAAAATATCAAGAAATAATTTCCACATATATAAAAATATTTATTTTTTAAACTATGTAAGCTGATAGTTTATTTTATTATCAATGAGAACCATGAGATAAAATAAAATTGTTTGACCTGAAACTTAGAATGCAAAACATTGACGTGATTCTTTTTGTGACAAAGATGATGAGAAAGGCTAAATGATATTTACCATATGTACGAAAGGGAGAAGCAGATACAAACATTAGTCAATTAGTGTTAACATATTTTTATATTAGATTAATATCTATTTTGTGTCTTGGTCATCCCCAAATACTGTCCTGTTCAGTCCTGATGAAACACAGTACGTTCTCTTTGATACAGTATAATCAATAAGAATTAGATGTGGATTAGAGGCGGAGTGAGAAAAACAAAGATGATGGGTGAGAAAACAGAGAAAATATTTCAAAATTCAACAGTACCATTGCCTAATGGTGCTTAATGTTAAAATTTGCCCCCAGACACAATGACATTGGAAAAGTGTGCCTCTGCACGTGCTATGCCTCTGCACACCCCTATAATAGATTATCTATATTTTCTATCCTCTCCCACATATCTTCTATTCCCAGTATTCTTGGAAAACACCTAGACTACATTTTTTTTATTTTTTAATTTTTTTATTATTATACTTTAAGTTCTAGGGTACATATGCATAACATGCAGGTTTGTTACATATGTATACTTGTGCCATGTTGGTGTGCTGCACCCATCAACTCGTCAGCACCCATCAACTCATCATTT
>NW_012098688.1:203967-214629 GCF_000951045.1 Mandrillus leucophaeus | reverse complement strand
CTGGATCCTTTCCTTACTCCTTATACGAAAATTAATTCAAGATGGATTAGAGACTTAAATGTTAGACCTAATACCATAAAAACCCTAGAGGAAACCCTAGGTAGTACCATTCAGGACATAGGCATGGGCAAAGACTTCATGTCTAGACTACATTTTTAAGTTTAAGGCTCTATTTTATTTTAACCCCTTTAAACGTTTTGTTTAATTACACTTAACCACTTCACTTCTGGGTTTTCCTGGGTTTATCACACTATATACTTGATTTCCATGGTACTATTTAATTTTTAAATTCCATAATAACTTGTGTTAACTTAACATCAATGGTACTTTTACATTTAAAAGCCCTATGTTACATTGTGTTATTTATTTTTGTTTATTTTTTTTCTGGGCTTTAAGACTCTGGAATGCGAAAACTAGCTTATTTTTATTTGAATCCCTAAGAGTAGGATACTTTCTATCATCTAATATGTGTCTGTTAAAGTGTATTGAATGTGAATATATCATAACAAAAATTCTAAAACAAAGACATGCCAAAGCTAACATATATGAGTGTCTACTAAGTAGATTTTTTATATGTAACTCTTCCTTAAAACTTTTAAAATTCTGTGGAATCAATATACAATTTTTTTTTTTTTTTTACATAGAAGACATTGAAATAGTAGCTTAAGAAGCTAGCTGTTGAGTAAACCATACTCATTTTCAAAGCTATTTCTACCAAAACACACAACTTACTTGAGGTAAGACTCATTTACAAATCTTAATATCTCTCAAAAAATAAGGTCCACAGATTGTTAAACTGCTATCATATGTCAGGTATTGAAAAAAGTTTCACATGTGTAATTTTATGTAGCTCCCCTCCAACAATATAAAATGGGTTCTGTTATTCACATTGTACTAGGGGTGAAAAAAAAAGTGGGGTCTAGATGCAAAAAAACCTTGTTTACATCACAAAGCAAGAAAGAAATGAACTGGTAAGTCGGCTCATGTTTGTTTGACTTCAAAGTTTGGGACCTTAATTATTATGCCAAATTAAATCATTCAGATTATAAATGAATCTATATTGACAAAAATAAGGTAGATAATAGTTACACAGGAGACTTGGCAAGATCTGGCAATTCATGAGACTATGACTTTCCAAATGTGGTTTTCAAATTTCTCCATACTTCATTGAAGAGGAGAGGTTTCCGTTTCCTGAATACATAATTAAGAAAAAAAATTTACAGTTTTATATTTTTTTCTGAATAATAGGGATTTAAAAGACATTGGAAGATCATCAAAAATCTTGCTACATATATTAAATATATTTACCTTAATTTGACAAACTTTTTGAGTTAATTTTTGTGCTTCCATTTATCTACCTTACCTGTTCTCACCTCAAGGGAAAGACACACATTAGAATCATGATTTATTTATAAACACTAATTTTTAAATATTAGTTATTAAATACTGTCTCAACCATCTTAGCTGGAAAGCTTGGATACATGTTTGATTATTTCCTCCTTCTGGCTCCTGACGTTCAATAATAACCAAAAATGATTCTTAAATTGTGTAAATAAATCTTGTCAGTAGGTTCAGGTATAACATGCACATGGAACGCCATTGTGCATAGAATTAGTCATTAGACTCCTCAACATATCATATGAAGTTGACTGGGAAGTTATTCTCCTGTACCCTTTATAGTCTGTGTTTCTGTCTCTCCCTAAACATAAACTACTTGATACCTACATGCTTTTATACATTCTGTTTTTTCATCCTTGTATATACCTTTCTCACATCTCTTCCAGGAGAATACATGTTTATTGCTGAAGGAACAATTTAAAAGTTGTAAAGAATATGCTTCCTGGCCTAGACAGAATTAAGACTTCATCCTCTTTGAAACCCGTTCTCTGCAAACACTTAATATAGTCTGAATCATACTGCTTTATAAATTTAATAATTACAAATCTATGCTTACTCATTTAATGGAGTGTTCTGAACTGAAAATGACAATTTCTTGCTTAACTATAGTTAATACACTGCATTTGTAATTAAAGGTCTGAACAGAACACCAGGTAAACACTCATTACTTTAAATTTTGTGTATTCTATGGTCTCTAATATAATTTGTATACAGAGTATAACTTAATACATTCTAATTTTAATGTTTTAATAAAATACCAATGATTAGCTAAGGTAGACATTGTGGCTGATTACTGACATAAAAAACAAAATTTGTTAGAGTAGAAAAACAATGTAAGGAACTTAGGTAGATGAAGAGATTTTATAGGTTTCTCTAACAAACAGATACTGATACATTCACCTTTTCAAACATTATAAAATCTAAGTAATATTAATTTACTCTTTATCATTAAACTAATTTTTCTGTGACATAAAAAACCTTTATGTGAAATGTTACATGAATAAAATTTCTGAATTCATTTTTAAACAAGAGTAATGTTTCTCCAGTGATGAAATGCCAACTTCTGTATTTCACATACTGTCAGATTTTCTATATTGCTTAAGAAAATATCTTAATAAATATATAAACCATGTCCTAACTCTAAATTCTGAAATTTATTAGACATCTAAAGGAGTGGGCAACTCCCTGACAGTATTTTGTCTTCACTTTGAAATTCATGCAATGACTCAGTCAAAGATTCTTTATGTTCTAAAGTTCTGACATAATAGAAAAAAGGAAAAGACAGAGTTCTCTAATGTAAGGCAACTTAGAGTTCTGGGTGTGAGGATATATATTAGTTACAGTTATGTTACTAATTCATTATGCCTGTGATTTACCTCACTTTGCCATTCCATAAGGACTTATGAGCAGATCTCCAGGAACTATTTTCTATTATTGTAATCATTAATTCATTATAACAGTATTTATTCAGCACTTAGCTGTGTCCACTGTGTTGTTAGTGACTTGTTTCTTTTTCAATCCAACCTTAACGGTGACTCAACTATTTTTCTTTCTTTACAATCACATTGCTCAAGTTGGTTCATAGTCTTAGAGTACTGTAGCAAATTTTCTCTGAAATTCTTATGCTTTGTTTTTCTTCCACTATATCCCCTCAGTGAGTACTACCATATTTGCCTTCTCAAAGTACCACTTGATGTATGCATTCTATGCCTCAATAATTTTCTTAACATCTCAATGTTTATCAATTCAAATTACAACTAATTAATACAATGTAATATTTGCTCACCGTAATTTTTCTATTTTTTCATATCTTTTAACTTCATTTTATATATGTAAGCCAGATTTCAGGCAATGAAACACTTTCTCAAAAGAAAATTGTGCTCTGAACCTCAACTAAAGTATAGGAGATGTTCTAGGTAAACAAATGAGAGAAGAACTGCCTCTGGTCAAGATAAAATAAAGGGAACCTTACACTTCTACCTGAAACTCCTACAACATTGACAAAAATAAATGAGACAACAATGTTTAGACAGTGATTCTTAAGAGATGGGATACAAGTAAATTAAACGCTATACTAGATTGAATAGTGTCCCTAAAACGTCATGACCACTTGGAATCTGTGAATGTGACCCTATTTGGAAATGGGGTCTTTGTGGATGTAATAAAGTTAAGTTGAGGGCATACTGAGTAAGAGTGAGCCCTAATTAAATGAGTACTATCCTTATAAGAGGAAAATTGGACACAGAGATAAACAGGGAAAGTATCATGTGATGAAGGACACAGAGATTGAAACTATGCCACTCTAAGCCAAGGAACACCAAGAATAGCCAATCACCATGAGAAGCTGGAAGAAACAAGGGAATGTTTCTCCAGAGATTTAGAGAGAGCATAACACTGCCAACACCTTGATTTCAGACTTCTGGCCTCCAGAATTGTGAGACAATACATTTTTATTGTTTTCAACCATTCAAGTCTGTGTTAATTTGTTATGGAAGCCCTAGGAAGTATTTCAAGCCTTACAACTGTCACAGTTTTACTGCCTAGGGAAAAATTTAAGACTTAAGCTCAAGGAGGGAGAACTCTGGTGGAACCTGATGATCTCCCTGAGCTGTTAACTCATGACACATTCCATGAGACTCAAGGCCTCTGGAATACTGGAAAACGGAAAGCTTCACATAAAGATAACTCCAATAACCTGCAGAAGGTCCTCTTTCATTATTTATCTGGATATCGTCCAGCACATTTGTATAAGGAAAGTACCCAACCTGGGATGAAGAACCATTCAAAAGAACCTAAGTGCAAATTCCTAGACCTCCCACATCACCAGAAGTAGTTCATGTTTTTATCTACCACAACAGAATATCTCATAATTTACAAGGTATTGAATAATCAGAAACTGCTCAGGAATAAAGCTATCAACTCTAAGACCTTTTTACCTGTGTAACAAAGCAAGCTTTGAATTCTCAAAAATCCCATCAGACATGCGTAGAAGAAGGAAAACAAAGCTCATAATTAAGATAAATAAATAAATAAATAAACTGAAGTTGATCTAGAAGTGATAGAGATGACAGAATTACTAGAAAAATATTTTAAGGAGGTATTAGGCTTCAGCTCTGGTGTATATAAAATCTTAGAAATAAAATCACTGCAATCCTTAGAATGTAAAAGTTGAACAAACTGAAAATCAAGACTTTTCTTAGGCCCATCAGATACCTGGAGTCACAGTGAAAACCATGATGTCAAAATCTGTAGAAACAAAAGAATCTAGAGAATCACTACTAAGATGTGTGTAGCTAGAACAGAAGCTTCTGAAGCCAGAAACTGAGGAACAATTAAATGCTAATATTGAAGAACTACTGAAATCTGAGTATGGATTAGCATGGGAGTGAGAAATCCTTAGTGGGGCTCTCATGCTTTTTTGGATTTTGCCACCAGAACAAAAATCCCCAATTCATACGGCAAAGATTTGAAAACAACAACAACAACAACAACAACAACAACAAAGCAGTTCTTTGTTCTGGCAGAGGTATGGAACGAGTAATCATGATGAAATACACTGAGAGTGTGTCCTATAGCAAGAGCCTACTCCCCCAAAGGGTAGATTTTCCTGGAATTTTAACCGATATGGAAGAATGGTACATTTTCAATTTTCACTCCCTGGAGCCTTCCTGCCTCATCTGGGTAGGAGAAAAATGCTGAGAAACAAACACCTGTGGTAGTGACATCTCGGAAACACAGGTGCACTAAAAGACTGAGATTTAATCATAAGATTATAAAATACTTTCTTCCACATGTACTTTAGCAGTGAAGAAACAGGGCTCCGGTTCAATAATATCAGATTACAGCTTGAACTTTCAGAGGAATACTTGAGGAAACCCAGAATCAATAGGAGACATGAAAACCAGGGCACTAGAGAAAATGTGAAGCCACTGGAACCTACAGATATGCCAAAAATTAAACATAAAACTTCTTGCCAGATTAATATGAAGCCTACCACGGAAAGACTGTTTACTTCAGTTTCTACGACCCAATACATCATTTTGACTTTCAACAAATAATTACAAGGCGTGGTAAAGGTAAAAAAGCATGCCACATATCACACACACATACACACCCACAAACACACACAGAAGCAAAAATACAAAAACAAAACTAGGATTAGAGGTCAATTTGCAAATCACACAAGTATAAAATAGAGAAATTAAAAGTGATATTTAAAATAACAATGATTAATATATTAAGGGGTGTAATGGGAAATAAATAGACAATATGAGAGAGCAGATGGACAATTTAAGCAGAGGCAGAAACTCTAAGAAAAAATCAAGAGAAAATGTTAGAATTCAAAAATACTAAGACAAAAGAAGAATGCCTTTGATAGACTTAGTGGTAGACTTGACATGGCTTGTTGAAGATTCAGTGAGCTTGAAAAAAAGGCAATAGAAACTCCACAAACTAAAATATACAGAGAAAAAAATGAAAAATGTAGAACAGAATATTCAAGAACTATGGGGTCATTTCAAAAGTCATACAAGAAATAAAATTTTAATAAAAAATAAAGAGAAAGAGAAAGAAGCAAAAGAAATATTGAAATTAAAAATGGCCCAAAACTTCCCAGAATCAATGACAAACACCAAACCACATATCCAGTAATCTCAGAGAAGATCAATCAGGATAAATAGCAAAACAAAAACTACATCTAAGGATATAACATTCAAAGTGCTAAAAGCCAAAAAGAAAAAGAAAACATTTGAAATAGAGAAAAAAAATGAAACTAAATAAGCAAAACAAAACCAAAAAGCAACATCCTACCTATAAAGGAATAAGGATTAGAATTACAGCAGACAGAAGTCTGCTTTAGCAGACTTATATGTTAGGATGTTAGCAACCATCCTAACATATAACTAAGTGAAAGAAGCCAGTCTAAAGAGACTAAAGGTCATGTGGTTACAGTTATTTTATATTCTGGAAAAAGAAAAACTATAGCAATGGTAAGAAGATCAGTGTGTGTCAAGCAGTTAGGGGTAAGGAGAGTGTTGACGTGGTGAAGCGCATGACATTCTGCAGTGGTGAAGTTATTCTGTTAAACATTGTCATGGTAGCAATATGACACCAAAATTCATAAAATTTTACAGAACAATGAGTTAAAATTATGTATGCAAATTAAAGACAATTATTTAGGAACTCAGGTGTATCCCTGAATGAAATGCAAAATGTGACAAAACAACTTAACTTTAGAACAAATGTAATAAGTCACCTTACCAAGGGAGATGAGGGGAAGGTATTGACCTAGGTAATTGAAAATGAGTGGAGATTTAACAGTAATGACAAAAGACACAGTCAATAAACAACGAATATACTGCATTTGATAAAATTTCTTCCTCAGGAGTTACAAGTTTAAAATTATGACACTATTATACATATATACTGACATTAAACAATATATAATATTATTCTCATAGCTGAAAAAGGAGTTAGGAATTAAAAGGTTAGAAAGATCTATGTGGTAATTGATTAGAAGTGAATCTATTATATGTATTCCTTTTATAGCTTACTATAAATACACATGGAAGCACCTATAAATATGTATATACACATGAGTTAATATGCACAGATATGAATCTTTGCTCTATCACCCGAGACGGCCTAGAAAAGATGACGCTTCAATAGCAAGGACACACCTAACACCCATGGCTTCTACTGCCATATTTTCTAATAAAATCTAAAATAAGAGAAACCATTTTCTTGGAGAATTGGCTGATTCTATACCCAAGGAAGGAATGTAATAATAAAAATAATAAATAATGAACCTGGAGCTTCTTCAGTGCCAGAAATTAAGGAAATTCACAGATAAAAGCACCCACAATAATGGGATCGTAACAAAGGGAAAACAGCCAACCGAAGGAGCTCAAAATGGCCAAAGCTGCAATAATTTTAGGGTCAAAATTAGTAAATTATAAATCACTTGCCCTTGTGTTTAATAAATATTTGTAAGTCTGTAAAAATATGAAAGTGAATAAGTAAATGGTGGGAAAAGAGACTTGTGTCTTTGGGAAAAAAAAAGTCAAAACACACATCTCTTATGTAAAATAATCTCAAATATCTCTCCACTCTGTAAGTGTTGGCTGCACTCTATTTCTCCAAAAAGTACATTATGGGAAAGGTGACTTAGAAAAAGTAACTGTAGAGTGGAGAAACCTAAAATATGCTTTATCAGCCATGGAATTAAGGTCAGCATCCATAAGTCATTTTTGTAGTATGTATCCTTGATATGACGTGATGATAATAGTTTTTATCTTTGTTGTCTATTTCCAAAAACACATATATCCAGAGTAATTAGAAGAAAAACATTAGACAAACCCTAGGCAAAACCTCAAAACCCAAAACCGGCAAAATGATCAAATACAAGAAACATCTGGGAAATAGTCTCAGAAAAGAAGATCCGAGGAAGATGTAACTATTAGGTGTAATGTGGTGTCCTGGTTGTAATTCTGGAAGATAAAAGAGGCATTTGTTAAAAACTAAGGAAACATATAAACTATGAACTTCAATAGTGATGTATCAATATTTGTTCATTATTTTTAACAAGTGTGCCATATAATGTAAATTGTTAATAACAGGAGACACTGGATGTACCTGTGGGTATATAAGAACTGTCTGCATGATCTTTGCAACTTTTATGTAAATTTAAAACTTTTACAAAGGAAACATGTTACTAATACTAAGTTGTTGTAATTGTGTTCTATGTATTCAGAAACTAGATGAAAAATTGAGCATGTCAAATAAAGACATGGGAAATATTGTTAAAGCCCCAATTCAAATACATCAGTAAAATGTTTGAAATAGAAAATGCACTATATGAGACTGACAACTCTGTAGATACTGCAGAAGAAATCATTAGTGGACTTGTAGACATAGAGTAGACACTCTCTTAAATGAAAAGGAGGCAAATAACAAAAAAGAATTACCTGATTGGGATGTAATTATAGTATTTGAAGGATAAAGTAGAAGGAAAAATACATATTAAAATACATAATGATCAAAACAATGCAAATTTGCTGAAAATTATAAACCAACAAATTTGATCAATTCAATGAAAATGAAGTATAAGAATCACCAGGAAAACTATAACAAGACTCATCAAAATAAGACTGTTTAAAACTTGTGATTAAAAATAAAATCATAGACCTGGTGTGGTGACTCATGCTTGTAATCCAACACTTTGGGAGCTGAGGTGGGGGGATCCCTTGAACCCAGGAGTCTGAGACCACCCTGGGCAACGTGGTGAAACACTGTCTCTCCAAAAAATGCAAAAATCAGCTGGCTGTGGTAGCCGGTGCCCCAGCTACTTGTGAGGCTGAGGCAGAAGAATTGCTTGAGTCCAGGAGGTGGAGGTTGCAGTGAGGCGAGATGGCACCACTGCACTCTAGTCTGGGTGACAGAGTGACACTGTGTCTCAAACAAAGACAAAAACAAAATCCGTGGGGTTGAAGCTAAGAAGTCTGTATTTTTTTAGCAAGTGCCTGAGATGATTCTAATGAACAAGTATCTGAGAATGATTGTTCCATGTCATGATGACCTACTATAAACATTACTAATACATCTAATTTTATTGCTCCTCCAGAAATAGTTCCCAAGATACCGCTGTGAGTTGCTTAATTAGCTGTTCTGTATTAAAGCATTCAGTGATCAAAAAAGTATAGTTAATTTGGTTAATATATCTCCTCCTTGAACATTCATGATATATATTAGCAATAATGTAGGAAGATAACATTAAGTATTATAATTAAGGTTTTCTGCTCTATGTATTTTTCTTCTATCTCAGACCTTTATCCATTGAGTTAAAAGTCATTGCTGCTACCCAAAGTATTTGTCTTCTCTTGAGGGGAGAGTCACCAAAGAAATCAGTTTAGTTTCCAAACTAAATAAACTAGGAAACAAAGTTTCCTTGCTTTGAAGAGTGGATTCTTTTTCCCTCAGCATACACACAATGCTTAGAACACTGTCATTCGTATATATATATGTATGTATGTATGTGTATTTATATGTGTGTATATAAATACACGTATATACATACATATACATATATACATGTGTGTATATACGTGTGTGTGTGTGTGTGTGTATAGCTTAGAACACTGTAATAAACCGAACAGAATGTCTCAGTAAATGCAGTTTACAGCATAAAAGATGGAGTTGGGAAAAAATGTGTCATTATGCAAGTGCCAGTTTCCCATCTGAAGTTGACCAGCTGGTGGATAAGAGATGAGAGAAACTACTCATCCATTGGAATGACTAAAATTTTTTAAAAATACACCAAAAACACATGATGGAGAGGATGTGGATAAACTGGATCTCTCATACACTGCCGGTGAAAATGTAAAATGCTACAGTCTTTCTGAAGAATCAATCATTTGGCATTTTCAAATAAAATTAAATACATATTATCTTATGACAAAATAATCACACTCTGAGGCATTTATCCCAGAAAAGTGAAAGCTTATGTTCAGAAAAATGTTCGCAGTAGTTATTTGAAATAACAAAAAATAAAATGAAAACAAAAGTTGTCCTTCGACAGGTGAATGATTTAATAGCCTCTGGTATTTCCATGCCATGGGGAGCAAGTTATCAAGAAAAACAAGCAAAATATTGAAACATTTCACTTGGATGGATTTCAAATACATTAGACTGAATTTTTTTTAAAGCTAATCTTGTTGTATAAAAATAATCTCAATTGTAGGATATTTTAAAAATTGACAATATTGAAAGATGGAAACAGATTAGTGCTTTCCAACAGATAGGGATGGAGAAAAAGTGGTTATGAATATAAACAGCATGAAATTTATATTTATGGTTCTGGGACAGTTTTATGTCTTCATTATTTGTAGTGGTAGGTATATAAATCTACCATGTGGTAAAATTTCAGAGAACAATTCACACCCACATACATATAGAAACAAATAAATGCATGCAAAAACTGGATAAATCTCTTTAAAGTCTGTAGTTTAGTTGGTAATATTGTCCCAATCAATATCCTGATTATGCTATTTTACTGTGTTATCTAAACTGTTACCACTGGGGTAATCTGGATGAAAGATACACAGTTTGTCTTTGTACTGGCTTTGTAGTGAGTCCATGAATATTTCAAAATAAAAAGTTTGAAAAAAGGAGGCAGACCAAGTTGGCTTGTGAACCATAGTTTGCCGAGTCATATATTTCTCAATTGTAGATTATAGAATTGATAAAAAATTAAATCAAACTTATTAA
>NW_012098688.1:201386-202777 GCF_000951045.1 Mandrillus leucophaeus | reverse complement strand
GGCTTCAGAGATAACAGTTTGTAAAATGTTTCTTAACAGACTTAAAGTCTGTGTTGATGTTAGTGCCAGAGAGGCATAGTGAGGCATGTGTGACCCCTATTTCCCTGCATGGCCTGAAACAGTCTGTCAGGTTAAGTTTTAAAAGATCCCTGGCTGAGGAGGAAGTTCATTCAGAAGGTTGGTGGCGGGGTTGGCGGGGGTGGGTGGGAGGGTGCTTCGAATTTTGTTTTTAGTTTACATTTTCATTCAATTTATTTTCTAGGATTCATTCCAACTTCCAAAGCTGCTCACAAAGGTACTAGTAATTTCAGTCTTTGATTAGCCTGGAAGGAGTGGGAAACTAATTATGAGAAAGAAGGTTGAGTGGTTACCTAAAATGTATTAAGATGAAACACAATTTCATGGACAGCTGAAGAACACAAAGGATGAAAGGATGAAATGTACTGTTTTCCCTTCTCTGTTAACACTGTGTCAATAATTGAGCATGCCATTTCCACAATTCCACATACTTGGAGTGTGGGGTACATTTGAACTAATCAAACTTAAATTTGCAAACTCAGCTTCTGACAAGTGAGTTTTTGTCTTTTACAGAAACATTATTTTTAGGAATTGTTTAGTAAAGAAACCTTGTAACTTTGTTTGTTAAATTGTCTTATTACTAAATGCCTATTGATATGTTTTAGGAATCTTATGTGTCACAGAAAAGAGTTTGGTAAATTCTGCTTAAAGAGTAAAGAATATATTACCATCTCTTTTTCTCTTATTCTATTGATTGAAAGACTCATTTTTGTTAAGATGTCCAGCCTCTCTAAATACCTCTACTGATTCAATGCTATGCCAATCAAAATCCAAGATAACTTAATATGGAGGTTAATCTTTTTATTTTTCAACAAATAGTGTTGAAATGACTCAATAAACTAAAAGAAAAAAAAACACAGCAAAGTAACAATAAAAAAAAAAAACTCTTTGATCTTTTTCCCACACTACATACAATATCAGTTCAAAATGAGTAAGAGTCATAAGCATGAGTTAAACTATAAATGTATAAAAGTAACTGTGAAAGAATAAGATAAAAATAACTCTAGAAGAAAACAAATTTTAAAAATCATCATGGTCTTGAATAAGACAAAGATTTATTGGACAGGACAAAATTACTCCCAGAAAAAGGAAGTAAAGCAAGAAAAGCAACAATGAAATACAGGCAACGCTTACTCGGCAGACCAAGTTGGCTTGTGAACCATAGTTTGCCGAGTCATATATTTCTCAATTGTAGATTATAGAATTGATAAAAAATTAAATCAAACTTATTAACTTTTTAAAAATGTTGTGACAAGAGATTAAAAAACAAAAAAACAACCTAATGTCATATGTGTCTTTGGAAAAAGGTGTTC
>NW_012098688.1:178594-198616 GCF_000951045.1 Mandrillus leucophaeus | reverse complement strand
TGTAATAAACCGAACAGAATGTCTCAGTAAATGCAGTTTACAGCATAAAAGATGGAGTTGGGAAAAAATGTGTCATTATGCAAGTGCCAGTTTCCCATCTGAAGTTGACCAGCTGGTGGATAAGAGATGAGAGAAACTACTCATCCATTGGAATGACTAAAATTTTTTAAAAATACACCAAAAACACATGATGGAGAGGATGTGGATAAACTGGATCTCTCATACACTGCCGGTGAAAATGTAAAATGCTACAGTCTTTCTGAAGAATCAATCATTTGGCATTTTCAAATAAAATTAAATACATATTATCTTATGACAAAATAATCACACTCTGAGGCATTTATCCCAGAAAAGTGAAAGCTTATGTTCAGAAAAATGTTCGCAGTAGTTATTTGAAATAACAAAAAATAAAATGAAAACAAAAGTTGTCCTTCGACAGGTGAATGATTTAATAGCCTCTGGTATTTCCATGCCATGGGGAGCAAGTTATCAAGAAAAACAAGCAAAATATTGAAACATTTCACTTGGATGGATTTCAAATACATTAGACTGAATTTTTTTTAAAGCTAATCTTGTTGTATAAAAATAATCTCAATTGTAGGATATTTTAAAAATTGACAATATTGAAAGATGGAAACAGATTAGTGCTTTCCAACAGATAGGGATGGAGAAAAAGTGGTTATGAATATAAACAGCATGAAATTTATATTTATGGTTCTGGGACAGTTTTATGTCTTCATTATTTGTAGTGGTAGGTATATAAATCTACCATGTGGTAAAATTTCAGAGAACAATTCACACCCACATACATATAGAAACAAATAAATGCATGCAAAAACTGGATAAATCTCTTTAAAGTCTGTAGTTTAGTTGGTAATATTGTCCCAATCAATATCCTGATTATGCTATTTTACTGTGTTATCTAAACTGTTACCACTGGGGTAATCTGGATGAAAGATACACAGTTTGTCTTTGTACTGGCTTTGTAGTGAGTCCATGAATATTTCAAAATAAAAAGTTTGAAAAAAGGAGGCAGACCAAGTTGGCTTGTGAACCATAGTTTGCCGAGTCATATATTTCTCAATTGTAGATTATAGAATTGATAAAAAATTAAATCAAACTTATTAATTAACTTTTTAAAAATGTTGTGACAAGAGATTAAAAAACAAAAAAACAACCTAATGTCATATGTGTCTTTGGAAAAAGGTGTTCCACTATATCTTGAAAATTTGGAATGATCTAAAGGCAAAGGATAACAAGGTCTTGCTATGCAAAATGTAGCTTAGAACACTGTAATAAGTTGTAGAAGAGCGATGTTTGACTCAGTGTTTCCTGAACATGTGTCTTAGAGCAGCCCTTCTGATTTGCAGACATCAGGAAGCATCTTTTGATGATTGAGAAAGCATCTAAAATTTTTCTTTTCCCCAAGACATTTGTTGGACATGAAACAAATAAACTTGAAGCCATAAGGCAGATCTTTATAGATAATAGGAAATTTAGAGGACTATATGAGTTATGGGAGCTAGGCTGTAACACAGTAAACATATCCTTTCACGCACACAGAAAAACCCAGTAGCTTAACATAAAAGCATATTATTATTATTATTATTTTCCCACACTACTTTCCTAGTGCAGGCTGACTTAGACTTCGTTCATTACTGTTCCTAGCAGTCTTGTTTTGAAGATACAGGCTAACACAGGCTCCATTTTGAAACATGCTTTCCACAATCATCTTGGCAAGTAGAAGATAATTCTGTAAGATTATAAAAAGCAACTCAATAATTGACACATTTTGCTTCTGTTGCTGAAACAAGTCAAACACTGTAAAATATTGAAAATATTTAATCTGAGCCAAATACGATTGATCATGGCCCATGACAGCCCTCACGAGGTCCTGAGAACATGTGCTTAAGGTAGTTGGGGTGCAACTTGGTTTTATGCATTTTATGGGGGACATGGACTTCAATAAAACACATTTAAGAAATACATTGGTTTGGTCCAGAAAGTTGGGGCAACTCGAAGTGGGGGTGGAGGTGGGGAGGCACAAATCTAATATAGGTAAATTTAAAATTTTTCTGGTTGACAGTTGGTTGAATTTATCTAAAGACCTGGGATCAATAGAAACGAATGCCTGAGTTGAGATAAAGGATTATGGAGACACAAGTTCTTATTTGCAGGGGAAGCCTTTAGGTACCAGGCTTCAGAGATAACAGTTTGTAAAATGTTTCTTAACAGACTTAAAGTCTGTGTTGATGTTAGTGCCAGAGAGGCATAGTGAGGCATGTGTGACCCCTATTTCCCTGCATGGCCTGAAACAGTCTGTCAGGTTAAGTTTTAAAAGATCCCTGGCTGAGGAGGAAGTTCATTCAGAAGGTTGGTGGCGGGGTTGGCGGGGGTGGGTGGGAGGGTGCTTCGAATTTTGTTTTTAGTTTACATTTTCATTCAATTTATTTTCTAGGATTCATTCCAACTTCCAAAGCTGCTCACAAAGGTACTAGTAATTTCAGTCTTTGATTAGCCTGGAAGGAGTGGGAAACTAATTATGAGAAAGAAGGTTGAGTGGTTACCTAAAATGTATTAAGATGAAACACAATTTCATGGACAGCTGAAGAACACAAAGGATGAAAGGATGAAATGTACTGTTTTCCCTTCTCTGTTAACACTGTGTCAATAATTGAGCATGCCATTTCCACAATTCCACATACTTGGAGTGTGGGGTACATTTGAACTAATCAAACTTAAATTTGCAAACTCAGCTTCTGACAAGTGAGTTTTTGTCTTTTACAGAAACATTATTTTTAGGAATTGTTTAGTAAAGAAACCTTGTAACTTTGTTTGTTAAATTGTCTTATTACTAAATGCCTATTGATATGTTTTAGGAATCTTATGTGTCACAGAAAAGAGTTTGGTAAATTCTGCTTAAAGAGTAAAGAATATATTACCATCTCTTTTTCTCTTATTCTATTGATTGAAAGACTCATTTTTGTTAAGATGTCCAGCCTCTCTAAATACCTCTACTGATTCAATGCTATGCCAATCAAAATCCAAGATAACTTAATATGGAGGTTAATCTTTTTATTTTTCAACAAATAGTGTTGAAATGACTCAATAAACTAAAAGAAAAAAAAACACAGCAAAGTAACAATAAAAAAAAAAAACTCTTTGATCTTTTTCCCACACTACATACAATATCAGTTCAAAATGAGTAAGAGTCATAAGCATGAGTTAAACTATAAATGTATAAAAGTAACTGTGAAAGAATAAGATAAAAATAACTCTAGAAGAAAACAAATTTTAAAAATCATCATGGTCTTGAATAAGACAAAGATTTATTGGACAGGACAAAATTACTCCCAGAAAAAGGAAGTAAAGCAAGAAAAGCAACAATGAAATACAGGCAACGCTTACTCGTTATTTGTTATTAATTTTCATGCTCAGCTACTAGCAAGCACTAATTTACCTTCTGTCACTACAATTTTGCCACTTATAAGAATTTCCTATACAAAGACTCATACACAAATCGTTGTGTCTGCGCTTTTTCATTTAGCATAATACTTGTTTTGTTGTTATATGCATTGATAGCATTTCTTTGTGTGATTACACCGTGAGTTTTTAGTCAATTTACCCATTGATGGACATTTAGGTGGCTAGTTTCGAACTATATAAACAGAGGTACTGTCAATATTCATATAACTGTTTTGTGTGTGCATATGTGTGTATATATATGTATAAACACATATAAAAGGGGTAGTCAAAATTACACTGAAGATGCATATTATTAAGAAAAACATGCAACAAAATTAATTTCTACTTTGTTATGACATGTCTGAAGAAGATCTAGTATGAAGCAGCATCCAGAAGGATAAGACAATTTGAAAAGAACCTGTATCAGAGCAACACGAATTCTGCTAAAATTGAAACAAGAAAAAACATCAAATTTACAGTGAAGTTTGGGTGGAAGAATGGTGAAATAGTTTATGCTTTACAAAAAGTTTGTAGGAACAATGCCTCAAAGAAAACAACAGTGTATAAATGTATAACTCATTTTAAGAAGAGACAATGTTAAAGATGAAGCCTACAGCAGCATACTATCCACCTCATTTTCAATAAAAAACTCATCTTGTACGTCCCCTAATTTAAAAGGACTGACAATTAAAAACACAAACAATAGCCAACGTCACAGATATCTCATTTGGCTCAGCTTACAGAATTCTGACTGAAAATTGAAGTTGAACGAACTTTTCACTCAATGGGTGTCAATATTGTTGCACCCAGATAAGTTGCCCAATAGAGCAGACCTTTTCATGGACATTTTAAAGAAGTGGGATCAAGATTGTGAAGTATATCCTCAAAGAACTGAAACAGCAGAGGGCTTTACTAGTATGATCTTGAAGACAAAATACAATCAAAACAATGGCTACCAAAAGACAGAAGTAGTCCAGTCAAAGCAAAAGCAGACCCATCAAGAGCAAAGGTCATGGCAACATTCTGTGGAATGCTCAAGGCATTTCCAGCTTGCTGACCTACCCTACAGATTTTGCACTTGCTGACCCCTACAAGCATGTGAGGGAGTTCCTTAAAATACATACTCTCTCTCTGAGTATGTCTCTCTATCTCTGCCTGTTTTGGTTCTATAGTCTATTTCTCTGGAGAATCCCCACTGTTATAACACTGAAAAACCGAGTCATAAAATTATTAAAGCACCAGCAATTCACTTGTTTATAATAAAATGAATCATTTAAAATTCTAGTTAATGGAAAAGATATTTGCTGTCCTAATTAACAAAATTAAATTTTAGAAAATCTAGTATTACAAATAAAGTTTCAAACAGAAGACAAAAATTAAAAGTACATCTGTTAGTAGGTTTATAAATAAGGTTTTGATATTTTGCTCTTTTCTCAATCACTATTCATTTTATTTATGACTTTGTTTTAATTATCTCCTATAAGTTGATGATTCTCAAATATATATGCTAAGTCAAATAACTCATATAAGATCTATATCTTTGTTAAAAATTGCCTCCACAGAAGTTCCCTATAGGACTTAGAACAGCATTTTAAAACTAAGTTTGTTATTTTCTTACTTCATAACATGTTCTCCTTCCTCCTTCCAATTTTCCAGTCATTATCCATACAGATACCCATGCTAAATCCTAATTTTTCAGACTCCCTCTCACCCCAAATTCAATGGATAACTAACATTTTTTTCAGTGCAACCCCTTTACTTCCTCCCCAATATATCCTTTCCACTAAATACTGTCAATACTCTAGACCAAGCCTTAATCATCTTTGACTATAAAAATTATAGTATAGCTATCTCATAATCTCTCATGTAATCCTTTTCTCTCAACATCTGTATTGCTGCTTCAGTTACCTTTCTAACCTATAATACTGATCCTATTAAGCTAGGAGGTAATACTCTACTCCTGAGGTGGAGCTCAAATACCAGACCAAACTGAGGACTACCTAACGTAGGTCAGGAGCAGAAGCAGCTTTCCATAAAACACACTCATCAGTGTGCCACATCAGTTTACCATTGCCATGGCAGCAGCTGGATGTTAGAGCCCCTTCCAGGGCAACAACCTGATTATCCAGTTACCACACTCGTCCTAGAAATTGCTTTATAAATGGTCCCTCAATTTGCAAATAATTAGAAATGGGCATAAATAGGATTGCAGAACTACCTCTGAGTTGTTACTCTGGGCACAGAGTACTCTGCCTGTGGGATATCTGCTCCACAAGAAGCAGTACCTGCTCCTACTGTACACTGCTGCTTAAATAAAAGTTGCTGTTTAACACCACTGGCTCACCCTTGAATTCTTTTCTGGGTGAAGCCAAGAACCCTCCTGGGTTAAGCCTCAATTTGGGGGCTTGCCTGTCCTGCATCGCTACACTATTTGAAATACTTCAATATCTCTCCATAGTAGTATGTTCTACAGATATTAGCTCTGACAAGCCAAAGACCACCAAGAAGTGTGTTTGCTTGACAGGAACACATTTTTGTTTTTTCTGTTTTGAATAGAATTTGAATATCCTTTGGTCTATCTACTTGACAGGGGCCAACACTCCTGTTTCCTTTACATTCCAGGATCTCATATTTGCCCAATTTGCTTGATTCCTGCACACATTGACTTTGCACAACTTATGCCTGATTTATAAGGCCCTTCATGTTCTGACCTCTGTTTATTTTTCTAACTTAATGACACCAGCCCTTTTTCTCCTGATCACTGTCCTTTGACCCTATTTTATAGGGACACTGAGGACCTTTAAGGCTCTGTAGATGCTGTTTTGTAATATTATGTGTCTTAGCACCTGCTGTCTTCTGCAACTGGAGTTGTCTCCCTCTCTTACACTTCATCTGCTTAGCGAAATTCCTCTCAATATGCACTTCCTTTGGTAGAAGTCTCAGTTCTCAAAAACATTTATTTGGCTTTCATGCCTTCTAAAATATTCAAGGTGCAAAAATATAATCATATAGTCTTTACTCATCGGCTTTAACGATTGTTATAAAAATAAGACGCTCTATTTAAATGATTTGCCATTACAGCTGATTTGGAATAAACCAGATGTTATTTAACAAATATACAAAATAATTGCTTTCTCTACTGAGACCACATTGACCTCTCTTTAGTCATTATCTATAATGTATCTATTGTCTAGACAAAACAAAACTCTGTCTCCATATGAATTTAAAAGGTTTATTTTACATTATAATTATATTTTATAATATTCTCCCCTTTCCTCTCAGAATTTAATCAATTTCTTGCAAACATAATGTTAAAAAATATATAGACATTTATATAGCAACAAATTTGAAATATAATATTATGACATTCAGTAATATAAAAATCTCCATTCAACAATATAGAGGGGAGCAGTGTCATGTTAACTCAAAACAAAACCAAACAAAAAACTTATATTTATAAAAAATTGTATTGTTGCATGAGGAAGAGTCATTAATTAGAACATGTAGGGTAATGAAATTGAATATGGTCTAGGTTCGATTAGTTAACATGAAATTCAAATCCAATAACCAGTAACCTTCAAGAAATATAGACCAACTATAATAATAATTAATTTACCTTGCAGAGAAACCATTTAAATTCAAAGATTCAGCAACATCAAATAGGTGTTGGAGGTGTGCAGGAAAAAATTGCAACAGTGGTTAAGGTACTTGAAAACAACAGCATTGATTCATTTTTTCCTTCTTCCCTATACTACTATTTTCTATTGGCATGGTATTTTAAAAAGAAAATAGGGACTAGAGTTAAACTAAACTGAATTCAAACATTGGGTCTATTTATTCATATGTGCCCTTTATTGAGTTACTTTGATCTCTAACTCTTTAGATGAGTTTTCTCATCTAAAATTAAGTAATAGAGTACCTACTATTAAGAATGATCATGAATATTGGAAATATACATCACTTACCAAGCCAAAATTATCATTAAAAAGTGTTCTTGGATTAGCAACTGCACTGATGACCTGTATTTATTGAGTATCATCTGTGACCCAGGTTCTGTTTTAGTCATTTGAGATTTTCGTTGAAAGGCTATCACAACTTAGTCCATAGATGCATCTGCAATCTACAGAGGAAGACAAAACTGCAAATCCAGGGAGACAGAGGTACAGACAAAGTGGTAAATAAATAGCATGTATAAGCATTGTTGACTTATTGAACTTGTTGTTTATTAAGGAACAAAAATATTAAAAATTGATAAGACATTTGGAAACCAGTCTGGAAGCAAAAATCAGAGTTTGGAAATTAAAAGCAATATGGGAAAATATTTTGATTTTTTTTTTTTTTTGATAACATAAGAGAAAATGACAGGTCCGAATATGTTTACAATCTGAAAAGAAAGGGTTGGTGGAAAGGGAGATGCTAAAGTATGTAGGGGATTTTTCTATAGTAACTTAAGAAGCAACAGAAATCTTCTCCTATCTCCAAAATTTATTCCCCACTGGCCTATTATTTTCTCCAAAATTCTATGTTTGAGTACTTTATGCCAAGAAATTGTTTCCATTCCCAGTTCTGCTAAAATAAACCTGTGTTACTTGTGTTAGCAGGGGAAGTCTGCAGTTTTGTGCAAAGGATTCGAGGATTTAGGGTATTAGCTAACTATGAATCAAAAGTCCTAAACATAAAGAGGTAAAAAACTATTTTGTCGTGTGTTTTTGTGTTGTTGAATTTATTAAAGGCAAATATAATTTCTACATGGGAATATTATCAAAAATGAATGAGGTTACTGGTAAGACCAAGAGCATTATGAGCCAAAAGCATATAATAGGCCTAAAGTAAATCTCTTTCTGGATTACAAAACTGAGGTAAGATAGATGCTTACTAGTTTCAGAGATAGACACTCAGTTCATTCTGAGTTACAAAGAATAAAATGCTGAGCTTTAACTCAGAAATTCTAAATAATGGCAATGGGGAAATATTTCATAACATGAGGATAGCATACTTGTTATTAGACTTGCCTTTCTAACAAAAGAGCTAAGACTGCTCTTTTAGAATTAATACAGATGAGATGAAAAATGATTACTGTTCACAGAAAGTAATGTGCCAATCAATGATTCACTTTTCTAAGTACTGTATTTCCTATATATGCTTGTGCTTGCAATTACCAAATTAACCTCATAACAGGAAATCAGAAGAGCCCTTAAGTTTGTATTATATCCCAGTATGGAGGGACATTAAACTGTCAGCTGTTCACTTTTAATAAAACAGTATAATGTTTATGAAGTCCAACAGCGTCTTAGAAAGCTCTGTGTCATCGCAGTTTTTCTGTTTTGCCCTGCCCCCCATGAATAGAAAAGAAACTCTTCTATCATATGATAAATTCTTGTAATATCCCAAAGTGACTTTAAAAATTTCAATAGCCTTTCCCTCTGAAAAATAACACTTCTTTCATTCTCTTGTTGCATATTTGTGCTTTACTTTAGTTAGTGAACACTGAAGAGGATATTTGAGAGCTCTAATAGCTTCTGTTGTGTTCTTGTAATAGTAACGTTTTTAGCATCGCTGTAGTTAAGAACTTGTCAGCACTTATAAACTCCTACTTTAGTGAAATTTCACTTGGCATATGAGCTTTCAGCCCAGGAGCAATTTTCATTTTAAGCTTTAAAATCATCTCTCAGGATATTTGTGATGGTGTGGTTAAACTTAAAACAAAAGCTTACTATTCTCAGATGATTCCAAATCCCCTCCAAAATTGCTCTTTGCAAATTTCTTCCTCCATAAAAATCAATTAGCTGATAATAGTGACAGAGAGTGGGAATATTTTAACAGTTGTAATGATGGATGTAATACAGTATTACACATCAAAATTACATAATTTTAAAGTGTCAAAGACAAAAATGTTGATGAATAGGAATTGTGTACACTTCAGTATTTGACAAATATCATTTGATAAACCAAGTTGTAGATGATATCTAAAATATGAAGGTGAAATGCTTTCAGTACGAGCCTTAATGTTAACCTTAAATATCACATTTTGATGTTTCAAATGAATGCAAAATTTTACTGGTTTTATTTTTAATATCTAGCAAACTAAAGAATTTGAGATTGTTAGTGTATCTCTCAGTTTTTTGGGTGTTTCCTCTTTGATTGCTTTCCTGGCTTCTCCTTTTCTACTACATTTTAGAGTTTCCGAGAGCACTTCCCTCAACCTGTGCCTCTCTTTAGGTCATCTCACCTTGTCACATGACTTTAAATGTCATATCTATTCTAATAAATCTCAAACTTTTATCTCTACATTGGAAATTTTCAGAGTTCACATAGTTACTTGGGATATTTTATAGGCATCAAAAATTTAAACTGCATATATTAGAATCTTGATTCTTCCTCTTTCATCAACCCACAATCTGTTTCTTTCGGTCTTAGCAACCCCGCTGCTCATGAAAACAAAAGTAGGTATCATTCTTGAGTCCTTCTTTTCCCTCTCCCCCACACTGAATCAATTAGCCAGTACTTCCAGTTTCACCTCAAAACATACCTCAAATCTGTTTCTCTCTATTTTCATTTGCTACTAAAATCTCTAATCAATTATCTCCCAATCTGTAAAGAAGAGTAAAAGGGACATTTTAAAATACAAATGCCATAATGACCTTGCCCTCAAAACCTCCCTATACACTACTAACAGCATTCAAATGCCTTAGCTTGATTGGCAAGGTTGTATGCTATCTGTACCATCCTAAATCTCAAGCTTTATCTTCCATCATGTTCTAGTCAACCTCAGGATGCTCTAGGCACATGAATCATTTTTTGGACATTGGACAAAAGAGAAATTTAGAATTTTTTTTTTTATTCTCACCCTTTGTTAGGATTTTTCACTTGCTTGTTCATTTTAAGAAATTTCTTAAAGAGTAATTGAACAGTATATCAAAAAGAAATCCAGGAAATTGAGCACCAAAACTTATAATGAGATATTGAGGGTAATGAATTTTAACTAACTGATTACATAAAAGTCCCTGAGTTTTTAGTGATAGTAAACAAATGAAAGATAGATAAAATTCTGACAAAGGAAAGTTCTTCTTTCAGAGGAATGTCAGCTACATCACCTAATATATACAGAAGAAATAGTAGAATTAGAAAATTACCATCTTGTAACCCCCACATAATGATTGAGGCAGGAATCCTCAACTGATGCCAAAATGATTGAAAGTTTTAGGTAAATAGGTAATTCCGATCATCTCAAATTATAATCTCTCTATTTGCCTATTAAATGCAAAGGTGAATATCAGCTTTATTAAGAGGTCTCACAGTAACCAACTTACATAAATATCTACGTATGGTATTGCCAATAGCCCCATAGCATGACAATATGAGTCTTTTGATGTGATTCACCATTCCTATCCAGTGTTGGCCAGAATAGTTCAACATTGATCAAATCATGAGGAAGCCATAAGAAAACAAGCAAAAAGCAGGGTATATTCTAGGACAGTGAGCCAGAAACATTCAACATAAACAATATTGCAAAGAACAAAGAAATGGATGAAGTACTTTAGATTGGGAAAGAATAAAAGATGTAACAGTCAAATCCTGTATGTGAAACACATTGGATTCTAGATCTTGCTTAAAATGAAAAATAATGTAAGCAGACAATGGAGTATTTTCCAGCACTGAAAAGAAATGTGCTATCAAGTCATGAAAAGACATGGAAGTAACCTTAAATGTGTATTGTTAAGTTCAAGAAGTCAATCTGAACAGGCTACATAGTATATGATTCCAATTATAAGACATTCTGAAAAAGGCAAAACTATGGAGACCATAAAAAGATCATAATTGCCAGGGGTTAGGAGGAAGGGAGAGATCAACCAGTGGAGCACAGAGGAGTTTTAGGGCACTGAAGCTATTCTGTATGACACAATAACGGTGAGTACATTTCATTATACATTTGTCAAAACCCATAGAATGTACAGTGCAAAGAGTGAACTCTAATGTAAACTACAGATTTGTTAATTATATTGTCAATGTAGATTCATCAATTGTCGGTTGTAACAAATGTACCATTCTGGTGTGTGCGTGTATGTGTGTGTGTGATATATATGTGTGTATATATGTGTGTGTGTGTGTGTGTGTGTGTATGTGTGTGTAATATATACATGTTTAAAATATATATAAATAAATAAATATATATAATTTTGGTCTGCTATCCAGGCTGGAATGCAGTGGCATGGTCATTGCTCACTGCAGCCTCAAACTTGTAAGCTCAAATGATTCTCTTACCTCAGTCTCCCAAGTAGCTGAGACTAGGTGCATGCTATAAATATAAAACCACTTTAAAAATTAAAGTCTATTGAAATAATATAAGCAGACAGCAGTCTCTAAGTATCTTTCTCTTTGTAAATTCATCTACCTGGAATTTTGCAGGGAGAGGTCCTACTGGATTTTTGTGTGGGAGAAAGTAGATACATATATAAAGTTAATGAGATATGTGAAAACACCAGTTTTGAATTTGAATTGGGGAAATCTGTATATATTAATTTTTTATTTTAAAAATACTTGTTTCTTGTCCCTATCTATTGAAAATACTCCATAGAAAAGAGCAGTTCTAGCTCCATATTTTGGGTTCTATATACTATTTCCATATAAAATGAGCCCATGCTCTTGGTTGAAATGGCTTATTCAAAGGATGGGTCAGTAAATATGTAAATACGTAAGATGAGCCTGGCATATTTGTTTGTCATAATGGAAAGGAGAAAATCTATTATGACCACCAAGGTAATGTAATAAAAAAAATACTCAGGTACCCGTATGAAAAATACTCAGGTACCAGTGTGAAAAGGTTGTCACTGGACAAAGTAGAGATTTGTCCAGTAATTCAAGAATAATTGGAATTAATTGAAACACACAAATTATTTAAAAAAATTAAAAAAAAACCTCCTTAGTTATGTTTAGATAATGCTGATAAACCAAGTCATTAGATGGAAAACTGGTAAATACATGAAAAGAAGCAAGCACTTATCCAGCCTTTTCTATACAGATTTTATCTCAACATGAGGGCACGTTTTTAATGGAATGATCCAGTTAACAGTTGAAGCCTGCGTGACAGAACTTTATTTTACAAGCACTAATAAAATAATGGATCATCAATTCCTTATACTATCACCGAAAGAGACCTTACGAATCTCCTGGTGAAAATACACCTCTGTACAAAATATTCGTAGGAAAATTTCAAACTTGAATTTAATCAAACCTAAATCTGACTAATACTCACAGAAATCAGAAAAAGAGGTATATAAAGGAAACTATGGACATATAATCAACAAACTAAAATCTTTTGATACATTATCTTTTGAAATCACTCACATGAGTAAAACAAAGATGAGAAGGATAAATGAAGAACTTACATGTTAAAGAGATTTAGAAATTTAAACTCAATCTTTTTTCCTATTTAGCTATTAATTTGGCCAAACCAATTATTATAAATATATTTGAGACAATAAGGGAAATATTAACATTGACTGAATAGTTTTTAAAAAGTAAGAGTATTTACATTTAGAGATAAATATCAAAATATTCACATATATAAAGTTATTCAAAATAATTTAAAAGAGTCAGGCATGCTTGTAAGCTCATGCTTGTAATCCCAGCCCTTTGGGAGGTTGGGGGTGGGGGATCAATTGAGATCAGGAGTTCAAACCAGCCTGAGAAACATAGTAAGACCTTGTGTCTATAAAAAATACAAAATAAATTAGCTGGACATGGTAGTGTATGCTTGTAGTTCCAGCTACTGGGGAGCTGAGGTGGGAGAATCGTTTGAGCCAGGAAGTCAAGACTACAGTGAGCCTTGCCTTCCACTGCATTCCAGCCTGGACGACAGAGTGAGACCCTGTCTCAAAAATAAATAAAGAAAACAAAATAAAGTAATTCAGAAGAGCTGAGAGTGGTGGCTCACACCTGTAATCCCAACACTTTGGGAGGGTGAGGCGGGCAGATGATGAGGTCAGGAGTTCAAGATCAGCCTGGCCAACATGATGAAACCTCGTCTCTACAAAAAATTAAAAAATTAGCTGGGCATGGTGGCACATGTCTGTAATCCCAGCTACTCAGGAGGCTGAGGCAGAAGAATTTGCTTGAACCTGGGAGGTGGAGGTTG
Organism: Mandrillus leucophaeus; assembly: GCF_000951045.1. Classification (NCBI taxonomy): domain Eukaryota; kingdom Metazoa; phylum Chordata; class Mammalia; order Primates; family Cercopithecidae; genus Mandrillus; species Mandrillus leucophaeus. Next base: position 185,016 of record NW_012098688.1, on the reverse strand, counting down.
CAGTGAGCCGAGATGGCACCATTGCACTCCAGCCTGGGTGACAAGAACAAGACTCCATCTCAAAAATAATAATAAAAATAATAATAACACTGATAATTCAGAAGAAAAGAAGAAGAACGTAAGTGGGCATATGAAAAGTAAGTAGATAATTGTTAAAGCTGGGCAATGGGGACATTATGTTTTTCTCTCTATTCCTGTATATTTTGTAATTTTTCTTAATAAATTATCTTGAATTGATATTACCTTGTAGAAGCTTCGTTGATGTGTGGTAATTAAAGTATATGTTTTTGACTTATTTAATAAACATTTCCAAATGGTTTATTTTAAGGTTAAATATTTAAACAGAGATTTTAGTAGATGAGAATATCAAGCAACGTAATGATCTATTAAATTACTTACATGTTACCTAACTTATTTGTCTGCCTATAATTACAGACTTAAAAAGTTTAAATGTATGTTTTAGAATAAATTCCTAGTACACAGAAAGTAAACACATCAAAATAAGTTAATATTTTAAGAAACAATACATACTCTGGAAATTAACAAAGTAATCCTTAAATAGGCAAAACTGATGCAAGTAATCAGTAGTAGAAGGTTGGGGTGTTCAAAGTGGACTTAAACCAATTTCTATTGAGTTTTGAGCTTTACTCCAGAAGTAGAAAACAGTATTTTCTTTAATCCATGCAAGCTGAAAATAGCAAAGAGGAAAGCTTCCAAATGGAATAGAAAACCACTAGAAAATATCTTTTTATTTTTATTTACTTGTCTTTTTTGTTATACTTTAAGTTCATGTGCAGAATGTGCAGTTTTATTACATGCATATACATGTGCCATGGTGGTTTGCTGCACCCATCAACTCGTTATCTACATTAGGTATTTCTCCTAATACTATCCCTCCCCCAGCCCCCCACTCCCCGACAGGCCCCGGTGTGTGATGTCTGCCCCCACTCACAACCCCTGTTCATGTGTTCTCATTGTTCAACTCCCACTTATGAGTGAGAGCATGTGGTGTTTGGTTATCTGTTCTTGTGTTAGTTTGCTGAGAATGACGGTTTCCAGCTTCATCCATGTCCCTGTAAAGGACATGAATTCATCCTTTTTTATGGCTGCATAGTATTCCATGGTATATATGCCACATTTCCTTTATCCAGTCTATCACTGATGGACATTTGGGTTGGTTCCAAGTCTTTGCTTTGTGAATGGTGTTGCAATAAACATATGTGTTCATGTGTCTTTATAGCAGCATGATTTATAATCCTTCGGGTATATACCCAGTAATGGGATTGCAAGTCATATGATATTTCTAGTTCTAGATCCTTGAGGAATCGCCACACTCTCTTCCACAATGGTTGAACTAATTTACACTCCCACCCACAGTGTAAAAGCATTCCTATTTCTCCACATCCTCTCCAGCATCTCCTGACTTTTTGATGATCGCCATTCTAACTGGTATGAGATGGTATCCCATTGTGGTTTTGATTTGCATTTTTCTAATGACCTGTGAAGATGAACTTTTTTTCATATGTTTGTTGGCTACATAAATGTCTTCTTTTGAAAAGTGTCTATTACAATGACCAAAACAGCATTATATTGGTACCAAAACAAATATATAGACCAATAGAAGAGAACAGAGGCCTCAGAAATAACACCACACATCTAAAACCATCTGATTTTTGACAAACCTGACAAAAACAAGCAATTGGAAAAGGATTCCCTATTTAATAAATGGTGTTGGGAAATCTGGCTAGCCATAGGCAGAAGGTGAAACCGGATCCCTTCCTTATGCCTTATACAAAAATTAACTCAAGATGGATTAAAGACATAAATGTAAGTCCTAAAACCATAACAATACTAGAAGAAAACCTAGGCGGTACTATTCAGGACATAGGTATGGGCAAAGACTTCATCACTAAAACATCAAAAGCAATGGCAACAAAGCCAAAATTGACAAATGGGATCTAATTAAACAAAGAGCTTCTGCACAGCAAAGGAAACTATCTTCAGAGCGAACAGGCAACCTACAGAATGGGAGAAAAATTTTGCAATCTGTCCATCAGACAAAGGGTTAATATCCAGAATCTACCAAGAACTTAAACAAATACGCAAGGAAAAAAATCATCAAAAAGTGGGTTTTTGTTTATTTTTTACAAATAATCTTCCAAATAGTGTTTGGCCTGCAAAGTTTCCCATATCCATCTCATTCCAGTACCAAACATGAAGAAATGATAAGTCATGCTTCCAATAGTGCGTATATTAAGACCTGACGGAGTACTGTGGCAAAAAATGCCAGCTATAAAATGGAAATGGAATGGAAATCCATTCGGAAAATTTACAGGAGATACCCATAGTTAGGTATATAATGGCAATTTTGAATTCAATATTTTGAAATCTATCTGATTACAAAATAAAAATTGTGTTACTTAACTACTGAGAAAAATATGATTATAGCCCAACATAGACACCACTAATGACCACATTTTCTTGGTTTCATATGGTCAGATCTAGAATAACTTACAGAAAAATGTCTAAGTCTTTTCTTTGCATTACAAGTATCTAAACTCTATAGTGAGTACCAATAACCTTGAAAAGAAGCCAGTGAGATACTAAGCTCAGAATGAATAAATGCAACATGCAGATATGCTAACATCGGAAGTTTCTGAAAAAGCAGATGAAGCAATATGACAAAGAATCATTCAATATAAATGTACTATAAAATATTGCAATGAACATATGAATTATCAGTTTGAAAGTTCCTGCAGTCAAATATGAGTACATAGGAATCAAGGCTTGATTAGAGATTGGGCATCTAGAATTGCCTATAGGTGTTTGGAGAGACAATATCAGTTAGTGCTTAGGCTTTGACAATTAACTGACTTCAAGTTATAGCTTGGTCATTTTTGGAGTTGCAATACCATGTAAGTCACTATTTCTCACTGGTTTCATTTTTAATATGTGGATGAAATTATTGGCCAGCTCATGTGGTTGATTTGAGGATTAAGTAAGATCATAGGGGCAAATTAATGAACTTGTGCTTTGTTTAAAAATATTAAATGATACAGTGTTTGTGATGTACAATTTGTAACTAGTCTTATTCATCTGAATCGTTAACTTAATAATCCTCTATTAAGAGTGCCTCTGAGAATAGAGAGAAATCAGAGCATTAAGTAGTGTTAAAAACAAAAACACTGAAAACCATAGCAAAGCTACAGCTAGGAAAGAACTGCTGAAGATTAAGTGATTGAGTTGTGCAAATTGTAGTTGCCACCAATTTAAGAATTTATGTGTAATGTAGCTAAGTGATATTTGTTATGTACTGTTTCTTATAATTAAACATACATAAATTCCTGGTGAGTGTGAATACAAACACTTTAGATATTTTCAGAATTACTTTACAGGATACCTAAGAAAGGAAAGAAACTCATCATCAGTCAACCTTCAATTAAAAAATTATTATTTGGGGAAACTCAATGTTACCTTACACTGGTGTGTCTATTATACAACAGCTGTGTTTGGTTTAATGCATGGACATCATTAAATACATAAAACATATTGAATTCCTGGCAGACGATAGTCACTGAATTGTTTAAAGACATGGTTAAACATATAAGCTGGGCTTAGAGCACAGAGAGCCTCGGGGGAAGCCAAAGAGTTTATGCTGTATTCAATAAGCACCAGATAGTACCCACAAGGGCATAGGACCAAAGCTTACTTTTGGAAAACATCAATGTGTTGCCATTTTGTCATGTGCTCAAAGAATGAGAGATTGAAGCAGCAATTTGTACTAGGCAACTCTGATTTTACAGGTACGTTTTCATAGTTATTTGTTTATATTCACATATGTGAAAATAAATGCTTCTAATGGATACTTATTTACAATTATAAAGAAAATAATATTTTTACAAAATCTTCTGTAACATAAGGTGGTCGGTTTTGAAATTCTATTTAAGGCCATTCTGAAAGTTTTGGTCATTATGGCTAAAGTGCTTCTGTCCATGTAATTCATTATAGTGATAAAAATAAACACAAAATAATATATTTTCCTAAGAGTATTTACAATCATTTTGTTAAAAAAAATTATTAAAATGGATTTTTCTTAAATAAAATTTTAAAGCTACAAATTGATGTTCTGTGTCATTAAATGAAGATCAACTATTATGGCTTCATAGCAATATCATATTTGAAATATAAAGTGTGTATAAATGAAAAGTTTTCTAGTTTTATGCAAATTGGTATATTTCCTTTTTTAAAATTGTTCCAAAATTGTTCTATTATATTAAGTACTTTGAAAATCACATTTGTGTTCTGATTTTAATAAAATGAGATTCAAAGTAAGAGAAAAGTACATATGAACATTGTTTTGTGATTTTTCGTATTAGTTGCTATATAATTTAAATGCCTTGGATTGGTAAACAGAATAGTCCTGCCTTTCTCTTCATCAAAACTATTATATTAATGTGTAATGTGCTTAATATGCCAGTGGCATTTTAAAGATAAAATCTCTATTATATGTGTATGCAAATACTTAGTTATATTATTGTCCAAGACTCAAATAAACTATTGTTTTTTGTGAAAATAAACAGTATAAATTGTTTTTCTTTCAATAAGCTTTGACAACAAATGAAAGGTAGCAGAATATGCTAAAGAATATCAAGAGCACAACCCTTTTCCCAGCACAATGATTAAAACATGCAATTTAATCTTATTTTCAGTTAGTTTCAAGTTTGGAAAACTGATTTTTGAATACAGTGGGAGAAATGCTTTACACACTAAATCATCATTATACAGTAGCCATGTAATGCTTTCAAGAGAAAATAATAAAATATGCAAAAGGGAGAATGACAGTCACTCCTTAAAGTTTTCAGCTACAATAAAGAATAAAGTACTGTTATTTGCCACAACATGAATTAACCTGGAAAACATTATGTTAAGTGAAATAAGCCAGGCATAGAAAGACAACTACTGCATGACCTAACTCATGTGTGGAATCTAAAAAAGTTGGTTTCATAAAAGTAGAGAGCAGAATGGTGGTTAGCAGAGTCTGTGGAGGGTTGGAGAAAGGAGAGGACTGTCAGAGGTTAATCCGCTGGTAATAAGTTAGAAGGAAGAATAAATTCTGGTGTTCTATTACACAGAAGCAAAGAGCAAGGTATCATATATTTCAAAATAAGTAGGAGAGAAGATTTTGAATATTATCACATAAAAATAAATTCTGGTGTTCTATTACACAGAAGCAAAGAGCAAGGTATCGTATATTTCAAAATAACTAGGAGAAAAGATTTTGAATATTATCACCATAAAGAAATGGTAAGTGTTTAAAGTGAAGATATGGTAATTACCCCAATTTGATCATTATACTACGCATACATGCATCAAAGCATCACATTGTATTTCACAAAGATGTACAATTATTGTGTGTCAATTATAAACTAATGTAAAAAGTTAATAAATTAATGTTTTAAAAGTTCATTAGAGAGTATTAACTAGGAGTAGGTACTTGGAAAGTACTATCAGTAGTCACACTGGAGAAAAAGTGTGCAAAAGTAGTGCCAGAGCACTAAGTGCTGAGCATGTGTGTGGGTTCCGTACTTACACACAATAAAACGTGCACATACAATTTTTTGCCTACTAAAATAACATTATTTTACTTTTGAAATTAGCATATTCAGATTTACACATCATGTATGCTGAGCTTGTCTACATACCTATTCAAAAAATTTGACTATATTTATTTTTTTATTTTATTTTATTTTTTATTTATTTATTTATTTATTTTTATTATACTTTAAGTTCTAGGGTACATGTGGATAACGTGCAGGTTTGTTACATATGTATACCTGTGCCATGTTGGCGTGCTGGACCCATCAACTCGTCATTTACATCAGGTATAACTCCCAATGCAATCCCTCCCCCCTCCTCCCTCCACACGATAGGCCCCGGTGTGTGATGTTCCGCTTCCCGAGTCCAAGTGATCTCATTGTTCAGTTCCCACCTATGAGTGAGAATATGCAGTGTTTAGTTTTCTGTTCTTGCGACAGTTTGCTGAGAATGATGGTTTCCAGCTGCATCCATGTCCCTACAAAGGACACTAACTCATCCTTTTTTATGGCTGCATAGTATTCTATGGTGTATATGTGCCACATTTTCTTAATCTAGTCTGTCACTCATGGACATTTGGGTTGATTCCAAGTCTTTGCTATTGTGAATAGTGCCACAATAAACATATGTGTGTATGTCTCTTTATAACAGCATGATTTATAATCCTTTGGGTATATACCCAGTAATGGGATGGCTGGGTCATATGGTACATCTAGTTCTAGATCCTTGAAGAATCGCCATACTGTTTTCCATAATGGTTGAACTAGTTTACAATCCCACCAACAGTGTAAAAGTGTTCCTATTTCTCCACGTCCTCTCCAGCACCT
>NW_012098688.1:149429-173369 GCF_000951045.1 Mandrillus leucophaeus | reverse complement strand
CTTTTTGATTAGCATATTAATGTTGCAGTTCATAACTGTCTTATAAACAGCACTTACTTTTCTTTAATTAAAAAAACCCTGCCAAATACATAATAACCTGGAAGATCACAAGATTCTGGGTGCAAAATGTTAAGTAATGACTTTTAACCTAATAAATTCAATTTAAAAATTTTGAACATCAATGAAATCCAATAAATAGTTCTGCAGAAATCTCCACTAAGGTAAATGTTTAGGGTAGCGACAGTTAGAAAAGAGTGATTTAACTTAAGATCAATATTACTTCAGAATATCAATGGAAGGCAGTTAAAAAAAGCACAATTTAATTTGTGGTTAACCATGGATCACACTTTTTTTCCTCTTTCTTGCAGTTCATCCTCTAGTCATTTCATTTTTCATTAGCACTTTCCACCAAGGATTGGGATTGGAAGAGACAGGAAATGAAATTCACATAATCAATTAAGCACCTGATTTTCACTCTTTTACAAGGTCAGGCGGAGAAGTGACTGACATTCTTGTTTCTGCTAAATAACTCCATGTAAACTACACTTCTTGGGTTTTTATGCTATTCTGATTGCAAGGCCTTTTTTTTTTTTTTTTTTTTTAACCGAGATTTTTGTGCAGTAAATGTACGCATTGTTGTAGATACTTAGTTTTAATTTGTGGGACAAAATCAGTTTAATGAATTTAAAAAATGTATATACTTATTTTAATATAATCAGTTTACCTCTAATCTGTTATGTCTCTTCACACATAAGCTGTTTATTTTAGTTCACCCTTATCAATATGTTACTTCCCCATTTATTGTTAACTTGTTTATTTTTTCCTTTGAAAAACTCAGATTTTAAAATGTATTAAATATAAGTAATCACAGAAGAATAAAACATATATTTGAAAGTACACTTCCTATTCTATTTTCTTATATAAAATACTTATAAATGCCAAACTATTATAGTGAAGGGCCCATATGACCAACATGACAGACATTTTGTAATGGATATCGTGAACTCGTACGCTGTTGTCTCAGAGATAGTGAGTACTTATCTGATGATATAATTTCCCCCTTTACATGATGAGAATACCTTCTTTAAAGACATATTAAACATTGAGTTCTCAACATTGAGTTATTTCATTATTTTAATATGAAAGTCAAAGAAGTTTAATAAATGGCAGTCATTTTGTAGAATGGTGAGTAGAGTTAGATTTATTTTTAAATACAAAATTGCTGTTTAGAAAACTGCTTGTTCTCCATTGAATAAAAGAGAAAATTAGAAACATTTCCTAGATAATTTGTGTGTGTTAGTTATTTTGGCTTTGAAATAGCTCCAACTGTAAATACCCATACATAATTTTATAACTAATAAAATATTTTTAAATTTCTCTAATATTTATAAAACACATACATAAGACTGTTTAATCTGAAAATGTGAATTTTAATTAAGTAGGAAACAGCATGCAGAGTAGTTAATTACTCAAATTCTGGAACACTAGACCACCTGGGTTCAAGCCTAATTCTACCTAGTCATGTGATCTTGGACAAATTATTTAAATCATTTGTGCTTCAGTGTTGTTGTTAGTTAAATGGGGTTACTAATTCTATCTCCTAAATTGCTGGGAGGATTGCATAAATTAATACATGTAACATTCCTAGATATTGTTTGGCACATAGTAAACACTAAATTATGATTATCTGTTATTATCAGTATTATTGATATTATTTGTAGCAGTATTATGAAGTGGCTAAATCAAAAGCTTTAAAAAGCATGTCATTAAATTAATTTAATGTAATATTACTACCAGAGGCTTGAAGCAAAAAACAAGTGTAAGAATGATTTTTAAAATAAAATATAAAATAGTACATTTCTTGCCATTAAATTAAGTTCCAGAAAATATTAATCTCTTACCTTATTCATTTGAATGGGACTGCAAATATTAGTAGATATATTATAATCTTTACTGTTCCATATATTTTCATTATTCATTTTCTCCCATTGTAAAATATTGTCATGTAGAAAAATAAAAGCTAAAGTTTCCAGGCAAGTAATTTGTCATCAACAGAAAAAAATGTTTAACTTCCTGGGTTTCATTCTTCCCCAAACTAAGTCACTTTTGCCTGATCAATGAAGCTCATAAACTCAGAACATGGGGGAACCATATATGGCATTATTCTAGTGCTGCTCCAGCACTGACTGTCACTTTTATTGTATAACATATAGCCATGGAGAGAACATGGCCCATTAATACTTTTCACTTATGCAGTGACATAATCCAGATTATTATTTTACTACTTATAAGACCTCAGTGACTTCTTTCAGGGAAATCAAAACAAAATGTTTGCACTTCTTTAATATATTTGGGATATGCCTCTAGTTGATGAAACAAAGGAATTTGGGGTATGCTCACTGTACGACATACACCACAGCAAAGCTTTTCTATTTTCTGGGGATGGTATTTCATAGACTTATACAAGATCAACTTATTTGAGAGTGTATCATATCAGACACAGATAACCCTCATTTGAAGCTACCAAAATATTTTGGTACATTCTGCCCTTGATCTACTTCTTTTTGATATAGCATAATCATTTTTCATTGCACTCCATGTTATATAAATAACATTTATTTTAAACCACATATTTTAAATTTAAATATAACATTATGGAGACATAAACTAAACATTTTCTAATGAAATGATTTTTTTTTATTTTAAAAAATATGATAATGGGGCCGGACATGGTGACTCACACCTGTAATCCCAGCACTTTGGGAGGCTGAGGCAAGAGGTTCTCTTCAGGCCAGGAGTTCGAGACTAGCCTGGACAACATAGTAAGACTTCATCTCTACAAAAAAAAAAAAAAAAAAAAAAAAAAAAAAACTCTCTCTCTCTCTCTCTCTCTATATATATATATATATTTATATATGCATATACATATTTTAAATTACCTGGCTGTGGTGGTGTATGCCTATATTCCCAGGTGTATGCCTATATTCCCAGGCACTCCAGAGGCTGAGGCAGGAGGATCACTTGAGTCCAAGAGTTTCAGGCTGCAGTGAGGGATGATCGCATCACTCTACTCCAGCTTGTCTCTAATAAACAAATAAATACATAATCAACATAAATAAATAAAAAGAAAATATGATAATAAATTGATCAAGGTGTAACATTATATGTTGAATATTAAACATTCAGAACAGCTTTTTAATTGTTTCCAAATAAGTGACTTTATATAGGAAATTATTTAGACATAATTATACTAATTACTCTTAATGATTACTGAAATTGTGATAACTACTCACACATTATATAATTTTTGAAAATAATTCTTTCATGATTATCATTTAGTAATGTAGGGAGCAAACAATATTAATTAAATTTTGAAGAACCTCAGTAACTGGGAGATTGTATCATTTATAATTCAAACCTCAAACAGTATACCCAAAAAACCTGCATGCGTGCCTTCTGAATCTAAAATAAAATATAATATTATTTTAAAAAATAATTTTTTGACATGTCCCTTTAGGATGAAAGGTAAAATGGTATTAGCCAGTGTTATCAGTATGAATAAAATTTATATAAGCTTATTTTGATTTACGAATATTAGTACAAGTACAACAGCAAAAACAAAATACTTAATTATCAAAGCTTATTAAAGTTCTGTGATGGAAATGAGTCAGAGAAGAAGACCTTGTTTAGCTTAACAAATTAATAAATCATTTGGTTTATAAACATGAGCCCTAAGTCTAATACGGAGTAGACTTAACATTTGAAACTGAAAATGCCTTAAATAATAAGATACGATGCTCCTTCTCAAAGCATGATACAGGTAAGCTTGAAAAATAGAAGAGTATAGATTGCCAGAGATCCCAACACATAGCCCACGTGACAGGTCTAAGAAGTAGTGGGAGAAAACAACTTTTAAGACCATAATGTCAAATATTCTATTTTTAGGGAATTGTGTTACTGTAAAATAAAAATGTCTCTGTTACTTCAAGCTTTCAGTAAAACTGTGTTACGAATTGAATGTCTTGTGTAAGCAGAAATCTCTTTGAGAAAATCAAAGAAAAGCTGAGGAGTTACACGTATTTGGAATCTGCTTCTCTGCCTCTAGCTATATGATTTAAATATGAACCCCTATCTGGACCACACTTAAACATCTGCCCATAGCAGAGAAATACAGTAACAACCGAGTGATAAGCAGAAGACCATGAATAAACTTAACAGCACATGGCCATTAAAATTTTACAGACCAAGTGAGAAAAGTAAATCTCCCTGTAAATAGAGAGAGTTAATATCTCATAAGTAGGTAGGTAGGTATATAGACAGATAGATAGATGGATGGATAGATGGATGGATGGATAGATAGATAGATAGATAGATAGATAGATAGATAGATAGATAGATAGATAGATAGATAGAGAGTTTTAATTGCTGTTGTTCCAAAAGTTTTTTCTTGCAAATTTTTAGACTGAAATGAATATTTTTTGCATTAATAACACATTGGCCAGTTCAATTAAGAAATGTATAACACAAATTTACTTTGAAGAAAAAAGTAACATAGCAATAGAATATGTATATAAAAATGTTTTAGAAAGAGCAACAAAGTAGACTTTATACACTAAATTTGGTGAGGCATGTTTTTAATTTCTAGCTAAATAGAATTTATGAAATAAAAAATTGCATTTAAAATTCACTGAAGCTGGCTTTATAAAATTACCAGGCATGCTGCAGACTTAGTTACTCATTTTTGTCAATTCATTCTAGTTTCATTGCTTCCCTTTATTTATGTCCTCTACATTTCACTGCCTCACCAGAGAATGATTATGAAGTTTGGCTAAAGACATCTGGTTAGAGTGAACCTCAACAGAAAATGCCATAAACTGGTTCCTAAAGTAGAAACACCATGTAAATAGCACTCTTTCCTGAATACTATGATAATGAAGTATGTTATAGTTGCAGCACATGAAATCTACACAATCTGGATACAGATTGTATTTATGTAGGAAATAGAGCACTGGTGTAGTTATTACTGGTTTCCGGATGATTGCAGTGTGACTATTCTATTGTTTTGTTGCCCAATATTGTGAAGTCTTCCCTATGCTACATTTTTACTGCAGTTGTAAATTGTGCATAACCATAAATGAATATTTTTAGAAATGGAAGTATCACAGACATTTCAAGCACATTTCATGCTGAATGTAAGAATAATCAATTGGATACAAATGTAGATGGTCGAGAAATTATATTTGAGTATCCTGTGGTGCAGTTAAGTGAGCATTACTTTCTTATTACAAGGTTTCTTTTGGTTGGTTGAACTAAAGACCAAATTGTCCTTCTATCCCCTGTTCTTTTTGAGTTCAGGAAACTTTAGCATAGAAGCTTTATTTTTGTAACTGAAGGAGACAGGGGATTTTCTTCAACGTAGTGAGTAGCTATGAATAGAAGACAGAGTTAAGATCACAGTATTGCTTCCATCCCGCCCACAGTCCCCACCATGTCAGAAATGGGTTTAAATCCTTGTGGTTGCAAGAATGAATATAATAAGATGATGAAACATTTCAGGAGATACTTGGTATAATCTGGGCACGAGCATGAAGTATGACGAAGTGTGATCAGCACTGGAGCAGAACCCCTCTTCCCAAGTCTCAAGGGATTCAAAGGGCTGCTCAGATATAAGACAACTTAGCACCTTTGGCAATGTCTGGCAAGTACTATTTGTTTGAATATCAACATTCATGACTGGTGACAATGAAAACAAAAATTTCCCAAGTCATTCTGATGTGAACAGGTAAGAAAGAGGAAAGGGTAATTGCCCTGTGAATGCAATTGAAAAAGTTCTTCTGAAACACATGTGAAGCACTACTTTATTGACAATGAAATAAAATAATTGAGAATTTGGAGAGGATCTGTAGTCTTGCTATTATAAAAGTAGAAGCTATTTAAGCAGCAAACACCTGGCTTCTGTTCTTTAGGTAATAATGTTACTGGTACAAGTAATATGTGTATGCTAGTGGGGAAGAATGAGGATAATGAAGGAAGGAAACTATTTAGCTTAAGCTATACATTTTCTCTTATTTTGCCAAAAAACTTGGTTAATCTTTATGTCATAAAACTTGATTTTTTCAAGCTTCAGAGCAATTTGTTATTCTTTACCTTATCTCTAAAAGTTTAAAAGTAAAAAAAAATAACTGAGAATGGGGTAGCATTGACAACACATTTTACTAATAATCTCTGCCTTGTTAATCAAGTGAGCTTATAGAAGCAGCTTACTCATTATTCTCCTCATTTCACGTTAATACAAGTGAGAAAAATAAAAGGACAGGATAAAAGAAAACATCACATATATAAAGGTCAAACTCCATGTTAAAACACATATATCATAAAAAATGAGCTCTTAGCAATACTCATAGGTTCAAAACTTCGATATTTTTAGTTACTCTTTTCAATAGGCAGATTTTAGTAAATTGATGAAGCTTATAACTTGGGATCAATTCCATTTTACTATAACTTATTTTACTAGAGGCCAAGTTTGGGTTACTCCATCCTTATTATTCCTTTGGAAGATTACTCATCTTTCTACCTTCCTCCCATTGCTTCCTCTTAAATATGGACCAAATGTAAATCTATGTTTTCTATATAATCTTAAACCCTAGGCAGAGTGATTGGACTCAGGATGGGCAGTTACAACTCTCAGCATTTCTAGCCAGGGTAATTTTTGGCCAGTTGGACTAGGATGAGCAGCATCCTTACTGGGATTCATAGATAAGCAGAATGGGGGGAAACATGAATTTCTTCAGAGTGCTGAAGCTGAAGGTCATTTGCCAGAAACCATATGCTCAGCAAGAAGGAGAAAGTCTATGTCTAATAGGACACAGAAGATTACATTAACAGAGAAAAGCATAGAGTACTGAAGCCACCTTCTCCCTAGTCCTAGTTCTCTCTGAGGCTAGATTCTATTCTACAATACTCAGAGCTTGGTCACACACACAAATGTATTTCTCTTTTTGCTTAGGTTGGTTCTAGTTGGATTACTGTCACTTGCAAAGAGCACAGAATGGGTCATGGCTTTTCAGTGCTGCTTAACTGATAAAAGAAGAGATGATGAAAAGAAAATACAATTTTGGGTACAAAATGTGTAGGCCCCTGCAGGAAAATAAAGCACATGTGAAAATAAAGTGGATAAACATAAAATTATGAATGTATAATTTGAAAATTACATGAACTCTGTATTTTAACTCTAAAATTACATATAGTTTATTAAACTATCTATATCATTAATAAAGATGTTCTTACTACTTCATTCTGCTCACTTTATTTGCCCTATAGTTTTATTATTATAGGTAGTATTTTTGTCTTTATTCTTTTATGCAATGGACAATCTTATAGCGCATGTAACAAAATAATTTATACTTGATATTTATGTAAGAATTGAAATGAAGGAGTTTTTGTAAAGCTGAGATAAAATAGTCAATGTAGACATATTTATTTGGAAGTAAAATAAAAATAACAAAATGAGCAGTTTTTGAAAATTTAATAGTATGAAACAGAAAGATCAAAAGAGGACACTACTTCTCATTGCTTTTTTTACTGCTTATGAAAACATTCAAAATCACACTGGCAAGCTTTGTTGATTTCTTGTAAAAGTTTGTTGGCTTCCTCTAAAGTCTAGTTCTATGTATTTAAATTTCTGTTGCAAACCTATAATCTACAATTTAAACATAATATCTTTTATAACATATGGCAACTGAGTGCTGCTTTACACGTGGTATACATATGTCAGTTATCACTATACCCTTAGCAATAATATTTAGATTAGTGGCTTAGAAATAAAGTGAGGATAAAATATATAACCCTATAGAAGTAAAAATGATGTTTACAGATTGTAAGAGCTTGTCATTTGTTGTTAGATGTGATTTGTAATCTAACCTAAATAACTTTCATTGCAATTTCACATAAAACAATTCATAGAAATTCAAATAAAGGCTGCTATAATTATATCATACTCTAAAGCCTTCTCAATATTATATGTTACAGTTTATATCTTTTCAAGTTATTTTTCTTTGATTTTTCAGGCAAATAGAATGCTTCTTATAACTATACAACTATGATGGCTTTGCTAAATGCTAGTAAATCTTGAGCCACCATTTTCATTTTCTTTAATGGGAAAATGCTGTTCCTGGATTATTTTAATTTTGCTGCCTCATGTCCTGCCATCACCCTCTCTTCATCTCATATTACTGCAAAAGCTGTTTCAATCTTTTTATTTCTTTTTAGATAAATTTTGATAACTAAATGTTGAGTAGTAGGAATTTTATTATAAGCATGTTACATTATCATTGTAGGTAATTCTTTGGGGTGCCAAAGATACAGAATTACCTACAATATCTTCTAATTATACTGCACCTACAATATCTTTGTAATTACCAAAGATACAGGATTACCTACAATATCTTTGTAATTATATTGTACCTACAATATCTTTATAATTACCTACAATATCTTTGTAGGTAATCCTTTGGGGTGCCAAAGATACAGGATTCTTTGGGGTGTCGCTTCACCAGCCAGAGACCTCCATGATCAGCGGCCACTCTGCTTGAGTTTCACTTGCCCACTCATCCCAGCAGCTTGTGCTTGGCTCACACTACTGCCCAGGATCCTACACTCGCCGTGGGCAAGCCGGGTGTGGAGCAGTAAGGGGTGTGTGCAGAAGCTAGCAAGGAATCCGGCCATGGTGCACAGCCAGGTGAGCCAGCTGCTGCAACCGGGCAGGCAGCTCCAGGCTCTGGCACAGATGCTGGCTCCATGTGAGGCTGTGTCTGGAACAGGCATACCACAAATGGCTTCTGCCTTGGGTCCTGGCACCTGAACAAAGGGAATGTGGTGGCACCTGAAAACTCAGTAATGCCAGCAACTAACAGAAGCCCCAAGCGGGTGTTATGGCATGTCACAGCTGTGGCTCAGGGAGTTCTCAAGTCTGAGTCCCCAGAAGGGTCACAGCCCTTTTCTCCTGTGGTTCAGCAAACAGGAGCATGTCACTTCCTGCAACTTTGTGAGCACGCCAGGAATGTATTACAGCCCTTGTCTCTCCCATTGTTTTTTCAGTTGGTGACAGGTTCTTGTCCCATATCCAAGAAGAATGAGGTTATGTGGACAACTGCAGAGTGAGCAAGGCAATAGAGTTTTACTGAGCAACGGAATAGCTCTCAGCAAAGAGGGCACCAGAAGTGGGTAGCTCCTACGTAAAGGCAGGTAGTCCTTATTTGTAGCTGAGTCCGGGGTTCTTATAGGCTCAGAATGTAGGAGTGTGTGCTGATTGGTCCATGGATGGCCTGGGAAAAAAGCACCATTCAATTGGCTAAAAGGCATGGGGGAAATTCTCACTCTGGTCAAGGACTTTACCTGGAACTGGAAGCTTGATTTTCCAGCTTTAATTTGTCTTTGCTTTGAAAGTCAGGTTTCACCTAGGACCCTCCCCTATCTTCCTAGGAATTTGTCTAGCTCCTGCTACTATAATATGTGTGCTGTCATCTACACAAACCTTATTAAATAATGTGGTCTGAAAAACTATAATGCTACTTTAGTAATGGGGCACTGGAAATCAGTTATTGGAGTTACTAAGTATTGAGTCAATATTTAAAGTTAATAATGAGATTTGGTATAAAGCTCATTCTGGTTTGAATACCAGTGAGACATTGATGAGCTTTATCAGATATCACAATGACACATAAAAAGAATATACCAAAAGTTTACTCCTACTATGGTATATTTGTAAAACAGAATATTTACAGAGACATTTTATATCAAACTAATTTTATAATTAAAGTAAATCAAAAGCAAATAATTTGAATTATATAAATACAAACAAAATGTAGAAATAAGACATGCAATATTGTATATATAGATTTTTTGAAGATATTTGCATACATAAATATTTAAAAGCATCAGCTATTAAAATACAGTTATTAAACTGACATAAAAGCAGATACTGGATATATAAAGAAAATAAGTCCAATGCATAAATTACAAGAATATGATCTTTTGTTTATGTTTCTGCTACATTTCTTGTATATGGCATGCCCAGTTTTTTCTCTGAAAATCAAATGTGCCTGAAAACCGTTTGCCTGTGAAGTGTGTGATCAAATTTGGTCATTTAAACCTTTCCAAGTGTTCCTTTTTCTCTTCTTTGTGTTTATTTTTGCAGTTAATGTCTGAAATGTGTAAACTAATGTTTACATAATTTGCTTTATTTAAAATTTGATTATTATTTTCTGCTCTAAGGTAAACTACTTTGAAATCTGATAATCAATGATCTAGTCACTAATGTAGAAAGACGACAAAAAATTACCTTTTATGTATAAAGATTATGGCTTAGAAAATAATTTTAACTAACTTTTGATTATAAATAAATTTGGTGATAATAATATCTAATAATAATAATCTTCTTTCCTGATTCCTTCCTGTTGACTAAGAAATATGCTAAGCATTTTACACACCCAGTCAGCCCTCCACATCCACAGGTTTGGCTTATGTAGATTCAATTAACCATGGACTGGAAATATTTTAAAAAATAATAATAACAATAAAAAATAATACATGTAAAAGAACAAGTACAGTTTAACAGCTATTTCCATAGCATTTATATTGCATAAGCATTATAAGTAATCTAAAGAAAATTTATAATGATTATTATAACTAATCTGGAGGTGAAATGAAAGAATATGAACAGGTTACAGGCAAATCCTATGCCATTTTATGTAAGGGACTTGAGCATCAGTAGATTTTGGTATCCCCAGGGGGTCCTGGAACCAATCCCCTGTGGATACTCAGGGACGACTGTAATATCTTTTAAAACGTCATTGTATCTCCTATGAAGTATATAGTGCTATTCTCCTTTTCAAGATAATTAAACTATCCTGAGAACTCAATTAGTTCCAGGCTTCCTAGCTAATAAGTGGCAAAAAGCAAGGGCTAAATTCAAGTGCACTTCATTCTGAAACTCATGTCTTGAATGGCTTCATTGTGTAGTTCTCAATACAATGTATTATTTTGAAGCTGATTATTATTGTTGTGTTATAGAAAGCTAGCTCTGTAGTAAATCTGTCTAAATGGCAAAACACTAATTAAATGAGAGTTACACTAGTAAAATTGGCTATACAGATATTCTGATTTAGAAAAATATGATATGTTGCTAAGACAACAAGCATTCCTCTTTCCCAATGTATTGAGTGCTTTTCAACTACCCCAACGTTGTACTTTTTCCTATCAGCTTCTCCAGATACAAAAAATGAACAATTAAATTACAAATTGAGAACTTCCAACTCTCAATGCCCATACTTGCATTGGTGTGGTGCCATAGTCAGTTAAAAATGCTTAAGATCATGGCTTGCGTAAATTACAACCAATGACAGTACTTGATTGGTGAGATCAATCTTCAAACTGAATTGAATTATATACCGTTGTCATAAATGTTATACCTCTCTGAAAAATCGAAATTACTATGCAGATTTACTATCTGAAATCTCCCACACCTTATCCATTTATCAGAATAAAATTATGTTACAGTTTTTCATTTGTTCATTATGTAACCTTAAATGATCTCAGCTAATCTAAAAGTATCAGAAGATGAATAAGTTCAGTTACTCCTCGATGATGTAACTAGAAATGAATGATTTCTCTAAGTGTAGAAATGTAGCCATTTGCTTCATAATGATATAAGGCCAGCTTTATATACAGACATTTCTCTGAGTAGACAAATACCCAATGTGAAGAATTGGTACTGTAGTCAAAGTAGGAAACTATAAAGAATGTTGTCATCAATTGTATTGTCTTTCTCTATATATTTATTAAGAATACCAATAGTTTTATTTAAAGACAAACCTTACATCAACAAGGTCAGGAA
Source organism: Mandrillus leucophaeus (assembly GCF_000951045.1). Classification (NCBI taxonomy): domain Eukaryota; kingdom Metazoa; phylum Chordata; class Mammalia; order Primates; family Cercopithecidae; genus Mandrillus; species Mandrillus leucophaeus. Next base: position 161,476 of record NW_012098688.1, on the reverse strand, counting down.
GTAACTACAAGTGTATAAATAAAATATTTATTGGTTTTGGTTTGATGTCATTTATAATTAGATTATAAACAAATGCAATTTGTGATGTATACTAGTTATGATACCTTCATAAGAAAATTTTCTCTCTTCTAACTTGAATGATCAATTACTTGGGCCACAGACAGGCTTTCAATTCACTGGAATACACATCAGCCAAGAGAACAAAGGGTCTTCCTGCCAATTACCAATAGGATACTGGCACACATTTTAATCTTCAAAAAGGTCACTGGCACACTTTTCTCTGCCACTTTAGTCACTCCACATGGGAGTGTGACTCCACTTAGATGCAGGTCAAATACCCCTAACTAAGCTGACAGAAAGCCCCTTCCAGGAGCCACCTCACTCCTTAGCAATCAGGGATATTCCATCTCTCTCATGATTTTAGTAACCTGTTGGGCTTCCGGTTAGAATGCCTTTACCTAAGATCTTCCTGACTTGCCATCTAAATTCTTGTCTTCCTCCAATGGTAGCTTGCAGGGGTATTCAATATCCCATAAAGGCATTGGGGAAATCTTATAGAACCTCAATGTTATTTTCATGTTCCTGTCCCACTGCTCTAATGAAAGAATCCATTTTATGTCCCCTCTCTGTATATATTAATCATCCCTAGAAGTCCAAGCCCACCTCACCCCGCTCTCCTGTGTTTACCCATGAATACTAACATGTTAACATTGATACCTCTTGCGTTATTCCATGTTGTCTCCTATTACTCCCTTTCTCCTTATACCACTTCTTTCCACTGAGCTTTGAGTATCCTAGTCCACAATCAGAAAATTCCTCTGTAGCACCCAAAATCTTCCCACAAATTTCTTCTATCTGTTTTTCTTAACAGAAACCTTGCTGTATGTTAATATCTTATCATTCATATAAAGCTTATAACTCTCACATTTAAGGTTCTTGTGTTTCCTGCTTCCCAATTTCATTTTTAGACTATTTCTCCCATTCAATCATTTGAAAATCCATGTTTATAGGAGCTCAAGCAGTCTTACTGTACTACTTTTTCTCACCCCTTACTGTACACTAGAAAACTTTTAATCACATATATAACAATACTTAACTCCTTGCTTCAAATTTTTATTTCAATCCTGCTCACTACTTTCAATGATCTTACGATTTACATGAAGGATGCTTCCAATCCTGACTTCAGTACCCTACCTCTTCCGGAGCTCCCCTTCAAACTCAATTTTGTGTCTATTTTCTAACTTGTTGCTGCAAACAAAATAAAACAAAACAAAACAAAAACCCTGGAAATTTTCCAAAATCACTCATTCATGTGTTCTACTGTTTGAACAAAACCTCCTAGTCCTCCATCTTGCGAAGCAATTTTTCAACTTCACCAAGACTATCAGTCTTATTTATCCTCTAATTTTCATACCCTTTATCTGTAGCCCTTCATTTACTTCTCTTCAATCTAACACTCTCCCAACTGAGCTATTTCAGCTTTCTTGAAATTTACTTCTCTTCTTTCCCACTTCTCCAGCTTGAAAACTATGGTTCAGCATTATAGTGACTATTTAGCAGTTATTATTAAGCATTTTACTCATTAGCAGTTATTATTAAGCATTTTACTCTGCACTTTGCTGAGAAACCACCAATTGTGGAGCATCCTGTTTCTATGCATACATACTGATACATCTGAGCATTATTCCTGAAAAAAATGCACAATATGGTAGAATGCCTTTACCTAAAAGCAGGACTTTTGAAAAAATGAAAACTTCAATATATTCTAAACCATTTCTGGGATCTCTACTATAATTCTCTTGTAACCTTTACATAAAGACTTAAAACTCTACAGTTTTTCTTGTGGTGATATATTGATGATGTGTCCCTTGCTGTATTTTTTTCTTGCTTCTCCTACATCCGATCCATCATATGTCTACAAGATTTGACTTCCTAAATAAATCCCTTATCTATTAACTTAAAATATAGGATACAGTATATATTTAATAAACATTTATTCATCTATTTAATAGTGAATAAATTTAATCATTTCTGAAACTGTCTTATTCCAATTTTCTGATTGATAGGTATAATTCTTGTAAGTCTCAACCTGCATGACTCAGTATGGAATATGACTTAAGCCAAGAAAGCATAGTCTGTGCATTTTAAAAAATATTTTAAAATTCAACAATCTGCTTGTCTCTCAAACTCTGTGAGCTACAATTGAACAATACTTATTATAATTTCTTTCATCTGTGCCTACATAGTCTGTAAACAATGCACACATTTACGGCTACCTCTAGAAATTCCCTAAATCTTTCCCCTTTGAAAAGTTACTATCACCTTGCCCTATCCTATGAACTTCCCTTGTTTATCTTGTATAGATAAACATACATACACAAATATAAAGTTTTGGCATGCAATTCCATTAAACTGTGGTAAAAGATAACCTGTATGAGTTTTGTTTTTTTGTGTTGTATCCTTTGCTTCAAAAAGAGAATGTTTATGTGTGTGTGTGCGTGTGTGTGTGTGTGAGAGAGAGAGAGAGAGACAGAGAGAGAGAGAGAGAGAGAGAGAGACAGAGAGACAGAGACAGAGACAGAGAGAGAATGGTTTCTGCTTGGTCAAATTTATAATCTGATTTAATTATTTGCAAAAAAATAAGGTTACATAGTGTGAGATAAGGCTTTTAGATCATGTTACTTAAATATTTGATCTATTGCTTTCCAAAAACCATGCTGTAAATTCATCTGTCATGATTGTGTATTGGACATTTCTGTATATCTATGTTATCCTGTGGACATTTCAAATATATATCATGGTGTGCACGATGATTCATTATTTTTTAATCTCCATGGTTTTAATTTTTATCAAAACGAAATATTTCTGTCTGTTAACTTTTCTGTTTTTGGTTTGGCATTCTGTTTATTTTATTATCAATATGACTACATCTTTTTATTTTATTTTTTGAGAAGGAGTCTCTCTCTGTTGCCAGGCTGGAGAGCAGTGGTGCAATCTCAGCTCACTGCAACCTCCACCTCTTGGGTTCAATTGATTCTCGTGCCTCAGCCTCCCAAGTAGCTGGGCTTACAGGCATGCACCACCACACCCAGCTATTTTTTGTATTTTTAGTAGAGATGGGGTTTCACCATGTTGGCCAGGATGGTCTCGATCTCCTAGCCTTGTGATCCTCCCGCCTTGGCCTCCCAAAGTGCTGGGATTACAGGCATGAGACACGGAGCCTGGAGATCTTTTTATTTGTTAATAAAATGGTAAATATTTTACATCTTTCTGTAAAAACAACTTTTTCTGTTATTTTTATTTTATCTATGTCTTTGGTTTACAGGACGTTGTTAGTCAATTTCATTCTTATATGAGGCTCTGCTTTTTAAATGGGTATTTTCGTCCATTTGAACATCTGGAGTAAATGATATATTTGGTGTTATTTCTAATTAGAAGCATAATTAAAGACATAGATTTACAATGTAAACAAAATTCATGTTTTCAATTTATTCTCCTTTTTTCATTTTCTTTAATGCATTTACTCTTTTCTGCTTTTTGTTTGATCAATTGTTGTTATTATCATTTTTCTTCTACTTTGCTGTAGTGATACAGAATACATCCATACTTTTTCCGGGAAATCTAATGATTACTCATAAGTTGTTAATATTAAAATGCATAATTTTCTGTCTTTGTGAAGAATTAACCTCTGACTACATAGGAAAAGAACACAACATGGCATCAACCACACAAAATATTTTATACATGTTATTGTAAAATTTTTATTATTGATATTTTAATCATAAATACGTTCATAACTTATATCATCACCTTCCACAGTGAGATCATCTGGATTTCACATTTACACAATTTTAAGCATATGTAAGCAATCACTTAGACAATCTATAATCATTGTTTATTTATAAATAAAAATACATAAATCTTTGTCAACTAATTTTATTTTTCATACCTATTTCTTATTTGAAATCATGCTTTCCTTTTTACTGAAATATGATTTTTTGTAATAAACTTTCCACAATTGTGGTTATGTAATTAAACATTTGCCAATTTATGTCAAAAATGTTCTGATTTAATGCTAGTTTTTCTGGATGGATCAATGCTCAAAATAAATTTTGCTGAGAACTTTGAAATTGTCACCTTGTTTTTCCTAGTAAACTGGGTTAAAACAAGGTCTCAATCCACTCTCTCATTGATTTCATAGAACTTTTACTTTAATTTGTATTTCTTCTTTTTTTATGTTCTGTATTTTTAATTATTTTTTTGTTCCTCACTCTATGAATGTATATTCTAGATTGACAACTTTATAACCTGTACTTAATTTTTTACTAACCCCTTCAAATAATTTACTTTTTTCAAGGAATACTCTTATAATCAACAGGCTTTGAATTTATATATACAATATTCTATCAAACTTATTAATACATAAAGAACAGTGTTGAAATATTTTAAAGTCGTTTTCTGTTATCTGAATTATGCTATTTATATTTAATCAATTGCTTTATTTTGGTTCTTTTTAAATTTATTACTTATTCTCAAATGTCTTGCAAGCATTATTGACTCTAATCACATACATGAATAAATGACTTTTTTACACTAGTGATATAGTGGTGAGCTTGGCTGTCTTCACAAATTAATGATTTTTTAAAATTTCTTTTTATTTCAAACTTTTAAGTTCAGGAGTACATGTGCAGGATGTGCACATTTGTTACATAGGTAGACTTTTGCCATGGTGGTTTGCTGCACAGATAATCCCATCACTCAAGTATTAAACTCAGAATACATTAGCTATTCTTCCTGATTCTCTCTCTCCTCACACCCCCAACCCTCTGGCAGAACCCAGTGTGTGTTGTTTCCCCAGTGTGTATGTGTTCTCATCATTCAACTCTCACCTATAAGTGAGAACATGCAGTTTTTGGGTTTTTGTTTCTGCATTAGTTTGCTAAGGATAATAGCCTGCAACTCCATCCATGTTCCCACAAAGGACATGATCTCATTCCTTTTCATAGCTGCATAGTACTCTATAGTGTATATGTACCACGTTTTCTTTATCCATTCTATCATTGATGGGTGTTTGGGTTGATTCCATGTTTTTACTATTTTGAGTAGTGCTGTAATGAACATATGTGTGTATGTATCTTTATATTAGAACAATTTGTATTCATTTGAGTATATACCCAGTAATAGGACTGCTAGACCAAATAACTTCTTTTGTTGTTGAGAAGCTCGTTAATTTAATTAGATCCCATTTATCAATTTTTACTTTTGTTGCAATTGCTTTTGGCATAATTGCTTTTGGTGTCCTCATCATAAAATCTTTGCCCATGCCTATGTCCCGAATGGTACTGGCTAGATTTTCTTCTAGAGTTTTTGTAGTTTTGAGTTTTACATTTATCTCTTTAATCCATCTTGAGTTGATTTTTGTATATGATGTAAGGAAAGAGTGTATTTTCAATTTTTGGCATATGGCTAACCAGTTTTCCTGGCACCATTTATTAAATAGGGAATCCTTTCCCCATTGTTTGTTTTTGTCAAGTTTATCGAAGATTAGATGCTTTGAGGTGTGCAGTCTTATTTCTAGACTATTCTGTTGCATCAGTCAATGTGTTTGTTCTTGTATCAGTATCATGCTGTTTTCGTTACTGTAGCCCTGTAGTATAGTTTGAAATCAGGTAGTATGATGCCTCCTGCTTTGTTATTTTTGCTTAGTATTGCTTTGGCTATTCAGGCTCTTTTTTGGTTCCATATGAATTTTAAAATAGTTTTTTTTTTGTTTTTTTTTGTTTTTTTTTAATTCTGTGAAGAATGTCAGTGGTAGTTTAATGGGAATAGCATTGAACCTATAAACTGCCTTGGGAAGTATGGCCATTTTTGAAATATTGATTCTTCCTATCCATGAGCCTGGAATGTTTTTTCATCTGTTTGTATCATCTCTGATTTCTCTGAGCAATGGTTTTTACTTCTCCTTGAAGAGGTCCTTCACTTCCCTTGTTAGCTGTATTCCTGGGTATTTTATTCTTTCTGCGGCAATTGTGAATGGGAGTTCATTAGTGGTTTGACTCTTGGTTTGCCTGTTGTTGGCATATAGAAATGCTAGCGATTTTTGCACATTAATTTTTGTATCATGAGACTTTACTGAAATTGCTTATCAGCATAAAAAGCTTTTGGGCTGAGGAGAGGGGGTTTTCTAGATATAGGATTCTGTTATCTGGAAACAAAGATAGTTTGACTTATTTTCTTCCTATTTAAATACCTTTATTTCTTTCTCTTGTCTGATTGCCCTGGCCAGAACTTCCAATACCATGCCGAATAAGTGTGGTGAAAGACGCAACCTTGTCTTTGCTGGTTTTCAAGGGAAATGCTTCCAGTTTTTGTCCATTCGGCATGATATTGGCTGTGGTTTAATAAACAATTATATAGAGAGAAATCTAATATGTTACAACTTTGATATGTTTTGTTCCAATAATAAACTTGTCTCCTAAATTAATACTAATTTTCAGCTTTTTTCCCTAAAGTAAATGGTGTTTTATTAATTCTGTGTCTTTTTTTTCTGTCCTCCATATTTTCTGACTTTTTTTCTTCCAGCTCTCTTTAATCATATCCAATTAGTTTCCTATTTTCTAGGAACTCTTCAAAATTTCTAGTCTACTGATAGTGAATTTTCAATGCCAATGTTGTTTTAGAATTTTTCTTTTAAAATATTTTATTATTTATTTTATAAATCATTGATTTTGTTTTTCTCTTAGAAATTGCTAAGGTTGGCCAATAGGAAATAATTAGAATCACATATGACTAAAACCAAACACACAAACAAACAAACAATAAATATATAAACCTCTGGAGAAATTTACCACTTTTAACTAAAGAATTTTTTTTTTTTTATTTTTGAGATGGAGTCTCACTGTTGTCACCTGAGCTGGAAATGGCGCAATTTTAGCTGACTGTAACCTCTGCCTCCTGGGTCCCAACAATTCTCCTGCCTCAACCTCTCGAGTAGCTGAGATTACAGGTGCCTGCCACCACTCCCGGATAATTTTTGTATTGTTAGTAGAGACGAGGTTTGACTATATTAGCCAGGCTTGTCTCAAACTCCTGACCTCAGGTGATACACCTCCCTCGTCCTCCCAAAGTGCTTGGATTACAGATGTGAACCACCGCGCACAGCCGACTAAAGGATTATTATAGGCTCAACGAAGATAGTTGCTTTTTCCTCTTTATTTTAGATGATCTGTGAGTGTTTTCTTAATATATTTTTTTGTTTGTTTGCCATTTGTTTTATAGCCACTGAGGAGTCATCTGTTGAATGCCACCTGGAAGGTAACTACACTACTGCCTTAGCAACGGATGCCTTAATGCCAAGGTAAGATGCAAATATTTACTTGCATTGAAGACTCCAATTATATCCTTGTTTTAATCTGATTTACGGATACTAACAAACTTGAAGATTTCTATTTTAAATATTGTTCACTACTTAGCAATACACCAACCTTCGTAAGCTCTCCCTTGATACACAAATGATGGAAAGCTAAAAATTATATTTACAGATGAGGAAACTGAAGGCATAAAAGAAAACTATCCCACTGATGGCCACACAACTAGTGAACAGAGCCAGGACTGAGTACCAACCCCAAGAGTCCCACGGCACCTGAGTGACTAAGCACTGTGCCACAGTCTTTGCTAGGTGGCCACCGAACAGTGATGAAAGGTAATGGGCCCTAGCAGCTAAACAATGACAGTCCCAAGCAACTGGTGACCAAATTTGTTGTAGAAAGTTTGTCAACTAGATTGTCAATGGAATTTTAGTTCTCATTTCTCCAAGGAGAGGCACTTGCTCATGATCAGAAGGTCATAACAGAAAAACTTAGGATACTCCTGCTGTGTTAGCAGATGCTGACTGAGGGCAAATATAAGGTTAACAGAAGTTTCTGGACAAGCTTACAAATCTATGCTTCAATGTTACTGGCAACTGAGAGAAACATGATTGGCTTCCTTCGAAGTTAGCAAAGCCAGCAATAGTTCTCCCTGACTTCTCTCCCAAGACATTTCAACTGTTTTGTAAACATATATTTTCTTTGCTAAGTTTTTTCCTGGAAAATATCTAGAGGAGTTTCTGTTTTCAGAAAGGCTGACTGAAATGACCTCTTAAACGTATCTGGAACTATGTATTGGTTAACCCAAACACAACGATGAATCACCTCGCAATAACTGTAAAACAAGAATTAAACAGATACTGGTTGGACTCCTGGATGGAAAGAAAAAAGAAAAAAAATAAAACCAGATTTGGTTTTTACAAATTGCAACATTCTGTTGCTCATAAATGAACACAGAGCAATTATTTGCCCTGTGCAGAAAATAAATGGATCTTTATGAATAACTGTCTTATAACTATCTAAATCAGAAGGCAACTCTGGTTGTCGTTCAAAATGGGAAAAATATTGATTCAGCCCTAATATGTGGCATGGAGCCTGTTCACCAGAATTGGCTTTAATTCCCTCTCTACACCAATTGTAAGGACTGCTAAAAGTTCAAGTGTTACCTTGCAGGACTAAAAATACAACTTAACATTGTTGTCTAAGGATTACATTAACTTTTACTCTCTGCCAAGAGATGCTTTGAGTATACTCCTCAAACCCACTTACGAAGTATGTCATGAGTTTTAAGCAAGGATGAGAATAAAAGAAGGTTCAGCACCAGTCCAGACTGCAGTTAAAGTTGTTCTTCTACTTGGAAATTAAGACCCAACATATCCAATGATACGCAAAGTTACTGTAGCAAATACAGATAATGTATTGAGCCTATGGAAATCAGTAGGAGAATACTAGCATAGGCCTCTAGGGTTTGGAAGCAAGTTCATATCCTCTTTAGAAGATAACTATTCTTTCGAGACACAGCTTTCAGCTTTTAGTCAATACTCATAGAGGCTGATAGTATATTCAATGATATTCAAAATTTCTGTGAAAAATGTAACTGCTGTATGAAGCCCCTGCAAGTCCCCTATAAGGTGTAACAACACAGCCTTCTAGGCTTTGAGGCTAAATTCCTTTCTTTTGCTGATAAACATTGCCTTTTTGAGAAATATCCTTGGGCTTCTATTCAAGCTTGGTAGCCACTGTAACAATAGGAAATTAGATATTCATTTGCACCAAGATGTTTATCATAAATTGCCCGTATCTTTTCTACAAACTATAAGCTTGTACTTATGGAGAGCAATCAGTCATCTAGTGAAAATGGGAGATAAAAGATCAGTTTGGAAGATGCATGAATGCTTCAAGAGCTGGTGTCTCATATTACTTCAGTACTAATCCCTGCAACATTGTCTGTCTTCCCTAATCCAGACCAAACTGTGTTCTCATGGATAGTCACTTATGTCCCATTGACTGAGGATGAAAATGAATGTTTCTGATTTATAGATAATCTACATCAAATGCCAGTTACGAATAAAAGTGAATACAGCAGACATACATCCTAATCCAGAAGTGGCTCTGAAGGACAGTAGGGAAGACAGACAAGTCTTTCTAGTAGAAATTCAAGTAGTACATCTGGTTTCCACTTAGTTTGAACTGAGAAATTGCTGTGAATAAAGAATGACATTGATTCATGGGCAGTTTCATTTGTGTACTAACCAAAGATCATCTTCTACAGAAGGGTCTTTCACTAATCAAGTGGACCAAATGACATATAATGTGCATATAATTCAGTTCGTCTCTTTTTTTTTTTTTTTTTTAAATAGGGTCTTGCTCTATCATCTATGCTGCAGTGCAGTGGTGTAATCATTGCTCACTGTAGCTTTGACCTTCCATGCTCAAGTGATCCTCCTACCTAAGCCTCTCAAGTGTCTGGGGACACAGGCACATCTCACCACGTCTGGCTGTTTTGTTTCTGTTTTTGTTTTAATTATTATTATTCATAGAGACAGGATGTCTCTTTGTTGCCCAGGCTAGTCTTGAACTCTTAGGTTCAAGTGATCCACTTACCATGGCCTTCCAAAGCATTGGGATTATGAGATTACAGACATGAGCCACCGCACTGGCCTCAGTCTCTTTTTAAAGCCATCTTGTGCCTCCGCAACACATCTATGTAAAAAATATTCATGATAATCGTGATGTAAGTACAGAATTTACCCTCCCCAAACTTACGTGGCTATTGCCATATCAGGTATCTAATCTGTCAACAGTAGAGAAAAACAACTTTCTCTATGTGAATCATTTCTTGGTGGTAGACTGTATGCATTAGAACAATTATATCATGTAAGATACAGTTATTTATTCTCACAGAAACAGAAATACATTGTGGATATGGACTTTCTTTCTGCCCATACACTTTGAAGCCTATTATCCATGAACTTATTAACTGCCTAATTCGCCATCATGGTATTGTACACACAATTGATTTTGATAAAGAAACAGATTTTACAGCATATATGGTAAAGCAATGGGCTCTGGTCCATAGAATTCATAGGTCTCACCGCATGCCCCATTAGCCATAAGCAACTGGTCTGCTGGAATCATCATGTGTCTTTTGAAGACTCAAACAATGCCTGTCAGTTGAGAGAAAAGATCCTTGAAGTACGGTGTTTTATCATGTTCTAAGGGTCAATGGCTTGGCCCTCTGAAGGTCTGCTTAAAAATAAATATGGAAAAGGCTGATTAGTTGGAGAAAAGCCACGCAAATTTACTTAACCTGTATACACATGAATTTTCAGAATAAAGACCCAAAGAGACAGGGAAAACTGTCTATTTTTATAATGAGGTTCAGTAAAGTATGGCCAACCACGTAGAAATATGACTGGACAGGGCCGGGCACAGTGGCTCACACCTGCAATCCTAGCAATTTGGGAGGCCAAGGCGGGCAGATCACGAGGTCAGGAGATCGAGACCATCCTGACTAACACGGTGAAACCCCATCTCCACTAAAAATACAAAAAATCAGCCAGGCATGGTGGTGGGTGCCTGTAGTCCCAGCTACTCAGGAGGCTGAGGCAGGAGAATGTCATGAACCTGGGAGGTGGAGCTTGCAGTGAGCCGAGATCGCGCCACTGGGCTCCAGCCCGTGGAGTCTGAGTGAGGCTCTGTCTAATAAATAAATAAATAAATGAATAAATAAATAAATACTAAAAAAAAATGACTGGACAGAAAGTGTACTATCTAATGCTAACAGATTGAGTGGGGAAAACCCAGCAAGTCCTATCTGTCTAGATTCTTCTTGGCCTCTCTGAGGTGTGGAGCAGAACCCTCTCTGGAATGGGGTTCTGGAATGGGGTTCTGGAATGGGGTTCTGGAACGGGGTTCTGGGTATGGGCAGGACTTTCTCTGGAATACGAGTCTTATAACTTACAGTCAAGCAAGATAGGTCAGATGATTTCTTTATGGTCAGCTTTTACACAAAAAAAGGTGGCGGGAAAGTGAGAGTAATATTTTTAGGTTTCATGGTTAGTTTGGGGTAAAAGGAGTTCTTGTTTCTATGACCCACCTTAGGGAAAAGGCGTTCTAGTTTCTCTGGCTAGCCTTTAGAGGAGAATGAGACGGAGACAGGAGGGCAGGAGAAAGTTGAAGGAAAACTTTTGCTTCTGAGGTCTTCATTTTAGGCTATTATTTTCTAAACTCCAACAATACAAACTGAAGTATATCATTTGAATTAGCAACCGATGTATGATGCAGATTGTAACCATCTGGCAATGATGTAGTAAAAGTGGTAGTAGCTTCTGTCATAATTACACATAATGTCTCACTCCATTTTTTCCCCTTCATTCCAGAAGTTTCAGCTCTGCTGGGGTGGAGATTTTGGTTCCTAAGAGTACTGTTTTCAGAAAGAAATTCCACTGAATTGGAAGCTGAGCTTGCTATTCAGTCATTAGTATGCTTGCTTGCTCTTTCTTTCTTTCTTTCTTTCTTTCTTTCTTTCTTTCTTTCTTTCTTTCTTTCTTTCTTTCTTTCTTTCTTTCTTCCTTCCTTCCTTCCTTCCTTCCTTCCTTCCTTTCTTTTCTTTCTTTCCTTTCTTTTTCTTTCTTTCTTTCTTTTCTTTCTTTTCTTTCTTTTTCTTTCTTTCTTTCT
>NW_012098688.1:133861-149239 GCF_000951045.1 Mandrillus leucophaeus | reverse complement strand
TTCTTTCTTTCTTTCTTTCTTTCTTTCTTTCTTTCTTTCTCTCTCTCTCTCTCTCTTTCTTTCTTTTTCTTTTTCTTTCTCTCTCTTTCTCTCTTTCTTTCCTTTCTTTCTCTTTCTCTCTTTCTTCTTTCTATGATATCAAACCAGCAAACAAAAATGAGGGTTACCTGATTCGCTGGGTGATTGATTAAGATTACAAAGAGAATAGCATTGCTATTATTCAATAAGGGGTGTCTAGGAAGATTATGTCTGGAATCTCTGCAGGATGCCTCTTAGTACTTTAATGTTGAATAGTAAAAGATAATATAAAATTACAGCAAACAAACAAACAAACAAAAAGCCATTAAGGTTTCAGGGTCTTCAAGAATGAAGATGTTTGTCATTCTAGCAGGTAAAGACCTAGCCCTGCTGAGTTCTAATCTAAGAACAAAGGACATAAGAAATTGACTCTGTAATGGCAGGTAAACCATGGATTCATGAACACATTCAAGAGGGAGAATTATACCACTTATGTATATCTTCCCTTGCTTATTATATGTGTGTTTATGTACGTCTGTGTGTATTATATATTTTTTTATTTTTGTCTTTCCCTAATTATTTCATAAAAGGATTGTTAGTGGCTATTTTATAACTTAGTCTGCAGGTTATATATATATATATATATATATATATATATTTATTTTCAGAAGAGACTGTGAAATAATGGGACAAGCAGTTAACCTAGTCCAGAGATGGATACTGTAACTGTCTTCCAGGCATGGATCTACTGAGTGAAAATGGAAACTTTGTATAATTTCCTGGAAAGTGGAAGAGGAATTTTGTTTATACAAAGAAAAATTGTCTCTTGTTAGGAAAAATCATAGGTTGCTTTTGTTATTGCAGTACGTGTGGATTCTGTACTAGAAAATTACCTATTGGCTTTTACCTTTAAATTTACCCTGCTGTATTCTAGCTGTGCTGGTGATGGGATTTTGTGAATCACATTTATACTTTATCAGCTGGATCTTGTTTAGACTCTGCCAATACAGGATTTTAGAGAGAGAAAGGAAGGATAGAAGTGGCAGAGAGGGCTTACTTAGTACTTTTTATTTTCTATTCCTGTTAGACTCACCCTTGCAATGGTTGTCACCTTGGCAATGACAGTTGTTGCAAGTAAAAGCAGTCAATTTCAGCTTTCAGGCAGAAACAGCCTCACTGCAGCTCCTGAGAGTCACCAGAATAGCTGGCTGACCCTTCATCACCGAGATCTAAATCTTGGCTCCATAAGACCACTTCTCAATTATAAGAATTTCATAGATTTCCCTTCGTTTACTCATAGGGTTGGTGGCTGTTCACTGCAATTACTAATTCTACAAAACCTCACTTTTATCCCAGGTATTTTTAAAATTGTTCATGCCTGATTAATGATTTTTATATCAAGTTATCTCCTGTTAAAATAATTCATATGGTTGGGTGTAGTGGCTCACGCCTGTAATCCCAGCACTTTGAGAGGCTGAGGCAGGCAGATCACTTGAGGTCAGGAGTTTGAGACCGGCCTGGAAAACATGATAAAATCCCATTTCTACTAAACATACAAAAATTAGTGGGTGTTGTGTGCATGCTTGTAATCCCAGCTACTTGAGAGGTTGAGTCAGAAGGATAACTTGAACCTGGGAGACAGAGTTGTAGTGAGTGCTACTGTGCAACAGAACAGGACTCATTCTCAAAAATAAAATAAAATAATTCATTTCTGGATTATTTTGGAATAATTCTGGACTCCAACTAATATAGACATTATACTTGTCTGGATCCCAATTAATACAGACATTATACTAAATATTGTAAGTATAATCAAGAGGCAAAGTTTCTGCCTGTAGGTTCACTATAAGGAAGGGAAGGGACAAGTAAACAGGGCACTATAATACAGCATGTTGTAAAGAAGCTTTGTTTTTAAAAAGCTTCAGAAGTAATATAAAACCATATTGAAATACTTGCATTCCTCTCACTGTTGTACTGTTTTCTCTACATAGAACATTCATTCATTCATTCATTCAACTAATATTTATTCAACACTCAGTATATATTTGGAGGATTTCTGGGGATAAATTTTTAGCCAGAACAAAAATGAAAGAAAAAATATATTTCTGCTGTCATGTAGCTCATTATCTATTACAGATGACTGATATTAAATAAAGAATGACAGTGATCTATAATTACAAACTCCAAATCTACTAATGGTCTGAATATAAAGCATAGGGAGCTAGGGAAATATATTGCAGATGAGTTTCATATATTCTGGAGGGTCAGAACAGAATTAAATTCTTTGATGAAATGGCAAGTGAACTGAAATGACAGATTTTAAAGGAAGTTAATTATGAGAAAATATGTTTTTAAAAATATCTCAACCTTAGGTAGCAGCTTGTGCATAAGCTCTGAGTTAATATCTAAGTCTAGAAAGTGAAAGCAAGGTACCCTATCTTTACACTTTCCTCATTTCTTGCTCTCACTTAAGTATTACCTGTTTATTTATTTTTACCCACAGTTTTATTGAGGTTTAATTGGCACACAAAAAGCTGAACATAATCAACGTATATTATTTAGTGAGTTTGAACATATGTACACACTCATGTTACTATCACAATAATCACGATAATAAATATATCCATCAGCACCAAATAATTGTTTGTGTCTCTTTGCATCTTTTCTGTTGTCATTGTTTTCCATTTTATTTCTTTGGTAAGAACACATAACATGAGATCTATTGTTTTATTAAAAAATTAAGTTCACAATGAATAATTGTTATCTATAAGCACTGTGTTGAACCACAGTTTTCTTGTAGTTAATTTGAATAATTGTTACTTTATACCTATTACAAAGAACACTTTGGGTTGGGCACGGTGGCTCACGCCTGTAATTCCAGCACTTTGGGAGGCCGAGGCAGGCAGATCACCTGAGATCAGGAATTCAAGACCAGCTTGGCCAACATGGTGAAACCCCATCTCTACTAAAAATTAAAAAATTAAAAAATTAGCTGGTTGTGGTGGTGGGCACTTGTAATCCCAGCTACTCGGGAAGCTGAGGCAGAATAATCTGTTGAACCTGGGAGGCAGAGGTTGCAGTGAGCCGAGATCGTGCCATTGCACTTCAGCCTGTGCAACAAGAGCAAAACTTCATCTCAAAACAAAACAAAAAAAATCCCCTCCCCATATCTGTCTCCTCTTATCCCCTGGTAAGCACCATTCTACTGTATTTTCTATAAGTCTGACTATTTTAGATGACTCATGTAAGAAGAACCATGCAACATTCGCCTTTCTATGACTGACATTTCATTTAGCATTTTGTCTTCCATATGCATCTATGTTGTCATAGATGGTACAATTTTCTTCTTTTTTAGTTGAATAATATTTTATTATCTGCATATATCCCATTTTTCTTTTTCCATTCATCAGCTGGGGTACATTGAATTATTTTCCTATCTTGGCTATTATAAATAATACCTTCATGAAGAGGAGAGTGCAGATATATATTTAAGATTTTTATTTCAATTATTTTAGATATATAGTGAGAGATGGGTTGCTGGATCATATGATAATTTTATTTTTAATTTTTTGAGGAACTTACATGCTGTTTGCCAAAGCAGTTGCACCATTTTATAGGCCTACCAACAGTGAACAAGGGTTCAAATTTCTTAACAACTTCACCTATACTTATTCTTTTAAAAAATAGTAACCATGCTAATAGTTGTGATGCAATATTTTGTGTGTTTTACATTTGCATTTCTCTGATGGCTAGTGATATTAAACATTTTTTACATACCTGTTGGTCATTTGTAAATCTTCTTTGAAGTCCTTTGCCCATAATTTTTTCTATTTGGGGTCCTGTGCTTACTTTTAAGCAGGTTATTTGCAATTTTGCTATCGAATTGCAATAGTTCATTACATGTTTTGGAAATTAACCCCTTAACAAATATATATTTTGAAGAGATTTTCTCCCATTCCATAGGTTGCCTATAACCAAAAGATGTCATATCAATATATCATTGCTAATTTTTCACAGAGATTAAAAAATCCTAAAATTCATATGGAACCAAAAAGACACCAATGGTCAAAGAAATTCTGTAAAATAAATAAATAAATAAATAAATAAGCAGAAAACAAAACTAGAGACACCATACTTCCGGATTTAAATACATTATAAAGCTATATTAATCTAAACAGTATGTGCTGCCATAAATGCAGAAACATATAGCAATAAAACATAAAGGAGAGCTCAGAAATAAACTCATGCATATATCATTAACTAACATTTGACAAGGGTGTCAAAAGCATACAATGGGAAAGAGACAGTCTCTTTAATAAATGATGTTTGGATAACTGGATATATACACATAGAAACATAAAATTAGATCCTTCACTGTCATCATGTACAAGAATCAACTCAAAGTATTTTCAACACAAATGTAAAACCTGAAATTATAAATCCCTTAGACGAAAGCAAAGAGAAAAAAAATCTCCTTGACATCGATGTTACAGTATTTTTTTTTTTATATGGCACCAACAGCAAAAGAGACCAAAACAAAAATATGTGAGTGGGACTACATCAAACCAAGAAGATTCTGTTCTACAACTGAACAAATCAACAAAATAAAAAAGTGAACTATGGAATGGGAGAAAATGTTTGTAAACCATATATCTGATAAGAGGTTAGTATCTGAAATATATAAGTGACTCCTACAACTCATAACAACAACAACAACAAAAAACAAAACAAAAAAAACAGATAATCTGATTACAAAATGGGCAAAGGATCTGATTAGGCATTTTCCCTAATAAGATATATGAGTGGACAACACAAATGTGAAAAGGTGCTCCACAAACTGTAGAATGGTGGTTTCCAGGGTCAGGGGAGTTGGAAAAATGGAAAGATGTTTGTCAAAAGGTACAAATTTTAAGTATAAGACTAATAAGTTCTTATGATCTAATGTACAACATGGTGATTGTAGTTAATAACATTGTCTTATACACTTGAAATTTGCTAACATAGGAGATTTTAAGCAGTCTTACCAAAAGAAGTGTGTGAAATGTGGCACATATACACCATGGAATAAACACCGCATGTTCTCACTCATAGGTGGGAACTGAAAAATGAGATCACTTGGACTCGGGAAGGGGGACATGACACACCGGGGCCTATGATGGGGAGGGGGGAGGGGTAGGGATTGCACTGGGAGTTATACCTGATGTAAATGACGAGTAGTTGGGTGCTGACGAGTTGATGGGTGCAGCACAGCAACATGGCACAAGTATACATATGTAACAAACCTGCACATTATGCACATGTACCCTAGAACTTAAAGTATAATAATAATAAAATTAAAAAAAAAAAAGAAAAGAAAGGGAAAGCATGATTTCCATCCTGAAAAAAAAAAAAAAAAAAAAAGAAGTGTGTGAAATGGTAGATGTGTTGACTAACTTGATTATGGTAATTATTTTACAGTGTACACATATGATTGTTTATCATATTGTACACTTCAGATACTCACAATCCTATTAATTGTACCTCTATAAATCTGGAGAAAAATATTTAATAATAATCAAGTAAGAAGCCTTTGTGCTCAAAACAAACAGCGAAAAGTTTGTGACTTTCTCCAACTAATTATCAACTATACAACTATAATGGTAAATATGAAAGACATATCAAATAAAAATTTTTCTTTGAAGAAAAGAACCAGTTGATTGAGGCAGGATGGTCTCAATCTCTTGACCTCATGATCCACCCGCCTCAGCCTCCCAAAGTGCTGAGATTACAGGTGTGAGCCACTGCGCCTGGCTGGAGTAGCTCTTCTTTTGTTTATTTTCTTCTCTAATAAACTTGCTTTCACTTTATGAAAAAAATCATATACCATCACTAACTACAAATATTCTCTGGGATGCAAGAATGATTTAACATTTGTAAATCATTCAGTATGATAAACTCCTTTAACAGAACAAAGGACAAATAACAAACACATGATCATCTAAATAGGTGCAGAAAAATAATTTGACAAAATTTAACATCCTTTCATGATAAAAATCATTAACAAAAAAGCATAGAAGGAACTCATCTAAAAAAAAATAAAATGCATATATAAAATGTCCACAACTAACATCATACTTAATGGTAAAAAACTGAAAGCTTTTTCTCTGAGCTATGAAACAGGCCAAGGATGCTCACTCTTGCCATTTCTATTTAACATACTGGAAGTACTGAAATTCCAAGCCAAAACAATTAATCAAGAAAAATAAATAAAATATATTCAAATCAGAAAATAAGAAATAAAATTATCTCTATTTTCAGATACCGTGACCTTACATATAGAAAGCTCTAAAGACTCCACAAAAACTGTTGGAACTAATTAATTCAGTTAAGTTGCAGGATACAAAAAAAACACACACAAAAATCAATTGTTTCTATACACCAACCATTAACAATCTGAAAAGTAAATTAATAAAATAATCTCATTCACATTAACACCAAAAGGAATAAAATACTTAGGAATAAATCTAAGCAAGAGGTGAAAGACTTGTATGGAAACTACAAAACACTAATTAAAGAAATTAAAACAGATGCAAATAAATGAAAAGGTATCCTGCATGTATGGATTAGAAAAATCAGGTTTTAAAATGTCCATATTTCCCAAAGTGATCTAAAAATTCAACGCAGTTCCTACTCAAATTTAAAATACATTTTTTACAGAAGTATAAAAAAATAGAAAAACATTTATAAAATGTATATCAAAAACCAAAAGGCCCTGAATAACAAAAGCAATTTTAATCAAGAAGGCCAATGCTGGAAATATCACACTTTCTGCCTTCTAAAGGTATTATAAAGCTACAGTCATTAAAACAGTATGGAAATAGCACAAAAATAGACATGCAGACCAATGAAACAAAGTACTATCTAGTAACAATCTTTTTGAGCAATTTCAATGTCACTTTTTTCTAGAAAATATTGTCTGACATCCTGCCCACCCTAGTTTGCACTGAAGTCCAGAACTGCTTGCTTAACATGCTCACCTAAATTTCTACCTCATTACAATGACATTTCAGCATGCAAACTGTTTGAATAATTATGTCTCTAACTTCATAGTCAATCAAGCCCAGTGCCTGATACATAGGTATATTTTCCCAAACATCAGACATTCCAATAACATTTCAAGATTTTTGATATATCCAAGTTTACATGCACTATAATTCTCTATTTTTAAAAATTTTGACTCATTACTTAAATGTTTATTGTAAAACATATTATAATTGCTAATTGTACATACATTGTAATATAAAAAGCAAAGGGATAATCAAAAAGCAAAAACAATAAAATATTATATATATAATTTTTACTAAAACATGAATAATAACTTGAAGTAAAGTACACATTACATACATGATAAGAAACCCTCAAGGAAAAGAATAAAACAGTTTGTAATCAGTAGAGAATAAATGGATTTTCACACTACATGATGGTAAATCCAAACTACAAAGTAATAGTTAAGATGTTCTTTGACTCAGACTCCAGATTTTTTATTTAAAATTGGCAGCTCATTTGTAGCACAATTGTCAATTGTGTTTTTAATAAATTTAACTGAGTATCCAAGTGATGAGAATTTGGGTGAAAATTCTATCATCAACCTATCTGGATTAAAAGATCATATTTATCCCAGGAAATAAGTTTAAAGAAAAGAACATATAAATGGAATATTTCTCTCTTCTTTTCCTGTTATCTACGTTGTCTTTTCATATCACATTCTGAGGAAAGGAAACCTATAGGAGTCTGAGATTAGGGCAAATATCCTTAGGTACCTCTGAGCCACCTATCATCTCGAGCAGCTTTGAAAGCTAAAGAACACAGTTCCTGGCATCAATCATGCCATCATGGCACAGTCTCAATTTTCTTTTACCAAGCTATAATGCTGACCTATGATCAAAGAGAAAAATATAGTTCTGAATCTGTGACCTCTTAATTGGTCTTCATCAGAATTATACAGGCTAGATCTGAGAGGAAAGAATGCATCATGAAAACAAAGCTACATCTTGACTGGACTTCAAAGGAAAGAAAGCACAGAATGAAAGGCATCAAGGCTGGAAACCAATAGACCAGTCTGAAAGTTTTTAATAACAACAATAAAAAAGCATATTCTTTGATCCAGACATTTTTCTAAGTAGTCTGCATGTAATCCTCAAAACATTCCAAATAATTGATTTTCAGTATTATTCCTATTTTGCAGATGACCAAACACTGACCCTCAAAGTTACACAGTAACTATGAGGGTCCGATGAGGCCTGCAATCTGGCAGGCAGAGCCCCTACTTACTTCCACTTGCTGTTCTTGAGCATTCTCAGGGTGGTGTCCCATGCTGCGCTAGTAGTGCTAGCAAAGGGCAGAAGTGTAGAACCATAAGTGATATAATAAAATAAATCAATAAGTCTTAAGCAGTATTTGTATGTCTGACTTTTATTCTTTCATTACATGTGTAGATTTCAACTGAAGCGAGATATTTGATCTAGTGAAAAGTTACTGAATTAACTGACTCTTAATCTATGGTAATTGTTTCCTTGAATCTGAATTTTTCACTAGCCAATACCTTCCTGACAAACTCAACATAATCTCCAAACTAGTAAAAATATTTCCTGACATTCCAGTTATTCTCTATAATATTCCATGGTTAGAGAGTTTGCACCAGGCATAAAAGTATACAGCTTTACTATGAATTCTGTAATGTGGTAATGTGGTTTTACAAGGAAAATCTCTGGCTTATTGAAATTCTAATATGACATGTGTTCAGATTAATGCATTTCATGATCTGAAGTAAAGTACTACTTCTGAAAACCTAAAATAAAACTATCAATACTTGTAAAAAATATCTAATGTCATTCAGAAGCATGTATGCTAATTTAACAATTACCATTAGTTTATTACATGGTTATACAAATTAAATCACTTAACCTCTTGTCATGGTTTCTAATCTCTAAAATGTGATATTTCAGTTATACCCTGACAATGTTGAAAAATTATTATATTAAATTTAATTAGCTTTATCTACTTCTGAAGAACCAGGAATGGGTTATTAACATGCAGAAATCTGCAGGACATGATGAAAAAATAAGTCATGAAGACTAAAATCAAAAGAATGATAGGAATGCATCCTTATTTGCCTGATTTAATAGAATAATAACAAAAGTGCCTGTGTAACATGTTTTCAAAATGTGATCCTTCGAAGGAGTCAGATAATAAGAATTAGTTTTATACTGTAATAATCCGTAATCTTTTTATTGTTGTTTTTGCTGGGTTTCCATCAGCTCTTACTAGATTATTATCTAATATTTTCTCAAAATGTATTTAAGAAAATGAGACGATTTTAAACTCTGAAGAATTTAGGGGGCGATTTCTGTACTAAATATATATATATGTAATTTTAATGTATATATATGTAGTTTATACATATACACATATATATGTAGTTTTAATGCATGTAGTATACCTGATAGATTACTAAGAGCTGGATAAACAGAGGTTAATGAAATAGACTTAATTTATGATTCATAGAACTTATAGTCTAATGTGAGAAATATACACAGAAGTAAATAATTAGGCACAGGAATAAATATGTAAATGTAACAGATGGTACCACACTCTGATGCTGTGAAAGAAACAGTGCAGAGATTTAAAAATGTAGGGGGTAGGGGATTATTTAGGTAGGATCGTCAGAAAAGTATTTATTTGGAGAAGAAATCGAAGGTAAGCATTAGAAGACAGGAGAAACCAATGACGGGACAGATAAAGAAAAATATATTTAAAGAATATGGCATGGAATATAAAATACTACAGGCAGAAGGGAGAATGCTATATAGAAAAACTGAGTGGCATTTAGTGTGATCAAATATTAGTAAGGTGTATTATAGAAGACAAAGAAAGGAGGGAAGTAAAATAGGCCAGCTTAACCATGTAAGAATTTCTGTGTGCAGTAAGACAGTTTGCATTTTATTTGTTACACACTGGGAATTTTTGAAGCATCATATACCTGGATAAAATATTGTTTGATTTATTTTTTAAAAATGGCTCGTTTTCCTTTGGGAGAACTAGCTTAGAGAAGTTAATAAGGGAGGCTGAAGACATGGGGTAAACCAATGTCCTAGTATTCGGAAGACAATAAAATAACCCATGTGATGACAAAGGAGAAAGAAAATAAAGAAATACACATACCATTTTATGAAGTAATGGACTTAGAAATAAAAGATGAGGAAGAGGTCACAAATAATAGCAAGAGCTCTAAGCTGAGCAAGTGGCAGCATGTAATTTAAAGACATGCTAAGAAAATGGAGATGAGGTAATTGAGAGAATGACGAGAGAAGAAAAGGGACAATAATAAACCATAGATAGAGAAGGAGGATAAGTAAGACTTTGAGCGGGTTGTTGCTCCTGAAATCAAGGGAAGAGGGTATCTTCAGAAATACGGGTGGCCCCTCTGTAGCAGTCACATCAGAGGTTAAATAAGGTAAGTGCAGTAAGGTTCTACCGCATCTGACAACATGAAAATGATTGGCATTCATGTAAATAGGAATTACTGTGGCAGTGTGGAGTAGACTGCAGACTGAACTTAAAGAATTAATGAGAAGTGAGGAACTGGATATGTCTGTAGGCAACTCTTTAAGAAAGTTGGCTGTAAATGTTTGTATAACTGTAAATGTTTCCAGGTTGATTACTAGTTGAAAAAGAATGAGGTCATTGTGGTTATCTTCAAAGATTAAAGATGTTAAAGGATCTATCAGCGAGGTAGGTAGAGTGTCAAAGGGAGAAAATGATTGAAGAAAGAGTAAAATCTTAGAAGATATGAGAGGAGAAAGAGAAAATTCAGGTTTAATCTGAGAGTCTGACCCTTGGTAGGAGATCGAGGAGTGTCTAAGTTGTAACAGGAGGGTACAGAGTAAGGTGGTTGCAGGTATGTTTGGAGATTTGGCAGTCAAAATTTAAGAGACTACCCACATGATAATTTATATATTTTTTTAAGAATGCAAAATGAGCAAGGTTAATCTGCTGAACATTACCAATGAGGAAATGGTAATTTTGGAAATAGAGGAAAAGATTGAAGCTGTAATTTTGGGGAATAATACCCAAGTAAGTATTCTAGAAATCCAGTTTATCAATGCTGAGCAGTGTTGAAGAAACATTTTACATTCAAAATTTTTAATTTCAAGTGTAGTCAGCCTGTCCCATTGAATGATATTTTTCAGCAGTGCCAATTTTTACATGCTGGGAATGTACAGTTCAGATTAAATCAGGGTTATATTGTTGCCAGGTGAATATGTTAGATAAGGAGTGTCACATCATTTATATATTTTAATAAAGTAATAGTAATTATGAATGATGAATAATGGACCATTAACTGGACAAGTAAACTAGAAAGCATAAGGAGGCTTAAAGTGTTTAGGGAGTGTTAGAATTAATGAATATTCATGAAAAAGTAAAATAATTTTTGCAAACAGTTCCTTCATCTGGTGCACACATAGGAAGGTAAGCTGTGGTAAGAGGTAAATGGTAGAGATTGTAGATACGACAGGGTTTCGGTGAAAATAAATTTCAAAGAAATGTTCATGGAAATTGATGGTTTTAAGAGAGTAAAGGGAAAGGTCATGGAAAATGAGGAAGCCAGGAAAATTACATGTCAGCAGATAATGATTATAGTCAGGGTTGGAGCATAAATATGAGTCAGAAGCCGAATTTTCAATAAACTAGGGCAGTATCCAAGAGGGCAGAAATGAGAGTAATGAATAGTAGACTTGAGTTCATTGGTATATTGAAATGTAAAAGTAAAGAAGCAGTAATTTTGGAGAGAGAAGTAGTATGCTAATACTCTGCTGACAATGATGGTGAACAAAAAAATCCACCAATCACAGACCTTTTCGTCCTATTTATAATAGTAGAAGTAATTACAATAATAAACATAAGTACCACTCAATGTTTTCTAAGTGCAAATACAGTGCTAGCCACTTTAGTGTGTAGTTTAATTTAATCATCAAGATAGGGAAAGTTAACTGTTATTGTTTATGCCTTGTAGATGAGCACAGAGTAAAGATTTATGATGTCAAATAAGTAAGTTTTCCTCTCAGTTATTAAATATATAAGTGCAGCTCAAGGATTTGAACAAGAATCTCCTTGAGATTTACAGCATAATTCTACCACACACAAAAGTCATGTGAACTACTGAAAAGAAAAATAATTTAATAATACTTTAATTGTAGTCCTAACTATGATTTAAACTTCGCTGAGTCTGAAGTATTAATGATCTGGCAAACCCTTTGAGTCTTCTTACATGAGTTGATTTGTGTGCCTTGATTATTAGATAGTCAATTCAGGGCATTTTAAGTGAAATTTCTAGGGTTTTAAATCTTGAAAGTTTCCAGGAAGATGAAAAGATGATTATGGTGTCTGTTCTTATGGACTAGTTCTAAGGTCCTTCAGATCGAGGGACTATCATCCCATTTCAAAGCTAAATCTCTCTGGAGAAGGAGAGACTTAAGGGACACTAGTGCCATTTGTTGTACCCTGAAGATTATGCAATACGGGAAACAGTGTAGCAAAGCATCCTGAGAATGACATTCTCACCAAGGGCCCCAGTAAGATTGAATTTGGAGCCAGCAGGCAGAATTAAGGAATGATGTACAGTAGAACTTCTCACTCTTAGCACTACTGACATTTTGCACTGAAACACTTCACTGTGGGAGGTTTCCCTGTGTGTGACAAAATGTTTAGCAGATCTCTGAAATATATCCACTGGTGCTAGTTGAACCCTTCCTTCCTCCGGTTGTGTAAATCAAAATGTATCTAAACATTGCCTCATGTCCTTGAGGGGACAAAATCATGCCCCCTAGCCTAGTCTCTGAGCTAGGCAAACTCTGAGGGGAATATTGGGAGGAAGTGGAAGACACACAGATTACAATGAAAACCCAGAAATACACTGATGATAATAATGGATAATAGTATAGTAACTATTTATGAGGAAGAATAGAATCAATGAAGTTTAGGTACTTATTTTAATCATCTTATTATACTGTAATGTTTGAAATAGATGACATTTGGGCTGCATGCTATATTCAACCTGTTAATATTTCATTTGCTATAACTATGGGAGGTAAATTCAATTCTTCAATTCAGTGAACTCATTGATACCCCAGAGCCAGCCATTCTAAAACAAAAGGGACTTACTTTCTTTATGTTATTATGTTTAACAACATAAATTCATCTGTGATTTGAATAAAAAGAGAAAAATAAGTTAAACAGAAGAGCCAATAGTAAAACTACGTAGTGCTTACTGTATGTCAGGTATTTTTCTATGTGCTTTATGTACAGGAATTCATAAACCCTGCAACAATCCTCTAAAGTGGGCACTGTTATTGTGCCATTTTGCAGATGAGGAACCATCAGGGAATAAGAAAGTTGTATTGGTAGGCATGACCAGGAGACACACTGAGCGGTAAATAAAAAGGAAACAAAAGCTTAAGACAGACATTAAGACAAGATGGCAAATTGGCACACATACGATCTTAATAAGACTTGTATTTATGTGTTTTTCTGATGAAATCGTTCTCACAATTATTTTAATTCTTGTAACTACCTTAATTTAACTTATTAGGCAATTGGTTAAAATTTATAAAATAATGGATAGAATATTTTAGTCACAATAGCTCCTTTTGCTACAAAGTTCAATACTATGTATTCTGTATGAAATATTTTTGATTGAATTCGTCGATTATTGTCCCAATAACCCCAAACACAAATTAATTGTTTCATGAACAACCAAAGTGTTAACTTTGGTTAATATTATTTTATAAGTACAGTCTGTAATCAAGATATTATTTTTGTCCTAGCAGATAATGACCCACTTTTCTCTCTCTTTGTGAAAGCAAATTTTACCACTCTTTATTTCAAATAGAAGCATCTGAACTATTAAAGTTAAATTAAATAAATATTAATTTTCTAAAATATAAAAACTATAAATATGAATGAGACTTATTTTCCTTATTTCTAGAGTCCCTGTTTTACCAGTACCAAAACTAATATGAAGTGGTCCAACAGAATTTGTCGAGCTTCCAGAGTGCAAATATTTGAGAAAAAAATATATCTCATTTACTCAGCGATTAGTCTATAAATTGGACATTCACAGAGGCACAAGATCATTAACTATCCTTTCAGAAGTCAATTTTATGCTTCCTAAATTAGATCTAGAGCTAGGCTATTTTGGGTCAGCAGGCTGGGAATAATACACAGATTTTGTGAAATCAGGTTTAGCCCATTTTCAGCTAAATCACATTCAATTCAGTAACAACCACTGAAAACAAAGAAGATTCAATAAAAATGAGTTGTCAAAAAACTCCTCTGTAGATATTACTATTAAGCTTTCAAAAGCTTTTATACAATGAAGTTACAGATAATCATAATTGATCAAACTTTGCCTCTGGAACTTTTCACATAAAGGAAAATCAATGGAATTTTGTGTGTGCATGTGTTCAATACTTCCCCAGCATTTCTTTCAATTTTTTATTTCTGTATTTAAGTGTGGTTTGCCTGGGTCTTTGCATGATTGTAAATGTAAAAGTTTGAAAGTAAAAAGCTGTGCTTTACAAAAGAAGGTTGTTTATTATCTATCATGTTTCTGTCAAATGACTATGGGCACAGCAGTATGATCATTTTAATATTCAGCCTCTGCATTCTGATAAGAAAAAGCAAAAATAGACATTGTTTTATGTTTCTTTTTTTTTTCCCCCTCTGTGAATGGCTTTATTCAGGAATAATTGACATACAATTAGCTATACATAGTGAACATTTATAGTTTTATAAGTTTCAACACACCTGTGAAACTACCCCCACTATCAAGATAATGAACATACCCATTATTTCAGAATTTTCCTTGTGCCCCTTTGCAATTCCTCTTCCTGACAGATCTATATTCTTTTTTTATTGTTTTTTATTTGTTTGTAGAGACTGGGTCTCAATATCTTTCCCAGGCTGGTCTTGAAATCCTGGCCTGAAGAGATCCTCCTTGCTCAGCCTTCCAAAGAGCTGGAATTACAGGTGTGAGCCACAGATTCAGCCTGGATTTGTTTTCTGTCATTAGATGAGTTGGCATTTCCTAGAATTTTAAACAGATGGAATTATATATGTGCACTTTTTTTGGTCTGGATTCTTTAACTTAGCATAGTTATTTTGAGATTCATCCATGTTGTTGTGTATATCAATAGCTCATTCCCTTTTATCCTTTTTTATTACAATAAAATATACATAAAATTAAGCATTATAACCATATTAACTGTACAGTTGAGTGGCATTAAGCATCATCCCACACCGAATCTCTGTACCCATTTAAAC
>NW_012098688.1:132577-133811 GCF_000951045.1 Mandrillus leucophaeus | reverse complement strand
TATTTTCTTTTTTTATTGTTTTTTATTTGTTTGTAGAGACTGGGTCTCAATATCTTTCCCAGGCTGGTCTTGAAATCCTGGCCTGAAGAGATCCTCCTTGCTCAGCCTTCCAAAGAGCTGGAATTACAGGTGTGAGCCACAGATTCAGCCTGGATTTGTTTTCTGTCACTAGATGAGTTGGCACTTCCTAGAATTTTAAACAGATGGAATTATATATGTGCACTTTTTTTGGTCTGGATTCTTTAACTTAGCATAGTTATTTTGAGATTCATCCATGTTGTTGTGTATATCAATAGCTCATTCCCTTTTATCCTTTTTTATTACAATAAAATATACATAAAATTAAGCATTATAACCATATTAACTGTACAGTTGAGTGGCATTAAGCATCATCCCACACCGAATCTCTGTACCCATTTAAACGATTACTCCCCATTTCTCCTTCCCCCATTTCCTGGTAACCACTGTTCTGCTTTCTGTCTATATTATGTTTGACTATTCTAGGTACCTCATATAAGTGGAATCATACGATATTTGACCTTTTGTGTCTAGATTATTGATATGGTTCAGCTGCGTCCCTGGCTAAATATCAGCTTGAATTGTATCTCCCAGAATTCCCACATGTTGTGGGAGGGACCAAGGAGGAAGTGGTTGAATCATGAGGCTGGTCTTTGCCGGGTTATTCTCATGATAGTGAATAAGTCTCACGAGATCTGGTGGGTTTATCAGGGGTTCCCACTTTTGCTTCCTCCTCATTTTCTCTTGCCGCTGCCATGTAAGAAGGCCTTTTGCCTCCCTCCATGATTCAGTGGCCTCCCAGCCATAAGGTACTGTAAGTCCGATTAAACCTCTTTTTGTTTCCAGTTTTGGATATGTCTTTATGAGCA
The DNA here is from genome assembly GCF_000951045.1 of Mandrillus leucophaeus. Taxonomy (NCBI): domain Eukaryota; kingdom Metazoa; phylum Chordata; class Mammalia; order Primates; family Cercopithecidae; genus Mandrillus; species Mandrillus leucophaeus. The sequence continues at coordinate 132,924 of NW_012098688.1, read as the reverse complement.
TCATGAAAACGAACTAATGCAATCATTTTACTTAACATAATGTCCTCAGGATTAATCCATGTTATGGCATGTATCAGAATTTAATTCCTTTTTAAAGATGAATAATATTCCATTGTATGAATATATTACATTTTTTTGATCAAGTCATCCATTGGCTATTCGTAATACCCATCTTTTGGCTATTGTGGATAAAGTTGCTGTGAACATTGGTATACAAATATCTGTGTATACAAATATCTGTGTGAGTCTCCGCTTTCAGTACTTTTGTGTGTGTGTGTGTATATATATATATATTATACTTTAAGTTCTAAGGTACATGTGCATAACGTGCAGGTTTGTTACATATG
>NW_012098688.1:122346-128137 GCF_000951045.1 Mandrillus leucophaeus | reverse complement strand
AAAAAAAAAAATCAGAAAACTGGTATTCCCCATTCAAACTGATCATTTCCTTGTTTTGAAATGATGTTGTTTTAATCCACCCTATAGTAAAATCTCTTGGTCATGAGCATGATTTTAAATTTTTGCAGGACATCTACAATATCTTTTATATGGTGTTCCTTCAACTGCTGATGCTTGTCACCTGACATGGTAGTGGTTGCTAAGATAAATGCAGATGTGTATCTCCTGTAGACACAACACTACTTGTATCGTTAATGTTTCATAATAAAAACAAGAAAATTGTTTCCTATGTTACATTTTATCTTAAATATGATTTAAAATAAAAACAAATAAATTCAATGATATCTATGCTAGCTAATAAAGATATACATAGTTTTTAGATTACTGTTACAATAAAACTTTTTTGCTGAGTATTTTAGGTTGAATCCCTTTTGAGGAAAGAGTTATCTTGAACCATAACAGGGGACTAGGCAAAAACAATCAGCGATAATTATAAAGGTCAGCACTAGACAAACTTGTATAAGTAGAAGGTACACAACTGTTTAAAATGATTTGAGGCTGGGGAAGCAGGAGAACCCAGAAAATGTGATGAGAAATATTCTAATATTTAAAATACACCATATACTAGGTATTTTGATCCCCCTAATAACCACACCCAGTAAGTCATTCATAAGATTCCAGAAGTCCTCTATAGCTTGACATAAGTAACATATGACATTAATCAGGATTGGGAGGAAAGAAAATAAGACAAAAGTTATAGTTTGGATAATAGAGATCTATCTAAGGGATGATTGAGTGTCTTCTGTTATAACCTAAACATGCTTAATACTTAAGCATATATTTGAATTTCATCTAAGCTGTCATCCAATAAATTAAAGAGGAGGGGAAATTACATTTTGAGGGCACCAGGAGATTGGAAGAAATTGACTAGGACATGTACTGAGCACTAAAGGTAGACATCTAGGAACTGAAATGGTAGGGCTTAAATACCTGGTAGCAGAGTTACAATCCATACTGGATACCTGTCAGATTGCATCAGAAGTGGGAAAGGAACCAATAAAAGAATAGGAGCAGAGAAGCACTAAGAGTCAGAAAATAAGTTACTATTTGGTCAGGAGGACTTGCCATTAGAACTGCAAAAGTAATTATAAAATGCATAATAATAGAAATTATTGACTTTTAACAATTACTTCAACATTACAAAGCACTTCTATATAATATTTATTGCAACATATCTAAATCTATCACCTTTGTATCTATCTATCTGAGAAAGAGAGACAGACATATAAACAGAGATATATAATTACTAAGATGTGTTAGTATATGAACTGCTTTTAGGGAGCTGAATAAAAACACTTCTATTTTGATATCAGATAAACATGGATCTAAATACAGTATAAAATGATAAATACTTTAGTCTTTTTGAGCATATTTTCCTCGACACCGTAATGATGCATTACCTTCTTTGCAAATTTGTTGTGTGATGAAATACTTAAGTCTTTACTTCAGGGTTTGGATTGAAATTCTTGACCCCCCAAAAAAAATTAGAAAAAAGATACCTTTTTAAAGTAATTATGAAAAGGACTGGCTCTCAACTAATTGGTGAACCCATCTTTGTGGTTTCATATAAACTATATAAACATGTTAAATAATTGATGGAACCTCGGGACACAATCACAGACTATTTTCATTCTATTTAATTTATTAACATTTCTTAAGCCATGTCTACTCAGGCAGACGCTTAGTTGTTTTCACTGTCTTTATGGTGATCACACTACTAAAATGAAATTAATGCTATTTTGTAATTGCTGGAAGAATTACTTTAATTTTTTATATGGTTTAGCTTGGAATAAAACACAGGCGATGCAAATCATAGAATGGGTCAATTAATAAATGAATGAGTGGATGGTATGCTTTACTTCTAAACCAGACAATAAAAATCATATGTCTACATCTGAATTAGACATGTTATCCAGTTATAATGTAAAAAATTGTAGTCATGATACCATCAGTGGTTTCACTCTTAAAGTGGGATTTCATAATAAGAAAATATATTATGATAACACAATTATCATCCTATATCTTAATGAGATTTCCTCTTACTCTTAAGTTATCATTTAAACTGTATTCAACTTTTGTTAAATGTTGTTCAGTTTTAAAAAGAGAACTCTATCATCCCTTAACTTAAGTAAACTAGATCCATATTACCAAGACTAAAATTTCTGTTTTATTTTATTCCCACAATAATCCTGAAAAGATTTTAAAACACCTAATTTCCTTTTACCTATATTTACTCAGCCTTGAATTTTGAGGGTATATTCAATGAAAATAGTTTAGTGTTCTCCTCTCTTAAAGTCGATATAATTTGTATTTTTCTAAGTTCACCTTCTACTTTTAGTTTTTCTTAAGGCTGCTGAAATTTGTGAAGTTTTAACTCCTCATACATTTAGTTTGCAAAGAGTTTGAATTGAATGATCTTTTAATCATAGCTGCAAATCCTGCATATACATGTTTTGCACTCATTTTATGAAATGCCCTTGAATAAATGTTCTCTCACTGGGACAAAGTTAAATCTTCTAAAGTGCTACCATTTACTTATTATTCTTTTTGATTTGTGTAATCCGTACCCCTAAACAATGTCCCTATTTTATAACAACTTCAACTTCTTCCTTCATTGCTTTCAGTGGTTCTAGTCAGGACATAGAATTTAGGAATTAGTTTAGGAGATGTGTTTATTTCTAATTGCAGGATTGTGTTTTTAAGTCAAATAGGTGGCTTATCTTACTTCTAAAACTCAAAAATGACAGTTTTTAAAGCAAATTACTCGCTATTAGAACTAAAATACTAATTAGTAATGAGAAAAACAAAATGAAAAATGAATAGGAACTATAGTGTTATACCATTATGTGTACCTTCTTACAAATTAAAGATGCTCACATAGCTTAAGGAAAAATGCATATTATATACAATATATAAGAAGACAGGTCAAAGAAACGATTGACCTGTTGCTCTGGGAAACACGTTTACAAATGATTTTTTTCCAAAGGTAAGCCTTGTAAATTATAAATGGCGTGAAGGATAAAATCTCTCTTTATTGTATCATAATGATAATATTTTAACATCCTAAAGACCCTGTATGTAACAGCTGCAAAACCCCCATCTTTTCTTCATTGCTAAAACTATGGAATTACTGTAGTTATCTTTTATGATTCCTTCTCTCAGTGCCTTCATTCCTTTTTTCATTCTGCCCATTCCTACATCTAAACAGACCCCACAAAAGTATTTGTTCATTTTAGTGCTGTAGTTGCCTAGGGCAGTGGCTGAAGATTCCAGCTGAGCTAAACAGTATATTTGTGCTTTGCTAAAAGATATGTTTTTGCTAGCTTTGCAGTTTTTTCCTATTATAGTACTTTTCAAGATTTTATCACCTTTACGGCCTATCTATATTTTTTCCAATGCTGTTCATGGATATTCCAAAAATGTGTACTTGGCATTCTTCTCCACAGATGTTGATGTGGACTCCATATCCTGACCCAGGAGCCCTCTTGATATAAATGCACCCATGATGGATGGTGACCTCCTCTGATATTTATAGTACAGCTTGGGAACTACTGGACAGGATTACTGACCTGTGAAGGAAACCTGCTAAGCTTGCTGAGACATTCTGTTTTAGAATTCAATTATGTGGTTAACAGCAAATAAACGTCCAAGTTAGAAATGTATAATTAAATTCTACTTAAAACTCCTTTTTTCACCTAAAGTACAATACATACTACAGTATTTCAGTATGTTTTTATATTTTTTCCATTATCATATACATCAGAAAGAGGCATCATGTTGGCCAGCTTGAGATATAAGGTTCTTTCTCAAACTACTTAAAACATTGCATTGGTGTGATCTTTAATTTTAATTTGATTTAATTAAAACTTTTAATTTAAAGTCCCACACCTTATTCTTTGTCCCTTTCTAAAAAATCCTTAGAGAACATGCGATTGCCAGTCTGGCAAGTAGAGAGTTTGGAAGTTGTCACTCCTGTCCATACACAACACACACAGAAATTGAACAAACTGAAAATCAACAACTCTTCTTAGATCTATAAGAGAGCTGAGGTCACAGTGCAAACCACTATCCCCTACATTGAAGAGACAGAACAATGGACACAGAGGATTGCAGCTGACTTATGTGCAGAAGCATAAAACTCCACGTGAACTAGTACCAGGGTAGGAAAACGTAAATGGTAATTGGAAAATTGTTGAAGGCTTATTGTGAACAAGTTTGAAAGTTGTCCACGCCCCAGAAAAATTCTGGGGGTGGGGGCATAATTAGGAAGATAGGGGACACACGTTTATCAGTGTTACGTTCAGGAGTCCTACAAAGATTTTACGGTGAAGATCAGAGAAAAAGACCACAGTGCTACAAGCAGGGAAATGAGGGAAGTATACATTACAAACTATGGCCAGAGGCATCTATTCTTCTTAACAAGGCCTGCCTCAAAAGAAACTGTTTTCCTGACCCTAACTAACTGACTAGAGTATTATGAGAGCCTAACTGACCTAGGGAAAGGGAAATACCCAACTCCAGCCCCCACTATCCTCCCTGCCTCACTTATAGGGGAAGAAAACAAAACAAAGAAAAGCAAAGAAACACCTGTGAAGGCTACAGCCCAAGGACACAGGTTAATTAAAAGACAGGGCCTAATCCTAGGACTCTACAATGCTCCTCCACTCCACCATCCCTTGCCACCCCTTGCCGCCTCTTCCCTAAGACTTCTGTGGAATAAAAGGGGATTACAACAGAAATAATTGCACATTTCAGATGTTAAAAAGAAATATCCAGAGAAACTCAAATACGACAGGGGAGACAAAAAACAAAGACCCCAGAGGAAATGGTAACCTTTGACATCTACAGTTATAACCAATAGTAAGCACAGCCTAACCCCCTAGCAAAATAGATATAAAACTTCATGTTACAGGCCCTTTACCTCCATTACTTTACCCATTACATCATGTCCAATTTTCAGCAAAAGGTTACAAAGCATACTAAAAGACAAAACCGCATGAAGAGACAGCTTAGTCTTCAGAACCAGACTACCATATCTAAGGCAGAGATGTTGAATTATCTCTGTTGAATTATTGCTGTTGAATTTAAAGCAGTAATTATTAATATGCTAAGAGTTTTAATGGAAGAAGTGGACAAAATGAAAGAACAGATTACTATTGGACAAAGAGATGGATACTCTAAGAAAAATCTCACCATAACAGAAACAAATAGTTTTTAATGGAGACGTAATTATTGTGCATATTTATGAGGTATATGGAATATTTTGATACATGATATTTTGATAATGATCAAACCAGGGTAACTGGGAAATCCACTACCTTAACCATTTATCATTTATTTGTGTTGGAAACAATCCACAGCTTCTCTTATAGCTACTTTGAAATATACAATAAATTATTGTTAACTATAGTTAGCTTAGTGTGCTATCAACCATGAGAACTTATTTCTTCTATCTTACTGTGTATCTGTACACATTAACTGATCTCTCTTCATAACATCCCTTGTTCTTCCCAAACTCTAGTAACCACTATTCTACTCTCTACCTCCATGATATCAAATTTTAGCCTCCATATATAAGTGAAAATGTGCTATATTTGTCTTTCTGTACCTTGCTTATTTTTGTTAACAAAATGTCTTTCAAATCCATTCGTGTTGCTGCAAATAATATGAATTTCATTTTAATGGCTGAATACTATTTCATTGTGTATGTATACCACATTTTAAAATCCAT
>NW_012098688.1:120263-122296 GCF_000951045.1 Mandrillus leucophaeus | reverse complement strand
AACCATTTATCATTTATTTGTGTTGGAAACAATCCACAGCTTCTCTTATAGCTACTTTGAAATATACAATAAATTATTGTTAATTATAGTTACCTTAGTGTGCTATCAACCATGAGAACTTATTTCTTCTATCTTACTGTGTATTTGTACACATTAACTGATCTCTCTTCATAACATCCCTTGTTCTTCCCAAACTCTAGTAACCACCATTCTACTCTCTACCTCCATGATACCAAATTTTAGCCTCCATATATAAGTGAAAATGTGCTATATTTGTCTTTCTGTACCTTGCTTATTTTTTTTAACAAAATGTCCTTCAAATCCATTCGTGTTGCTGCAAATAATATGAATTTCATTTTAATGGCTGAATACTGTTTCATTGTGTATGTATACCACATTTTAAAATCCATTCATCTATTGGTGGACATTTAGGTTGGTTCCATAGTTGACTATTATTATTAGTGCCACAATAATCGTGGGCCTCAACAAATATTGGAGATGCAGGTATCATTTTGATATACCAGTTTCTTTTCCCTTGAGTATATACCCAACAGTGGGATTGCTGTATTCTAAGGTAATTCTATTTTTAGTTGTTTGAGAAACTTCTGTGGCTGTACCAATTTACATTTCTACCAGCAGTGTACTAGTATTCCCCTTTCTCCACATCCTCACTAGCATTTCTTACTTTTTGTCTTTTTAATAATAGCTATTTTATGGGATGTGATGATATCTCCTGATGGTTTTGGCTTGCATTTGCTTGATGGTTTGTTATGCTGAGCACTTTTTCAAACACCTACTGGCCATTTGCATGCCTTTTTACAAAAAACAAACAAACAAACAAACAAACAAACAAAACCTATTCAGATGATGTGTCCAATTTTTAATTGAGTAATTTGCTTTTTAATTTTTATTTTATTTTTTTCTGTTGAATATTTGAGTACCTTATACAGCCTGAGTATTAGTAAATTGTCAGATGGACAGTTGACAGTTTGCAAATATATTGTTTCATGCTATACATTCTGTAGGTTGTCTTTTCACTTCACATGTATGTGTGTGTATGTGTGTGCATACTGTGTGTGCAGAAACTTTTAGCTTGATATAATACAATTGACCTATTTTTGTTTTCCTACCTGTGCTTTTGAGGTCTTTGTCAAAAAAAATTATTGTCCAAACAAATATTCTGAAGCAATTACCCAATGTTTTCTTCTAGTAGTTTCATAGTTCCAAGTTTTGTATTTAAGTGTTTTATTTATTTAGAATTGTTTTTTGTATATGGTGGGAGACAAAGGTCTAGTTCCATTCTTCTGCATATGAACCACCAGTTTTCCCAGCACTCTTTACTAAGAGTGTGTTCTTCGTTCAGAGTATATTCTTTGTTTCTTTGTTGAAAATCAGTTGGCTTTAAACACATGAATTAATTTTGGGGTTCTCTAGTTGGTCTTTGTGTTGGCTTTTATGACAATATCATGCTGTTTTGGTTACTATAGCTTTGTGGTCTATTTTGAAGTTAAGCAGTTTGATGCCTTCAATATTGTTCTTTTTGCTTAAGATTGCTTTGACTATTCTAGTTCTTTTAGAGTTCTATATAAATTTTAAGATTTTTTTTTTCTATTTCTGTGAAGAATGCAATTAGTATTTTCATAGGGATGACATGGAATGTGTAGATATCTTTGGGTTGTGTGAACATTGTAACAATATTAATTGTTTCTAATTAATGAACACGATGTACTTTTTTCTACCCTCTTCAATGTCTTTTATCAATAAATGTTTTATAATTTTCATTATACAGATCTTTCACCTCTTTGATTAAATATATTCCCAGGTATTTGATTTTATTTATGTAGCTAATTGCTTTCCTGATTAAAAATAAAGAATGCTTTTGATTGACTCATAAATAGACTGTTCAAAGCCTAGGAAGGAATCAGTGAACTTGAGAAAATGTTAATAGATACTTTCATAAGTGAAATTAAAAGAGAAAAAAATATGAAAACAACAGAACAGAATATCCCAAAACTGTAGGGCAATTATAAAAG
>NW_012098688.1:117304-119233 GCF_000951045.1 Mandrillus leucophaeus | reverse complement strand
TAGAAAAATATGTTGTTAACACACCTGCTATTAAAAGAAATTTTTCTTGCTATACAGTACTCTACAACTAATATTGTCCCATTTTTTTTTGTTCTTTAGAAGGAGGGCAAAGGCTGAAAACGTTTTATATTATCCCTGTATTTGCTTTCTCTCATATAACCTTTCCAGCCCACTACAGCTATCATTTGACTTCCACTTTGTTAGTCACTAAAATTGATTTTTCCAAAACCACTCCCTCTTTCTTGAACTACTGGCCTCCAACTATCAAGTTCTCTTACTTTTCCTTCTCTCTTCCTAGTCACTTTCCTTGACTCTCCTGTCCTAGAAGACTGAATTTTCCAGCAAATTTCAAACAATGTTTCATTAATGTTTTCCCTATTTCTATATTTACATTAAATTCATGTGATTTCATCCTATCCCATGGCTTCATAGATCATCCGATTATCAGATCTCTCCTTACCATCTTCTCAATCCTTCCATCCTGGACCAAGCACTCTTACTTGTCTCTTACTGACCGTTGCAAAATTCTTTAATGTTTCCTATCTACACTATTTTTTGTTATTTTCATATCATAATCTAAGAAACGTCCCTTGCTCACTTGTGTAAAGTCACAGCAGCCTTCTTTTCATCCCTAGAATGCAATCAGTCAAACTGTGCCTCAGACCTTTAGAAGTGCTGCTGCCTCTGACTAGGAAGCACATCCCTAAAATATTTATATTAGTTGATCCCTCACTTTCTTCACATAGGTGATCAATGTTCTCTTTTTAGATAAATCTTTTTTAAACATGATTTGTAAACAGCGTGTTAATTCTCATTCTTTTTTGTCTCACTATCCATAGCAATTATTACTTCCTGAAATACATTTGTCTATTTTTCTGTACAATTTAAGCTCCAATAATATATGTCAAAAAAACTGGAGAAACCAAATCACTTTTTCATTGTTCAAATACTCAAAGTATCTCTGCTAATATTTCCTTCTCTAATATTTTGTAATGTTAATATCTATCATACACCACATCGTTTTTATCTTTTTAATATGACAAAATTGTTTCTTCTAACTAGTTGTTGATTATTAGAGAGGGTTGAATTCCATTAAAAATGTTAGCCAAAATGAATTTGTCTCAGTGATAGCTGTTTAAGAAATATTTTCTTTATGATGAAGATATTCCAAAATTAAGAAATGGGAAATACATGGGTAGACAAGTCGAATCCAATCCTCCTAATCTTTCTTCCATTTGGGTTGTATTTATTTAAACAATCAGAGACAAAACTGTACATAAATTCATGGATGTGCCAGAAATAAAATTAACAGTAATGTCAAGTTTCCTCAAGCTTAAATTAGAGACTAAAAATGGTGGATTACTTCTGTGGTCTTCATGCATTTTAAAAGATCAATACTGCAAGTGACATTTTAAATAAAATTATATGCAGTAATTTCTGTTGCTGTGAGAAACTTTAATACTTAAATAATTTCTGAGTCCAATAATAAAAACAGAAATTGTTTCAAAAGTGATAGCATCAACATAATTTCTTCCTTTTTTGGAGTCTTTATCAGTGTAACTTCCTTATAATCCAAGCAGTTTGTGTGTTTATTCATTTATTTACATTTAACAAAGAGATTCAACATAGTGTTGCATCAAGAACCAAGAGAATGCTCAAGGCAATGACACTTCTTGTCTTGCATTTACTTTAAACACACCACAATGTATTATTTCTGTGATTTTTCTTAGAAATATAATCCTCTGTAGAAATAAGTATTTGCCATCCATTCAACCTTGCGGTCACATTATAGATATATTGTGTTTCAATTTTAATTATATTTACAACTTAAAACGTTAAATGAAGCAGGGTGCGGTGGCTTACGCCTGTAATCCCAGCACTTTGAGAGGCCGAGGTGGACAGATCACGAGGTCAGGAGATCGAGACCAT
>NW_012098688.1:89273-116674 GCF_000951045.1 Mandrillus leucophaeus | reverse complement strand
TACCTGGATTCAGATCCCATCTCTGTCATCATAGACATATTAACTGCATATGTATCTGAATTTAAATGTAATTTTTGTGATTTGGAGAAAGAAAGTTTTCTCTTTTGTCTTCAATTTACCTGATTATAAATTGAAGGATACTATGATCCTTTTATAAAATATTTTAGTGGTGAGTTTGAAAAGGATTTACAACCACTTGTGACAAATAACCCTAATATGATGTCCTTCTAGGGAAGTAAATAAAATAAACTATTATGTTGGTTTTAACAAGGACATCTAACAAAGTCAAACACCTGAATCAGATTTTACAGTAAATTGTGCTTATTCAGCTTAAATTATATTAAAAGTTTTAATTTCATAAAAGTACATATCTGAAAGAGATAATCATCAGCCAAAATTTTGTTTGAAGGTGGAGATTATATTAAGAATGCATCTTTCTTTCTTTGCTCAGATGGGTCCACTTATGTAACCGTGGGTAAGAGCCTTCTATCTGTATTAACCAGACAAATAAAGAGTATTATTATACATTATATTTACAGATGGTATTACAGTTAGCCATATATGGCTTAAAAGACTACACAATCTCATAAATGTCCTTGTTAAATATTGAATTATATTTCCTTTTCAAAAATAAACTAATATTTTTGTTAAACGTAGACATTTCACACATGTGTACACAGGTTTGTATGCATTTATCTCAAGGATTTAATTTCATATTATCATTTTCCTCTTCTTAAATCAACTTTTCTAGAAAACTAAGCACAAAACAAATTTAGTATCAAAGAAAGAGACAATATTTCTAAACCAAGCAATAAACAACTCAGGATATTATTATGGAAAAATATGAAAAAGTTAATCTTCAGAAAAACAGATCGATAAAAACAAGGTCTGTCCAAACTCTTCATTAATAATTGAAACACGGGTGCATACGTGAAGTGCTTGGTAAGTAATGAGCACCAGGCATAAATATTTAACAGTTTGCTTATGAAATGTGTCCTAAATTATGTCTAAATGTTAACAAGGATGTCTTATACTGGACAGAACAATGAGGGACATAAATATTTCAAAGCAGTAAGCATGGCAGGTGGAAGCTAAAAAGCACCAGGCAGCTTCCATGTTCCTCGAACACTTCAACCTTCAGATGTGTGCTTTTTAAGTTTAATAGGAGCAAAGTGTTTTCCCATCAAAGCCAATGTTTACATCAGTTACATCAAAGTTATACTGGGATCCTTTTAAAGTACACTTATCAGACAAATAATGCATACAAAGTGATGTGTCTTCGTGGTATAAAAGGAATCGACAAATAAGACAACTTACTTGAAGTGAAACATTCCCCTTAATAGCTAATGCTCTCTATGTTGTTTTCTGACCCATTTCCTAACAGAGACACAATGGAGATTGTGAACAATTCTCAATGCTATTGTCACACATACACACACACGGATACATAAACCTAGCAGAAAATGAATTGAGATGGATTGTACATGCTCTTTATCTGAAAAAAAATAATTATCCAATAGTGCTACAATAGCATAAAACCAGGTAGGAAATTTATTTATATAATTTATCCAATATTTTCTTTCTTTTCTAAGAGCAGAGGTTTTAATCTAATATACTGGAGTGAAGTATAAGTAAAATAGTATAGGTGACTTTGAACAATGAAAATGTAAGGAGAGGATATTAAGATAAAAGCTCAAATTTTATAATAGTTCAGCCACAGAAATATTGCGTATTCTTAGAAAAACCAATCACATTCTTCTGAAATAATATTGCTCCCAACAGAGTAATAAATGTAAAGGTCATCATCATATGCAATTATACCATGTAATTATTTGACAATATAAAACACAATAAACTAAATGAGCACTGAAACTATTTGACAAAATAATATTTAGGAACTATAACATAGAAGTATTTATAATAATGTGAACATTTAGATTGCTGATACTAGGTAGAGAAAAAAGTAATTTTTACTAAATTTAATGACTTTTATCAGACAATGGCTATTTTTGCTTTTTGTTTTACTTTATTTCACATGATAATAGTCATGCTACATTTTATTTTATTACTATTTCTTCTCTTGTTCCTGCAGTATAATTTCCCTAAAATTACTCTTTCAGTGACTACAAGTAACTTTCTTATAGCTGTGTCAATATTTTATCAGAAAAATATGTTCTCACCCTAAACCACTTGACCACCTACAATGACACTGATCGCTATTCTTTACCTCATTTGTTTATTCATTCACACTATAAAAATATTGATCTTTTAATGTGAATTGTGGCTTTAATCATGTACCCCTGGCCTTTTGACTCAGATTTTTACCTTATATTTCTAGTATATATCTTCCTGGAATTGCATATTCCTTTCTAATAAAATTAACCAATGATTTCAAACTTTAAAAAATTAGGTAGGCATAGTGGCACACACCTGTAATCCCAGCTATACAGGAGGCTGAGGCAAGAGAATTGTTTGAGCCTAAGGGTTTGAGGCTACAGTGAACCATGATTGTGCCACTGAACTCCAGCCTCGGTAACAGTGTGAGTCTCTGTCTTAAAAAATAGTAACATAATACAATTGGTGGAATGAACTTCAGAGTACTCCTAAAGCTTTCTCTCACAGTAATGTTGGCTTTTAAATTAACAGCTAATTTATGAAGTTTGAAGCCATTGGTAAATTTTATGAGAAATACAAAAGGAAAAGATTTGAGTCAAAAGCTCAGGGGTCATGTTTAAAACTATAATTTTCATGTGGGGTCTCTTTTTGTTGATTAGGCTGGTTTTGAACTCCTGAGCTCAAGTCATCCTCCCACCTTGGCCTCTCAAAATGCTGTGATTACAGGCATGAGCCACCATGCCTGGTCCCCACCAACTTTCAATACTAAGTGGTTTTGTTTGGCCAAATTCATCTAGTTCAAATACTTTAGTCTATGGTTCAGTGCCTGCTATTGCTTTAAACTTTGGGGAATTCTCTCGTTTCTATCATAGATACCTACATTGTATAAATTTTACTTTCTAATTATTTCTCAAATATCTTTGCTTATCTATGTCACTACTGCTACTATATAATCGAACTATCATCATCTCTCAGTAACACTGAGAAGTAACTTGAAGTAACACTTGAAGTAACACTGGAATTATTTATTTCTTTAATAACTTCTACTATCCATTCTCTACACTTAGTGCAAGATGTTCTTGTTTAACGGGAAAATCAATCATTTTATTCATCATGAAAGGAAAATAGTACTTTCCTTATTCAAAAAATAAAGGTAAAAATACTTAACCCGAAACACAAGTTCCTTCATAGTTAACGCTGTGTGATACTCTAAGATATCATCCAGCTTCATGTCAGGCCATTCTGCTGCCCATTCTCTCCAATATCCTAAACCCCTTTCAAATCTGTATGTACTTTTGGTTCATTCTGACTATAGGTCCTGTATGCATCAAGTCTCCTCTGTCTAGAATCATCTTCTCTCCTCTTTTTTATAGATTATTTTCATTCAATGTAGTTCAAATTCACTTATCTAATAAATACTTCTATGATATTCTGACTAATCGTTCTCTCTAATATAGGCCTCACATCACTATGAACTTCTCCTTCAAAATATCTTTCAATGGTCACAATTTCATATAATAATTCAATTAATATCTCTTTCCCATTACACTGCAAATCCTTGACAGCAAAAAGTATTTGAATTCAAATTCACAATTATATTCCAAGCATGTACTAGACACCTAGAATTACCTGGGGAATGAATAAACTTCAAGCATAGCATCTCATCTTGTTCATTTCTGAACCATTGAGGTAAACCTGCCACTGCTTCTTCTATCTTGTGTGTAGAATACAAATCTCGATTAACCATTGGAATCAAGGTACATTGTTACATTGGTTATCATTTCATTAATTTGTAAAAAGGAAATATTAGGTTGGTACAAAAGTAATTGCAGTCTTTGCCATTGAAAGCAATGGCAAAAAACAAAATTAATTTTGCACCAACCTATATGGCATTTATTATTTGCTTTATTAAAAATAAACTCACTATTAAAACACAATACAGTATATTTAAATAGCATATGTCTTTAGTACAATTGAATGTATTTATTTAGAATTAATTAGTAGCTTTAGAACTAAAGTAAATGGGTATTTTGATAATGAAATATTTTTATTAAAAATACTGGAAAAATAACTGTTGATATAAGCCCATTATATAATATATTCTTTTACTTGTCCAACATGTTATGATACTTTTAGAATTATTATTGTTTTTTCATTATTATTACTGATTTAAAAATGAGAATGCATTTTTTACAGGTGTGTCATTTGATTCTATGTACATTTTAGTTTTATTTCATGATTGCTATTTTATGAAAATTTATTTACAAATAAATGCCTAATCTCATCTCAGATAACGAATTTATTTGTCCACAGGAAAGAAACAATTTATGAGTGAAAAAAATTTCAAAATATTATGAGTCATTACCATCTTTATATTCTAAAAGAAATAATTTCATATATTCTCCAGCCTTTATAGATAGCATCCTTCATAACATATAAGCATTACTATCTTATAACTAGCTTCATTTTGTCTTAAAACAGGTAAAATAATCATCTAGAATTTGAGAGACATATTAAAAGCATGTTTTCCAATTCAATTTTACCCATTACATTTACTGCTGGTGTTTTAAACTATGGTCTTAGGTTTAGACATGCAGAGAAAGAAACATAAGGAAAATTTTGCTGAGGACAGGAATAATTATCTTAGTGTTGGTGCCTTTGTTGACATTGTGTAAAACCAGACAAAGCCATAGCACTCTTTATCGGAGGGGGTGGGAAATTGCTTTTTTATGAAAATACAATGCTTTTCATAGTCTTCTCAGGAAGCAAGGTGTTATATTAAAAAATATTTTTTTATCATTTACTATAAATGTTTCATGAAGGCAACCTCGTATTTGAAAAGGAAACTTGAAATTTAAATCTTATTTATTTTTGAAATGAGAATTGTCAAAATATGACTATGTTTTAGCTGAGTCAGTTTGAAAAAAATAAAATTTAAATAAAATAATCCAGGTACTATGTATCCAGCATGTCTGCATTCAAGAAACATTTTATTCTCACATGATAACAAATACCATATTGTACAATGGTAATATTTCTCTTTACAATATTTATACAGGCTAACACATGAGGTTGTTATGGGCAAATTATTGTATGTAATGCTTATCTATCTACAATCCATTTCACAGTACCAGGAATTATACAATAAAAATAATAATTATCTTGAATATTTTTATTTCAACCACATCTTTGTATTTAAAATGTATTATAACTGATTTTCTTTTGTGACTTTATTATTTGGGAACGGGAATGTCAAGGACATTTAAGGTAAAGGTCGTCTACCTTTGTAATTACTAACCAAAGTAGAAAAGAATATGAAAAAAAAAAAAAAAACTGGTGAAAATGTATATTACTTTCACACGAAAATGTATTATCAGACCTGATCTTTTGGAATGGAAATTTCTTTCTTTCTTTCTTTCTTTTATTATACTTTAAGTTCTAGGGTACATGTGCATAACATGCAGGTTTGTTACTTATGTATACTGTGCCATGTTGGTGTGCTGCACCCATCAACTCGTCAGCATCGATCAACTCGTCATTTACATCAGGTATAATTCCCAGTGCAATCCCTCGCCTCTCCCCCCTCCCCGTGATAGGCCCCGGTGTGTGATGTTCCGCTTCCCGAGTCCAAGTGATCTAGTTGTTCAGTTCCCACCTATGAGTGAGAACATGCGGTGTTTGGTTTTCTGTTCTTGCGATAGTTTGCTGAGAATGATGGTTTCCAGCTGCATCCATGTTCCTACAAAGGACACAAACTCATTCTTTTTTATGGCTGCATAGTTGGAATGGAAATTTCTTATCAAGCTCAAAACATTCCTCAACACCGAATGCCTAGGCAGAAAATGATAAAATAATATTTTTATTCACACCTTACCGGATCTTATGTTAGATTGTGTTATTATTGAGCATATCTTGTGTGTCCTTAAAATTCTGTCTTCTCTCACACGTGTGTTTCCTACCAATTTAGAAGAACAAAAACTGAGTTTACCCTCCTTCCTAAAACAACTGAAAAATGACAAAATGTATAAAACAGCAGTTTTGAAATATTGAACATTAGGCAGTCTCAGATATTAATTCATAATAGAGGAGAAAGAAATGCTATTCGGTCTATATTTTCTCCCAGCTTATTTGTAGTTTCCAGGAGGCAGAACAAGTGGAGGAAGCCAAACAGAGCCCAGTTATCCCTCCAATTTGAGGACACATAACTACTAGTCAACATCACCAAGACAGCTATGATCATTAGAGGAAGTGGCTGCAAAATCAGTTCCAACTGACAAGGCCCCTTGAAATTTTATTTTAGTTTTGGTAAGACTGCATGCTTGAAGGAACTTCAAACTGGGTACCTGAGATCTCTCAATAATGTTTCAAAATATGATGATGCAAGAAAAATGTTAAAAATGAATTATTACGCTGTTTATTTCATAATGTTGGGACAATATTTTTTTCAGAGATAGATTTATTTCAAAATATAATCCTAATTATCAAAAAGTTTCCCATTTAACTTTTTACTTATGTATCACTTATATTTACCGAGACTATTTATATCAAATTAAATTTTAAACTGTATTTTTAGCCTCTTAAATATTTATAATGTAATTCTAAGCCTATATAAATAGAAGCCTTATTTATTTCAGCTTTAAATTGGGACAGCAAATATAACTGGAATATATATAAAAGGGGTCTCTAAGAAGTTCATGTACAATTTATATTATGAAAAAACTGTGCATAGATTTTAAATATTTTGTACTAAAATAAACTTGTACTAACTTGCTATAACATGTCTGAACAGAATATGGTTTGAGGTACTGAAAAGGATAAACCATCAGTTCTAAGAGTCCCTATCAAAGCAATGTGAATTCTGCTAAAATTGAAGTGTGAGCAAACATCAATTTCATGAAGTTTGGATGGAAGAAAGAGTAATATAGTTAGGCTTTGTGTCCCCACTCAAATCTCATCTCAAATTGTAATCTCCAGGTGTTAAGGAGAGACCTGGTGGGAGGTGATTGGATTATGGGGACAATTGCAACCATGCTGTTTTTTAGATAGTGAGTGGGTTCTTGAAAGATCTGATGGTTTTATAAGTGTTTGGTAGTTCCTCTCTTGTTCATTTCATCTGTCTCCTGCTGCCTTGTAATGAAGGTGACTGCTTCCACTTCAGCCATGATTGTAAGTTTCCTGAGGCCTCCCCAGCCATACAGAACTGTGAGTCAATTAAACCTCTTTCCTTTATAAATTACCCAGTCTTGGGTATTTTTTATAGCAGAGAGAGAACAGACTAAAATAGTACTGCAGAGAGTTGTGTTCTACTATAACAATAGCCAAAAATGTAGAAATGACTTTGGAACTGGGTAACAGGGAGAGGTTGAAATGGTTTGGATCTAGGAATAAGATAGATCTAGGAAGAATCTAGGAAGAAGAAGATAGAAAAGTTCGGGACATCCTAGTGACTTGGTGAATGGTTTTGACCAAAATGCTGATAATTATGTGGACAATGAAATCCGGGCTGGCATGGTATCAGATGGAGATGAGAAACTTCTTGGGAACTAGAGTATAGGTCACTTTTCCTATGCTTTACTAAAAAGACTGGCAGCATTTTGCCCTTGCTCTAGAGATCTGCGGAACTTTGGCCCTGAATGAGATTACCTGAAATTGGAACATGCTTTTAAAAGGGAAGCAGAATATAAAAGTTTGGAAAATTTGCAACCTGATGATGCAATAGAAAAGAAAAACCCATTTTCTGAGGAGAAATTCAAGCCAGCTGCAGAAATCTGCATAAGTGACAAGGAGCCAAATGTTAATCACCAAGAAAATGGGGGAAATGTCTCCAGGCATGTCAGAGATCTTCATGGCAGCCCCTCCCATAACAGACCCAGAGGCACAGGAGGAAAAAATGGTTCCATGGGCCATACCCAGGGCTTTGCTACTTCGTACGGTCTTAAGACTTGGTGCTTTAGGTCCCAGCCATGATGAAAAGGGTCCAACTTACAGCTCAGGCCATTGCTTCAAAGGGTGCAAGTCCCAAACCTTGCTAGCTTCCAGCTGGTGTTGGGTCTATAGATGTACAGAAGTCAAGAATTGAGGTTTGGGAACATCCACCTAGATTTCTGAAAATGTAAGGAAATGCCTGATGTCTAGGCAGAAGTTTGCTGCAGGGGTGAAACCCTATGGAAAGACTCTGCTAGGGCAGGGCAGAAGGGAAATGTGGAGTTAGAGCCCTCACATAGAGTTCCTACTGGGGCACTACCTGATGAAGCTGTGAGAAGAGGGCCATCATTCTCCACACCACAGAATGAAAGATCCACCAACAGCTTGCACCATGCAGCTAGGAAAGCTGTGGACACTAAATATCACTGCATGAATGCAGCCACGAGGTAGGCTGTGCACTGCAAAGCCACAGGGGTGGAGCTGACCAACACCATGGGAGTCCACCTCTGGCATCAGTGTGCCTTGATTTTAAGCCATTGGGCAAAGGAGATTATTTAGGAGCTTTAAGATTTAATGATTACCCCACTGGATTTTGAACTCACATGGGGCCTGTAACCCCATTTATTTTGGTCAATTTCTCCCATTTGGAATGGGAACATCTACCCAATCTCTGTACCCACATTGTATCTAGGAAGTAACTAACTTGCTTTTTACTTTCCAAGTTCTCAGCTGGAAGGGATTTGCCTTGTCTCAGGTAAGACTTTGGATAGTGGACTTTTGATTTAATGCTGAAATGAGTTAAGACTTAAAGGACTTTGGTAAGACATAATTGGTTTTGAAATGTGAAAATACATGAGACTTGGAATGGGCCAGGGTCAGAATGATATGGTTAGGGTTTGTGTCCCCAGATAAATCTCTTTTGAACTGTAATCCCCAAGTGTTCAGTAGGAACGGGTGGGAGGTGTTTGGATGATGGAGGTGGTTCTCCCCATACTGTTCTCATGATAGTGAGTGAGTTTTCACAAGATTTGATAGTTTTATAAGTGTTTTGTAGTTATTGTCTTGTTCACTTCTCTCTCCTGCTACTTTGTGAAGAAGGTGTTTCCTTCCCCTTCCAACATGACTGTACATTTCCTGACATCTCCCAGCCACGTGGATCTGTGAGCCAATTAAACCTCTTTCCTTTATAAATTACCCAGTCTTGCGTATTTCTTTATAGCAGTGTGAAAACAAACTAATAAAATGATAACTCATTGATGCTGCACATAAAGTTTATTAAAACAATGCCCACAGGAATTCAGCAGTTTACAAATGGATAACTCATTTTAAGAAGGGACAAGACAATGTTGAAGATGAAGTTTTCAGGGGCAGAATATCCACATCAATTTTCAAGAAAAAATTCATTGTCTTTGTACTCTAATTGAAGAGGACCGAAGATGAACAGTGGAAACATTAGCCAACACTATTGACATTTTCATTGGTTTAGCTTACACAATTCTGACTGAGAAATTAAAGTTGAGCAAATTTTCTGCTCAATGGGTGCCAAAACTGTTGCAGCCAGATCAACTACAAACAGGAGCAGAGCTTTCAATGGACATTTTAAGCAAGTAGGATCAGGATGCTGAAGCATTTTTTCCAAGAGTTGTAACATGAGATGAAACATGGCTCTACCAGTATGATCCTGAAGACAAACCATGATTAAAGCATTGGCTACCAAAGGGTGGAAGTGTCTCAGTCAAGAAAAAAGCGATCTGGTGAAGAGCAAACGTTATGTCAGTTTTTTGGGATGCTCAAGGTATTTTACTTTTTGGAGGGCCAAAGAACAACGTTTGCTTATCATTGAGAGTGTTTTGAGAAACTTAGCTGAATCTTTAGTGGAAAACCATACGGGAATACTTCACCAGAGAGTCCTTCACCATGAAAATGCTCTTGCTTATTTCTCTTATTAAACAAGGACAATTTTGAGAAAGTTTCAACTGGAAATCACTAGGCATTCAACTTATGGTCCTAACTTGACTCTTTCTACCTTTTTTTTTTTGTTTCTCAATCTGAAATATCTTTAATGCACACTAATTTTTCTTCAGTTAATGTAAAAACAACAACAACAACAACAACAACAACTGAATTGACATGATTGAATTCCGAAGACGCTAATTTTTTAGGGATGGACTAAGTGACTAGTATCATTGCTTACAGAGGTTCCTTGAACTTGATGGAGCTCATGTTGAAAAATGAAATTTACATTTTTCATTTTATCTTTTAATTCCATTTTTTCCACAAACTTTCTGAAGAGGTATGGAAATGCCTGATATCTAGGCAGAAGTTTGCTGCAGTGGTGGAGCCCCATGGAGAGCCTCTGCTAGGGCAGGGCAGAAGGGAAATGTGGAGTTGGACTTCACACATAGAGTTCCTACTGGTGGAGCTGTGAGAAGAGGGCCATCATTCTCCACACCACAGAATGGAAGAACCTGTGTCCATTGAAAGCTCTGCTCCACAAACTTTTAAAAGTCCTCTTGTACAGTTTGGTTTGACTAAATTTTTATTTTGTGAATACATTGTCTTTAGAATCCCTTTAAATGAGGGGAAAGGTGGCTGTTGTAATACTTTATAATACGATTTAGATTATTAAAATGTTGACTTGCGTACAACATTTCAAGATAATATTTAGCTTAAAATATCTTGAATGCAAAATCATTTTAAAATCAATTTTAGATTTTTTATGAATTTATTATAATCTTTTATAACCATCTTTTATTGGAGGTATTACTAAAAATATATTCACAAATTGATTGATATCATCCCTTCAAATTCCCCTGAAATGTAAATAAGAGTCATTTTGAAGATACAAAACTTTACCCAGTTAGAAGATGCAAAACTTTACTCAGATAGACAATTTGTTATATACATTCAATAACTGATTTTTTCAATTTGGGTTTCCATTTTAGTGTCACATTTTAACTTTGCTGATAGTGCACTTTCTTATACTCCTGATTATTTTTCCACTCCAGCATGGTCAATAGTATCATTTTCATGAGATTTTGGTGAAGGATCTACATCTATAACTAGAAAGTCACAGAAATTAGAACCAAAGAACTAACAGTCAAAACTCGGATTTCCTATGAATATACTCTATAACTGTAAGAGATTTAATGAAGCAAATTAAGAAAATTATTGGTTTGATTTGAATAATTTCATTAACCAAATTAAATAAATTATTCAAACTCTCTGTAGACAGTTTTCTCATTTGTAAACTATGCATAATAATAATGTTAAGATCATAAGGTGCTGATGAAGAGTAAATGCCTTATATAAAATGTTTAGAAAAGTCCCTGGTCAGATAAGTTTAATAAAAATGTTTTGTATTTCTACTTTAAAGTATATTTAATCACTATAATCAAATAATACATAATTTAACATCTATTTGTTGCATTCCTGGGTGTTTGCTAAGGACAAAGAATGAGTAAGACCTTTGTTCCCCCCATCATTACAAAGCTAATAGTAAAACATTCTTATTTTAATATCTCTCATAAGATTTATAAAAACTGACACGTTTGTGTTACTCTCTCATTGTACCAGATCCAAATGGCAACATTGAGCATATTAGTATTCTAGGGCTGTCACAGTAAATGACCACAAACTGGGTGGCATAAAAAAGGAGAAATATGTTGTCTCACAATTCTGGAGGCTAGAAGTCCAAAATCAAAGTGTTGACAGAACCATGCTACCTCTGAAACCCATGGAGAAATTGTTCCTTTCTTCTTTCTAGCTTCTGATGGTTTTCTGGCAATCTTTGATTTTTTTTTTTTTTTTTTTTTTTTCCCCTGACAGAGTCTCTCTCTCTGTTGCTCAGGCTGGAGTGCAATTGTGTGATCTCGGCTCACTGCAACATCTGCCTCCCAGGTTCAAGCTATTTTCCTGCCTCAGCCTCCCGAGTAGCTAGCTGAGGTTACAGATGCCCACTACCATGCCCGGCTAATTTTTGCATTTTAGTAGAGACAGGGGTTCACCATGTTGGTCGGGCTGGTCTCAAACTCCTGACCTCAAATGATCCACCCACCTTGGCCTCCCAAAGTGCTGGGATTATAGGCATGAGCCACCGCACCTGACCTTTTGGACGTTTCTTGGCTTGTAGATGTGGCACTCCAATCATTCATCTTCATATGGTATTCTTTTTGTGTTTCTTTACATCTCCTTTCCTCTATGTGTGTCTCTGTCCAAATTTTCCCTTTTTATAAGGACACCAGTCACACTGGATTGGAATCCTCACTAATGAACTTATCTTAACTTGTGCATACATTGCATGCAGTATCTTATTCTATGCAAAAGTTAGCATAATTCATATCACTGGCAAAAGCCTCCACTAATCTTTGCAACTGTGAGACAGCAAAAGTTTTCTCATGATGCTCTTTACCACCAACTCTATCTGATCTTGGGTTATCATTTTTAAGAGATATGAACAAATAGTTCTGGAGATTCATTTCCTTCTTTTTAGTAACAGAGAGTTGTTTCAATTGAACTGTGTATGCCTGTGGAAAGGTAAGACTGTCACATAATCATTCCTGGTAGCAAAGTTCTTTCTAGAGCCCCTTGTATGCACACCTTGTCCCTCATACTCTGTATGCACACTCTGTAGCATACTTCTTGGGCCCAGGAATTCTTGTTAATTTAACAAACTAGGTGTTCACTAACACATTTTATGCTAATCTTTTATTCTATAAATGTCTGCAGAAGTGTAGAGCAGTGTTTACTCTCTCTTAGAACATTGACCATGGCCCATACAGAACAGATGATGTTTATGTATAATAGTCATGAAAAAAATCAACTTATCAACATAGACGCTTAAAAACTACATGACATAAAATAGTAATAGAAACACATTAATAATAGAAAATAGATTTTAATTAACATTTTAACTCATGACAGTTAAATAGGCAATGTAAAATATATTGAAATATAGAATATTTCTAAAATAATGATTAATGAAAGTATAGAAAAAATCATTTTATTTCAATAGAAAATACATGCATAAATTAACAATAACACAGAAAGTAATGAAAAAGCAACATTTGCTTATAAATTTATTAACACAACAGAAAACAAAACAAAACAGAAAACTTTCTCCTAAATCATGGATAAAGAATATAACATATCTAAAATTTCTGAATGCCTAGAATATATTATACCAAAGTGAAATACTCTGTATCAGAAACTACGAAATGTCAACAAAGTAATGACCTATGAAATATTCATTTTTTTAACTCCTAGGTTTTATAAGTTAATAGATATCAATGAAATTGTGATGGTTATGCAGTCAACTCAGTTACAAAAACAACAAAATTAACAAAAAAGTCAAAAGGAAGGCATTAATAAAATATCAACTATTATATTAGAAGTATTAAAATAAATTTATAACTCTAATAGCCAAAAATGTTTTAAATAAAATTATAACATAAAAATATTAGCTAATATGGCAGAACAATTTATCCACATCTATTAAATAAATGTATAGTAATAAAAGAGAAAATCAGTCATAGCCCCTTTGCTAAATGCTTACAAAAGTTATCAGACCTTTAAAGGGGACTCTCTAAATTTACTAAATCTGAATCTAGAAAACAGATAACATGTGATATGGTTTGTGTCCCTGCCAAAATCTCACCTTGAATTACAGCTCTTGTAATCCCCATATGTTGTGGGAGGGAGGTAATTGGATCATGGGTGGTGGTTGCCCTCAGGCTGTTCTCTTGATAGTGAGTGAGTTCTTATGAGATCTGATGGTTTTATAAGGAGCTTCCCCTTTGCTGGGCACTCATTCTCTCTCCTGCCACCCTGTGAAGAGATGCCTTCTGCCATAATTTTAAGTTTCCTGAAGCCTCCAAGCCATGCAGAACTGTGAGTCAATTAAACTTCTTTTCTTTATAAACTACCCAGTCTCAGATATTTCTTCACAGAAGCATACGGATGCATAATGCACCATGTAAAAATTTAATAAATGGTGCTGGGAAAACTGGCAAGCCACATGTAGAATGAAACTGGATCTTCATCTCTCACCTTACATAAAAATCAACTCAAGATAGATGAAATATTTAAATCTAAAACATGAAACCATAAAAATTCTAGAGGATAATAACAACAACAACAACAAAAACTCTTCTAGACATTGGCTTAAGCAAATAATTCAAGACTAAGAACTCAAAAGCAAATGCAACAAAAACAAAAATAAATTAATGGGACCTAATTAGACTAAAAGCATTTGCACAGCAAGAGAAGTAATCAGCTGAGTAAAAGGACAACCCACAGAGTGGGAGAAAATATTTGCAAACCATGCATCCAACAAATGACTAATACTCAGAATCTACAAGGAAATCAAACAAATCAGCAAGAAAAAAAAATATATATATAAACAATCACACCAAAAAGTGGGCAAAGGAAATGAATAGACAATTCTCAAGAGAAGATATACAAACAGTCAACAGACATATGAAAAACTGCTCAACATCACTAATTATCACGGAAATGCAAAACAAAACCACAAAG
The DNA here is from genome assembly GCF_000951045.1 of Mandrillus leucophaeus. NCBI lineage: Eukaryota > Metazoa > Chordata > Mammalia > Primates > Cercopithecidae > Mandrillus > Mandrillus leucophaeus. The sequence continues at coordinate 102,100 of NW_012098688.1, read as the reverse complement.
AGATGCCAGTTTATTGCTTCAAGAATTGTCATAATTAAAAAAATCAAAAAGTAATGGATGTTGGTGTGGACGTAGTTAGAAGGGAACAGTTTTTTACACTGCTGGTGAAGTATTAATTAGTATAACCACTACAGAAAACAGTATAGAGATTCTTTAAAGAACTAAAGTAGAACTATCATTCAATCCAGCAATCCCATTACTCAGTGTCTACCCAAAGGACAGATATATGAAAGCTAATATAAGAAAAACATACACATACATTCTTATAGAAGCATAATTTGCAACTGCAAAAATATAGAACCAACCTAAATGCTCATCAACCAACAAGTGGATAAGAAAATGTGGTATATATTCACCATGGAACACTTCTCTGTCATAAAACATAACAAAATAATGGTCTTTGTAGCAACTTGGATGAAGCTGGAGGCCATTATTCTAAGTGAAGTAACTCAGAGATGGTAAACCAAACATTGCATACTCTTATTTGGAAGTAGGAGGTAAACTATAGAGATGCAAAGAAAAAAGAATGATATATTGGGCTTTGGGGCTCCGGAAGGGGTTAAGGCAGTAACGGATAAAAGACTACATTTTGGATACAGTGTACACTGCTTGGGTGATGGGTGCACCAAAATCTCAGAAATCACCAATAAGGAACTCATCCATGTAACCAAAAACCAGCTGTACCCCACACTAAAATATAATAAAAGATTAATCATTTTCTCCAAAAATGATTAGTTATATATATTTTCATAAAGAAACTTTAAGAAACATACAGGTCAGGTAATTTCTATGGTATGTTAATACTTCCGAACATGGTAGAGGAGTGGGTAGAACACTCTCAATTTCATTTTCTGAAAGAAGTATGGCATTGAAACCTAAAGAAAAACTGAGAAGACTACAAGCCAATATCATATATGGCAATTGACATAAGATCAAAAAGAAAATGTTAGGAAATAAAATTTAGAAACTCATTACAAAAAGGACGTATTATATCATGTATATACTAAGGTTTCAGGTTTCCTTCAATATTAGTAAGGCTATTATTAAACATGAACAGAAACTTGATAAAATCTAATATGTATTCTTGATTTTTAAAATATCAATAAAATAAAGATAGATGTATAAATTCTTACTATTGTAAAATGTATCTGATCAAACCAAAGAGCAATTCTCATATTTGGGGAAAATATTAGAAGTATTTGCATTGAAACGTAGACTGTAGACTACTTCAGTGTTGAGTGAAAAGTAGTCACAGCATACATTTTTGTACATCATCACTCATTCTTTCATCTTGTCTTCATCCATTCTTCCTTCCCGTCCATTTTTACCTTCTTGCTTTCCTCCTTCCCTCTCTTATTCCTGCCCTCCTTTCCTCTTTTTCTTCTTTCATTCCTTGCTTTCATTTATTTACTGTCTTTCACCCTTCTAATCCATACTTACTCGCATCCACTCATGGCCAACATTTCCATTGTGTTTAATTTATGTATTTTGTTTCAATGAGTACTAATAACATGCATGTTGTTGTTTTGTGTGCATGTATTTTTTAAAATAAACTATTTATTTTATAGCAGTTTTGGGTACGGAAAATTGACAGAAAGACACAAAGACTCCCCATATACATTATGTCCCCACACATGCATAGCCTTCTTCATTGTCAGTATATACACTAAAAGTAAGAATTTTAGCCTTATCCTAAATAAAATTAGAATTTTACACTAAAATTAGAATTGTATACACTAAAGTGACTTATTTGTTCCAATTGATGAACTTACATTGAAACATTTTTATCACTCAACATCCATAGTTTACATTGGGTTCCACTCTTGGTGTGGTGCATTCCATGAGGCTGGAAAAATGTATTATCACATATAACTATTAGTTTAATATCTTACAGAGTATTTTTTCTGCTATAAAAATCCTCTGTTCTCCATATATTCAGCCCTTCACAACTATTGGAAACCACTATTTCTACTGTTTCAGTAGTTTACCTTTTCCAGAATTTCATGTACTTGGGGTCATACAGTATGTAGCCTCTTTAGATTGGATTATTTCACTTAGTAGTATTAATTTAAGATTCCTCTTTTTTTTTTTTTTCTTTTTTATTTATTTATTTATTTATTTTTGAAATGGAGTTTCACCCTTGTTGCCCAGGCTGGAGTACAATGGCATGATCTAGGCTCACTGCAACCTCCGCCTCCTCCTGGGTTCAAGCAATTCTCCTGCCTCAGCCTCCCCAGTAGCTGAGACTACAGGTGCCTGCAAACATGCCCAGCTGTTTTTGTATTTTTAGTAGAGATGGAGTTTCACTATGTTTGCCAGGCTGGTCTCAAACTCCTGACCTCAAGCGATCCATCTGCCATGGCCTCCCAAAGTGCTGGGATTACAGGTGTGAGCCACCATGCCCGGCCCCTTCCATGTCTTTTTGTGGACTGATAGCTCATTTTTTTCAACACTGAATAATTTTCCATCTTCTGGATATACCAAGTTTATTTATCAATTCACCTGAAGATATATTTTGGTTGATTCTATGCTTTGGCATTATGAATAAAGCTGCTATAAGCATTGCTGTGTAGACTTTAGGGTGACCATAAGCTTTTGATTATGTCTCTTTTTTCAGACTATGGAACAAGTATGTTGTTATTCCATTTTATTTGCCTTTTGGTGTGCCTTACAATATGTTCTTGATAGTCAGACATGATATATGGCGTAAAAGGAACTCTGGTAGCAGGCCTTTAGTAGTGACATGTTAAGGTGCAAGGAGATGGGGTGGGTGTGGAGAAGCAGTCTATAGCCCTACAATAAGATCTAAATATTCTAGTGTGCCTGTGCCCCTGGGCTGTCAACTGCAAATACCTCTCACCTTCTGCCCTCCCTCCCCTTAAGAGAGACAGAATGGCTAGAATTGGCTGAAGTTGGGTATTTCCCTTCCTCCACAAGAAAGATGAGAGCCAGATATAGTTGAATATTTTCCCATATCACCAGTTAGTTAGGCTCTGTTGAAATGCCAGTAGGCGAGATTCTGCTTAAATAGTCACTCCTGAGGGAAGACTTTGTTAAGAACAGAATGCTCTTGTGCATTTCAGAACCGTTCCTTTTCCCCTCATCTTGCCAGAAGCATAAGAAGACTTTTCTTAGATAGTCAATGTGAGAACCAGGTCAAACTCCTGGAGATAAAACTTACAAAAATATAGATCCTCTCCTGTGACTGGGTCCTCCTGGAGATTTTCACCCTCAGAGTAGTCCGCAGTGAGCTTCCAGCAATTTGTCAATTACAGTTCAGGTTTTCCTGCAAAGCATTGGTTCCTAAAGATGTTTACACTTACGAGTTTCTATCCCTGTAAGTTGTGATTCTCTCTAGATCTGTCCTTTTGGTCTCTCCAGTTTTGGGGGCAGTAGGTTGTCCTGTATCCTTGTTCCTCTTATGGATCTATAAAGAGTTGTTGATTTTTCAGTTTCTCCAGTTGTTTGTTTATTGTGAGGATGGAGTAGCAACTTCCAAACTTCTTACATGCTGAGCCAGGAAACAGAAATCTCCTGCATATATCTTTAATTTTTGAAAATGATATTGTGTTTTATGTTCTATTATTAGCCACTAGCTAATAATAGAACATGAGAAAAATGTTGTGAAAAATGTTGTGAAAAATGAGATGAGAAAAGTGTTGTGAAAGTAGCTCATTGATAATGTATTATTAATCACTTAGAATACAATGTATTTAATAGTATATTTGGCAATGTGAAGGAGACTTAAAAATATACATTAGGTTTTTTTTGTTTGTTTTAAAGTAAGCAATTGAATGTGATAATCAGCTAATTGGAGATTTAAAAAATTGGAAAGTGTTGACGTCATCACCATTTGAACTAATGGTGAAATATAATATAAATTTGAATAGGAAGACACCAACATCATAAGATATACATTCTTCCTACATTAGTATATAGCTTAAACACTATTTTGAATGAAACAGCAAGATGACTCTAAATTTCATATAGAAAACTAAGTTTCAAAAGTAAACACAAAAACAAAAAAAAAACCGTAAAATGATTGAGGAGAGACTCATTCTACTGGATTTAAAAACATGTAAGAAATCTAGAATTCTATTAATATATTTTGGAGACATGAATAGACAAAAAGATCAACAGACTAAATAGAAAGTAGAGATGATGTGAACTTATTTATATAAGAATTTAGTATATGGATTATCTGCCACTAAACTGACTTTTTAAGAAAATTTAAAAATAATTATATTTCTAGAAATTGAGAGAAGAGAGAGAAAGGAACCAGTTAGGCAGATACTGAGGACAAGGTCCCCAGTAGAAGTGTTTCCAACAGAAAAGCAGCCTGGAAGAAATCAAGCTGCAAGCACTGATAAGGAAGCAAGGTCCAAGGACTTTGGTTCTTGTCCAACCAGCAAGCTCCACCTATACACAGTAGGCTTCAGTGAGCACATTCCTCTCCTTTTTGGGCGTACTCAGATAAGGGAACTTGCACAGGGTTCTTGCCTAAGACAGACCTGCAGCTGGATAGATAAGTTACACAGAACCAGGCATGTCCGGAGTGGAAAATTCCAGCATCTGATGCATGCGCAGTAACGGAGGTAAAACAATATGGAGTAACTCAGGCTAAGAGCCTGCATACATACTAGAGGGATGGGGTGGGGTTAACAGTAATTTGCACCTTATGAAAATAAAATGTTTTTTTCGCCTTATGCAAATGAAAAACCCCACCCATTAGCTTGTTTATAAAAACTTTTGCATTCAACTGTGTGATGGCAACCCTCTCAGTCCCCCTCTCCACTGTAGAGAACTTTCATCTTTCACTTATTAACTTTCACTCCAACCTCGCCCTTGGTGGCCATGCTCCTTAATTTTCTTGGTTGTGAGACAAAGAACTCCAGGTAATACCTCAGATAAGGAGACTACTGCTTCAGTGACCCTAGACTGCTTCCAAGTAAACATGATATTTTCTGTTTTTACCGGTTATAATGTCTCTCAATATAAATGATACATTCAGTATTTTAAATCTGTACAGTCACTTAAAAATACTAGCATAAAGAGAGAAAACTAGGGGTTTTAAACATTTGTGATTGTGTATTATTAACACTACTACTGCCACTGATGTCATTTAACATGTGCTTGATGATTGGTTATCATATCTGTATAACAGAATAATTGTGGAAATGGTAAGCACATATTTTTGTCTTTTTCTTGTGATTTTTCTATTATAATGAAATTGTAGGACTGTATTATGTATGTGCCATATCAAATCAATAGCAGAAAGTAAATTAGACTATAAGTGGTATTAGGATAAATAAGTAGCAATCTAGGGAAATTTGAATTCACCAAGATTAATTTCACATACATTACTAAATTTAGTTGTGTGTGTGTGTGTATGTGTGTATGTGTGCATTCACCATCATTTTCTCTGTTGAGGATAATTATTTAGCAGAAAGAGAGGAGGAAGTTTGTTCACTGTCTACCTCTTGTGCTATTTAATTTATGTAATTTGTTATTTATTTATATGTCAAGATACATTGATTTAAATTATAAATAAGTAAAATATATGAAAAAGGTAATTAAGATATTGAGAGGCATAAACCCCTTCAATGTATTCATACGTAAATGCAAATAATACCTAACTTACAGATTTACTGTTATATTTAAATTAGATTCTACATTACCGTTACTAGTACATGAAATACCGTAAGTGCTCAAAATGAATAGAACTTGTTAACAAAACAATACCACAGTATCTTTAGTACTAAATAGAATAAATTTTCTTTCTTCTTATTAAAAGAAAATGGAAGTCAATCTAGTTTTCCAGACTCAATGAGTTATCATTTACCAAAAATGATTCAGAAAGATGGGGATAAATCATAAGTTAGAGTGAGGAAATGAAAATCTGTCACAACAGTTTCAATGTTAGAAATTTGTATGCCATCAAAAATTAATCCTTCAAATTTTTATGAAAATAATAAACTAAAAGTGTTAATATATTTTTCATGATCAGTGAGATAATTTATTGGTTATCAATGCATTAATAAATAAGTATTGGTCAGTACAAAATAATTTCCTCAACAAACAGAATATCAATACACAAACATCAAGTGACAATTTTTATTCTATTTTTCATTCTCTTACAAATATTGCAATCTGATTTTTATCCTTAATTACTAAGTGTTTCAGATATTACACATCTTAAAAAGTATTAGCAAAACCACAAGTCTTTAGAGACTGCTATGTAGCTAAAAGTTTTTTCCTCAATATGTGGTTATAGTGTGAAATGTAACTGTGAAAATGACATTGTGGGCTGCTATATTTATCCTCTCAAAGACTTCAGCAGCACATCAAGTTTACTCAGTTTATGATTACTTTTATTACTTTATGTTGCAGGCACAAACTGAGAGAAAAATGTACTAGCTGCTTTCTGAGTTTTACATCATTGCCCATAATAGAAACTCAGCACTTGAATCTAATTGACAAATTGATTGAGTACTCGAGACACTATGCTGAGTACATTGGCAAAACTTCATTGATACCTAAGTCCTAAGTAGAACTTTATTTTATTGCTATGTTTAGTCTTATATCTGACAATAAAGTAAGGCAGAAGAAAAAAATGTTTTCAAAATTTTCCCCAAGAAATATATTTAAACTAGAGAATCAAATTTTTACCTATTATTAAAGGGAACATTTTAATTGTCTATCATACTTTTTAAAAATATAAAAGTTGTAGCTATTTTAAAAGGTTTTTTTTTTTTACCAGTTTGTTTGTTGTTGTTGTTGTTGTTATTGGTGGTGATGGTAGAATAAGTGGCAACTGAGGGATAGAGAAGCATCATACAAAAGAAAATCGGTCTGTGTGTGAATGTCCGTACTTGTAAAATCAGAAGACTATCTTAGGCACTGATTTATTAACTGGGGAGCATTAATATATGTCAAATTTTTTTAAAAACTATGAAGTGTTGTAGAAATTTAATTAATATCCTGTATTTTTAAAGAAAGTATAACAGTCAAGAAAGACTGGATTTTCATATGGTAGCAAACAATTGTATATCTCAGTGACATAAAACAGCTAACATCTATTTTCGATCCTTTACTTCCAAGAGGGTTCTGTTGATCATATCGCACAAAGCCCCAAACTGATGGAGCCATATGTAAACATATAAACAGATATGTAAACGTAAAACATATAAAATGTTTATCTGTCCTGTATCAAAAAGAGAATCTATTGCACTGACAATTAAATATCTTGACCAGCACATATATGTGTTGCCTTTTGCTGTAAGCATTTATTGACTAGCATTAGGAAGCCTACTAGCCAACATAAGCCAGAGAAAGCAAATTTATCATACACCAGAGAGTGGGAAAATGGAAAACAATTGTCAGAAGCAATATCCATTATCACAGAAAATAAATCTTGAAAAATGGAGTAAAATGAGCAGTAAGAGGATCCATTTCACAACATGAGATTAACAATATTTAAGTCTGACATTTCTAAATATTAGCAAGCATGTGGAGCAAAGGGTATTCTTATATACCAGTGGTGGAGTGTAAACTGATGCATGTCATTAGGGAAAATTTTTAGAAAAACCTAAGAAAGTTAAAGATGTAGAAGCCCTAAATCCTAATTCAGCAATAAGTTCTACTTTTTTAAAAAACAAAAAAGATTGTTTCAAGCACAGAAATAATTATTGAAACTTGCATGTAACAGTGAAATATCAAAAAGAATCTACATGTCTAAAAGTTCATCATAGAATTCATAAATAAAAATTATGATAAACACAAAAATATTCACATACATAAAAATGAGTAAAGTAAAACTGCATGCAGCTATATAAATTAATACTCAAAATTACAAATATTAAATTTTAAAAAGGAGATTAGAGAATGATATGCATGATATGCTATTACATAAAGAATTTAAAAAGCCAAACACAATTATGTATAATTTATAACAGATAAATACCTAACATGTCATAGATATTTGTTATAACACATTTGTTATTTGTAATTATATATTTAAATTATGTATAAATATTTATACCTATAATTTATTGTTTCCCATTTATTTATAGTTACTATTTACTAAATTTATTTTTTGATGTACTTAGATTTATTATACTTATTTTTAGTTAATTAAGTGTCTTTACATTAAAATATGTGGGGAGTGGGAGAAAATTCTGATAATTGTAAAAATACAATTAAAGTAAAATCAAAAATTCTTAGGCATGCAATGTGGTCAAAAATTAACCTTTATTGGATGATCATTGTATTCAAACCCATCAATTCTGCACTGTTACATGTAAAGAGCAAAAACAATTTTTAAAAAAATTCTTAAAAGTCTTGACTATTTTTCCCAAAGGTTGAACTTTAAGTAAGTGCAGAACTCTTCTATGCAGTGAGAAATAATAAATCTACTCCCTATGTCTGCACCACTCAAAATCAGGATAATGTAAATTAAAGGCAAATGTAGGTCTTTATACATTTTTAGAACAAAAAATTTCAACCATTTTTTTAAGACACCATCAATGTTTTATCTTAAAATATTCTGCTCAGCCTTGAGTCAGTACTGGGCTGACTCCCATGGTCTCTGAAAATGAATCAATAAATAATCCAAAATGTTGTGAGTCAGTAGCTAAAATACTTTTATTCAGTCATCGCTGGGATATTTATACTAAATAAACAATACAATTCAAGACTTCAAATTTGTTTAAATGTATTTTTTATTTAAACCAATTTGGTTTATCTGCGCAAACACTAGTTATAACACCTCCAAAATTCTTTGCATAGTTTTAAAAACCTTTATCAGTACATGGATTTATTTACAAATATAAATACACTTCCTTTGTCTATTGGAAGTTCATTTCAAATAATCTAGGTTAATAGAATTAAAGTTAAATACTTGCAAGTAAGAGTTAGTATTATTATCTATATTTATTGTTTAATAATGGTATAATGATTCCCTCTGCATTTACACAGGAGGTTAAATACTAAACTTAATGTAAATTAATTAAGGAATTTTTATAAAATGACTTGAGATCTTTCGGAAGTAATTCCTATTTTTAACATGATTTTGAACATTTTATATTTATACATATTTTTACAAATGTACTGTGTGTAGAAATAGGGGTTTCTATTACTTGTGAATCAGTTTATATCATACATTTTGATAGACAACACAGAATTAATGGATGCATTCATAAAGAAAAAAAGTAAAAATAATTTGTGTATGTGATGAATTTTTTTGGTTATACTCTAAGCAAATGGGTTCTGAAAATGTATAGGAAATTTGGAAATTAAGGTAAACATAAGCAGTCTGGAAACAAAATGAATAAAGTTCAAAATATGGAAATTAGAGAATGTATAAAATGTATTTTGAAAACATTAAAGAATTGTTACATGTTTTATTACTTTTTTTGTAGTAGCATGATAATGTGAAGAAAAGCTGATGATATTATGGCAATGTCTATTGTTAGATATAGGAATATATCATTATATTTAAATAATATCACTAGATATAGAGAAATAATTACTAGAAAGATAACATGCTTCTCTCTATTGTATGTTCTTAATCAAATAGATTATGTATTCTCTGAAGAAAATAAATATAGTTTTTATTAGCCTTTTTATAGATTATTTACATGTTAAAGTATCTACATATCTCTATAATGATGAGTAAATTTTTAAAAATTGTGATTTATAAATAAAATAGAAATAAATGCCCAATTAGGAATCAACAGGAGTTTTCTAAGAACAACTTCTGGAAACTAAACATAGTTTTGAAGGTTTATTGGAATGTATCAGAACAATACTACAGACTTAACGTATTCTGTTTTTTTACAAAAATGGTTTGTGAAAATTTTAGTATTCATAATGTTTATTTGGCAAAAAAATCCATAAAATATTTAACACAAGGTATAACAATGGGTCCTAGTAACTTAAAAACAACACACTTCTTTAAAAAATCATATTCAGAGATTGGTGACTATATTCAGAGATCACTGAATATAAAGAGAAATCAATCAAGCAGAATAGTTCCCAAGCAGAATTGTAGTCCTCATCTCTATCCTTTCAACCCTTAAAAATTAATGATCCTTACCTAAAAATAATATGAGCCATCTATGGCAAACCAACAGTCAACATCATACTGAATGGGCAAAAGCTAGCAGCATGCCCCTTGAGAATCTAACAAGGCAAGGATGCCCACTCTCCCCACTCCTATTCAGCATAGTACTGAAAGTCCTAGCCAGAGCCATTAGTCAAGAAAAAGAAATAAAAGGCATCCAAATAGAAAGAGGGGAAGTCAAACTGTTTACAGGCTAATGACTTTAAGTTTAGAAAACCCCATGGTTTCTGTCCAGAAGCTCCTAGATCTGATAAACAATTTGAGCAAAGTTTCAGGATGCAAAGTCAGTGTATGACAATCATTAGCATTTCTATACACCAACAATGTCCAAGCTGAGTGTTGAATGAAGAATGCAATCAAATTCATGATAGTCCCAATAAAATAAAATAAAATAAAATACTTAAGAATACAGATAACCAGGGCCTTGAAAGATCTTTATAACTAGAATTACAAAACACTGCTCAAATAAATCAAAGATGACACAAACAAATGAGAAAACATTCCATGCCCATGGATAGGAAGAATCAGTATTTTCTAAATGGCCATGCTACCCACAGTGATTTACAGATCAATGATCTTCCTATCAAGCTACCCATGACATTCTTCATAGAAATAGAAAAAGCTACTCTAAAATTCATATGAACCCAAAAAAGCACCTGAAGAGTGAACATAATCCTAAGCAAAGAGAACAACTTGGAGGCATCATATTATCCAACTTCAACCTACAGTACAAGGTTACAATAACCAGAATAGCATGGTACTGGTAAAACAACAACAACAACAAAACAGATACATAGACTAATGAAACAGAATAGAAAGCCAAGAAATAAAGTGGCACACCTACAACCATCTAATCTTCTTTGACAAAGCTGACAAAAACAAGCAATGGGGAAAAGATCCCTTATTCAATAAGTGGTGCTGGGATAACTCGGTAGACATACACAGAAGATTGAAACGGGACCCATTTATTACACAATATACAAAAATAAACTCAAGATGGATTAAAGATTTAAATGTAAAACCTAAAACTAAAAAAACCCTTGAAGAAAACCTAGAAAGCACCATTGTGGACATAGGCACTGGCAAATATTTCATGATGAGATTCCAAAAGTAATTTCAACAAAAATAAAAATTGACAAATTTGACCTAATTAAACTAAATCACTTCTTCTCAGGAGAATAAACAGACAACCCACAGAATGAGAGAAAATATTTGCAAGCTATACATCTGAGCAAGGTCTAATATCGAGAATGTACAAGGAACTTAACAAGCAAAAAATGAGCAATTCCATTAAAACTGGGAAAATAACATGAACAGACATTTTTCAAAAGAAAACATACATGTGATCAACAAGCATATGAAAAAGTGTTTAGCATCACCAATAATTAAAGAACTGCAAATCTAAACCCCAATGAGGTACCATCTCACACCAGACAGCATGGCTGTCATTAAAAAGTCAAAAAATAACATGCTGATGAGGTTGCAGAGAAAATGGAATGTGTATACACTGCTGGTGGGAATGTAAATTAGTTCAGTCAATGAGGAAAGGAATTTGGCAATTTCTCAAAGACCATAAAACAGAACTACCCTTCCACCAGTAACCCCATTATTGAGTATATGCCCAAACACATATAACTCATTCTAACATAAAAATATGTGCACATGTGTGTTTGTCGTAACTTTATTCACAATAGCAAATATATGGAATAAATCTAAGTGTCCATCAAAAGTAGACTGGATTAAAAAAAGTAGTAGGTATACACTATGAAATGCTATCCAGCCATAAAGAATGAGATGTTATGTTCTTTTCAGCAATATGGATGGATATGGAAGCCATTATCCTGACTGAAGTAATGCAAGGACAGAGAATCAAATACTGTATGTTCTCACTTATAAGTACCACTTAAGATATACACTAGAGCATACTTGAAGGTGGAGGATGGGAGGAGGGTGAGGACTGAAAAACTGCCTGTTGGGTACTATGGTTATTATTTGGGTGGCAAAATAACCTGTACACCAAACCTTCATGACATGAAATTTACCTATATAACAAACCTGCACATGTAACCATGAAATCAAATTAAAAATTTTTTAAATTAATGATTCTATGATGAGTTTGGATAAAATAATGATTAAATTTGTTGACTAGATATGCAATAAATCAAATATAATATGACTAAAATGTTGAAACAGGCAATAAAATAATATATGTTTCTTATTATATTGAGATAAGGATCATAGTTACGGGAAAATGTAATTATTATATTTGGATCTCATCACCACACACACACACACACTCAAAATTAACACAAACAAAAAAATAGGTTTACTAAGATATGGCCTAACTGCTGAATGAAATATAACTTTAAAGGGATTTTGAATGGCTGTAGGTTTAAAATAAATTATAATGCCTTCTGATTTTCAATGAAGCTAAAACTTGAATTCTTATACTATGATACCACAAGTGCATAAATCTGCAAAGCAGCCTCATACTCATCATTAATCACATCCAACACCATTGAATAATACTAAATGACTAAGTACACAATTTAAAAAGGCAAACTTTAACATTGCAGCATCTCTGGAATGATCCGCACCCATAAGATGCAGCTCCTAAAAAATTCCTTTGATCTATGTGGAGAACCATGAAAATTGTGCTAACTCTGGATATGGTACCACTTAGCTTTAAGAAATCTCTAAATCT
>NW_012098688.1:84853-88301 GCF_000951045.1 Mandrillus leucophaeus | reverse complement strand
CATTTGATACATAAAAGTCTGTATGATATGCTAGACTGCAGATTTTAAAAGACCATCAAGCATTCTGAGCAAAGCCAAAAACGTTATAAAGAAAATAAAAGAATGAATAACTACCAGAATAAGAATGTGTGGAAATCTGACTAAATAATACCTCTATTTTATTATAGAAGGAAATGTAAATGTATGTGGAAGAGTGCTAAAATCAGGTTTAAACCATAGGAATAGGATTTCCAAGAAGGTATATTTTGGCACAGTTGCAAGTTCATGACAATCAAGTAGGTTGCCTTGGAATAAATGAAGGAAAGAAAGTTATCTGCCAATCTGCAATCACACCCCTTACTCCTACTGAACTGGCACATATACTCACAGATACTGTTAGATTTTAGGTTACTGAGTGACATTAATTTGGAGGTGAGAATCATTAGCGTCAAAAGAGTATGTACGAGGAAATGTTTTCCTTCTGTTTCCTTTTAACACATTCCTGAAATTGTTAGATTGAGTAAAGGCATTTTGCCACATGGAAGAAAGCATGGCCATCATCACCCTTCCTTTTTACTGGTATACTTAAACATTATCATGTTTTTATTTTCTGTTGTCCCACAGTATACTAGTGTTTGAGTGTGGATTACTGGGGAAAAACAGAAACCCCCACATAAATCCCCACTATACTTTACCACCACCACCACCATACACACACACACACACACACACACACACGATTCCAGTCTTGGCTATATGTTTCACACCCATTCAGTAAGGAATTTTGCCTTTTAATTTTAAACAAAAGCCTAGTTAAAAGAAAATTATTCAGTTTTCATTTTGCATTTTTCCTAGGGTGGTATATAAACTTTGACTTTTGGGACAGCATTGACTCTGATGTAGCATAGGATCAAAACTCTACTCTGAGGTATTCTTATTTTGAGATAGCTATATATTCCCTTGAGAAATCACTACTCCCCAAACATACTCGGAAGAAAGAAGCAGCACAAACTCAATTTTTAATAAAATGAAGACACATGCAATTCTAATCTATGATAAAGTAAAATTGGAAAGCAGGATAACTATGAAAAATTATTTATCAGATACATCAGGAAAAGAAAGCTGATTTCCTCGTCAAATCCATGAAAGAGTCAGGAAGTAGAGGCACATGTGGAAGAATGCTGGATTAAAGAAACCAAAGTCTAAAAACCAGGACCTGACTGAATGTCAGTATCATGAGCCTGACTGATCACTAAATACCAAAACTAAACCGTTCTCAGAAACTGGAAGGGGTGTTCTATAGAGACACAGAGCCAAAGACTGAAGACACAGGGACCCAAAGTATAGCAAAAAGCCTCCAGGAGGAATCAGAACTGAACTCGGGAATATAAATAACTTAAGACAGGACTTTTGCACTAACAAACAGTGGCACATAGGGGCAAATTTTTTTTCCAGAAGTTTATGGGACTCAAAATGACACTACTCCCATATTTAAAGTTACTGCTAATAAATGATGCAATGTAATGACAGCATGAGAGTAAGAGTGTGCATCATAGACAGGTGTTCGCTACAGAGAGAGACAGGTTTTCTCTCTCTGTATGGGTCATTCGGGATATGGTTTCTATTTCATATCAGGGATCACCAGCACATGCACAGAACAATTCCCAACAAAAATGCAAAGGTGTAGTCGTCTTTTTTTTTTTTTTTTTTTTTTTTTTTGAGATGGAGTCTCACTCTGTCACCAGGCTGGAGTTCACTGGCACAATCTCGGCTCACTGCAACCTCCGCCTCCAGGTTCAAGTGATTCCCCTGCCTCAGTCTCCTGAGTAGCTGGGACGACAGTCGTGTGCCATTACATCCAGGTAATTTTTTGTATTTTCAGTAGAGACGGAGTTTCACCAAGTTGGCCAGGATGGTCTCGATCTCTTGACCTCGTGATTCACCTGCCTTGGCCTCCCGAAGTGCTGGGATTACAGGCATGAACCACTGCACCCAGCTGTCTGTGGTTTCTTATACCCAGCTGTTCAGGTAGGCAGACTTTTAAAGTATAATCCATCCTAAAGGCATAGACCCTTTCCAATCTTGGCAAGACCAGTTGCAAATCACTAATATTACTATTATCAATAAACAGTTTTGAGGAATTGCTAATAACTTGTTCGGAAACTTGCCTCTGACCCATGACTTGAAAGCAACCTTGATAATCAGTATGTTTTATGCCTCGACCAGCAGTCAGGGCCTTCCATGTATATGTATTATTACGGTAAGGCAGCTCAGACCAATTCCAGATCCGCTGCCTTTAATGCTGATGGCACAACTCCCAACTCTTTCTACCTTCTATCACAAATCCAAATTTCTGACAACCAATTAACATACTCTGAACAAGAAATTCGAGAATCCTTCTGTGAAGTTACTGATTACCTGCACATGCTGATATTTTGAGCAATTAAAATGCTCACTAGCCACCTAATTGTAATACAGTGAAGTCCACAATGCACACAGATGTTCCAATCAACACTTCCATGTCTCGCTTTTAAAGAAGCATGTTAGCACCATAATTACAGAACACCTCTAGTGTCAAAGATGAATAGGAACTCAAAATCATAACCTCAGAGGTAGGAAAACATATCTATGACATAGAGTGACTAAAAGAGAAGGAAAAATAATAGAACATTCAACATCTTGAATAATAAATGTTTGTTACATAAAATAAATAGAGATAGACAAACAAAAATGTAAAAAGATAAAGTTAGATAAATCTCCCAAAAGTTAGAAGAGAAAGACAATGACAATAGGTGAAAATGATAATAAGAAAAACAAACCAGGCAGTTCAATATTCAACTAAGACAAGTTCTTTATGGGAGGAAGAAGAGAAAGGGGTTTAACAAGGACATTTTCAAAGAGATAATAAAAGAAAACTTACCATAATTGAATGAAATAAGTCTTCAGACCAAAAAGGCGTAACTATTACCCAGCTAATTAATGAAATAGATTCCTATGAGGGTGCATCAGTGTCAAATTTCAGAGGAAGAACAGGGAAAAAAGTATGAAAACTCCTTATAATAAGCAACACACCAAAATCAGGTCACACTGAAGCAGAATTTGAAATAAAATTTTTTTCTGGTTTCTGAAGATCAGTATTGGAAGCTAGTATTCAGCAGTGTAATTTCTTCATGTTATGAAGTAAAATATTTTTTAATGTAGATTCGATAGCCAGACAAATTATTCATCAAGTGTTAGGGTTCTAAACAACAAAAAAAATATTCTCATATCAGGCTCAACAAATTTACCTGACCTAGATCTTTTTCAGCATATCACACTTCTCTCTCTCCCTATATATAATATGGGGGGAGAGAGCATATATACATACATACATATAAATATATATGTATATATTACATATACACACATACATATATATGTATATATTACATATACACACGTACATATAAATATATATGTATATATTACA
>NW_012098688.1:70283-82888 GCF_000951045.1 Mandrillus leucophaeus | reverse complement strand
GCCAAGAATAAGAAAGTTCTTAAATCTAGAGAGCTAGAGAAAGAAGAAAACCTGTTCAAGACACATTTTAATTTTCAATTTGCATGTTAGAATCATCTACAGTGATTTCCTTATCACTTTAAGAAGCATTCATATTCAGGCATCTATTCAGGACTTATCTTCCCTATTACCTTCCTTATGTTATCAAGATCAGCTGATGAAGAATGTTCATTCTCTGCTTCACTTTATCTTCATCTATTATCTATCTTTGTTCTGAAGTGAAATTCTAATATATTATTCTAAATACTTCTATTTCAGCAAAAGCTATCACTTTGTGTTAGTTTTCATTTCTCAAAATATTTGACCCTGTATATCGCTACATCATTCTTAGAATGTTAGGCTTTGTAACTTGTTACTGCAAGTTTTTGTACTTTGTTTTTTTGATCTTTCAAATTGGTTCTCTGTTTTGTTGCCTTATATTTTTACTAAATCACCTTTCCACAATTGTTAATATTTCCCTTCAGAATCTTGCTCTATAAGACCATGTGTTTTATGGATTTCTCCAGCACTTCTCTTCTGACTTTCCATTATACGTCTCCACATGAATCCTTCTTCAAAGCACAATCTATAATTGCTTATAAGATATTGCTACAAATATGTCATCTCAAACTCAGTGTAATATGTATAGCACAACTATCTAGGAAGGCTTTACAAATATTTACTTATTTCTTTATAATAATCACAGAAAAGAGATGGTACCATTATTCTTATTTTACAGATGAATAAATTAAAGCATAGAATGACTAAGTAACATTTCCAAAATCACAAATCTAGTACATGGCATGCAAAATATTGTTTCTCCATAATCCATAATCTAACCATAAGATAACTATATTTTGAACACATTTGAGCAAAGGAGATACTCCACTTAATTGTTTTATCTATTAAGGATACAAGGTATTTGTTCCTCAGACTTAAAATTGTATAACTATCCCATAGTTTATGAACAATAAATTACCATATACTCTTGATTATGCCTACAAAATAGTTTTCACATCTCCTGTGTTATTCTCAATTCTCTACCAACATAATTCTGCACCCTCACCACTTAAAAGCGAGTTTTTAACTGGTTCTTCTAACAGTCATCACTTCCCTTCTGCTTTTTCGTTTTTCTTCTTTCCTTTTTTTCTTTTCTTCCTTTCTCCTTTTCTTTAAAAGATATTCCTTTCTCCACTTACTTCATGTTGCCTAAGCGATCAATTTCACTTTCTTACTTAAGACACCCAATATGCAAGCTCAGCTTTAGCCTTCAGATACCTATGTTAATCTCTGGTATTTATATTTACTACCAAATTTTGCTCTTATTTGTTTCCTATAGATTCATTTCCCTTCAAACTCCTTCCTTGACTTTGCTAGATGTGCTCTGTATCAAAGAGCCTGACTCTTGGAGTCTGTGTTTCCCCTGCTACTTTGTCTAATTATTTCAACTGGATTAAGCCAATGAGAGGCCATGACAAACAAGCAGGATGGCAAGCTGTTTCTCCCCTTTCTCTGCCCTAGGCAGATACTGTTACATTACCTTTGTGTTTCCAGCTCCTGTCAGTTAGCTCCAGCTCCAGAATCCAACTTCCACAAAATAATCACAGTCCCTGAGCTCCAATAAGCATGCTAACTCCTTTTATTATTTTTGCTTGGGAGTGATCAGCAGTTCATGCTGTTGCTAATCTCTGTGATGTCTAACCATTCCTTGTGTGGTTTCTGATCTTTTCCCTTTTTGTTCAATATTCTATGTTAAATTTTCTCTATTTAAATACTTGGAGT
The DNA here is from genome assembly GCF_000951045.1 of Mandrillus leucophaeus. Classification (NCBI taxonomy): domain Eukaryota; kingdom Metazoa; phylum Chordata; class Mammalia; order Primates; family Cercopithecidae; genus Mandrillus; species Mandrillus leucophaeus. Next base: position 81,088 of record NW_012098688.1, on the reverse strand, counting down.
AGTTTTTGTTTTCTATCTTTAAAAATAAAATAAAACAACGAAAAACTCTTCAAATATTACCATTCCCATGTATGTTTCTTGGACTGGAGCGCATATTGGTACTTTATTTTTCTGAAATCCCTATAGCATTAACAGTCAAATCCACTTAGTTTATTGTAACTTAGTTCTCACAACAATGTCCCTCTACTAGAACTTTGTGCCGCTGCTTAAGTGTTTGAAAATCTGTACATAATTAAGGATAAAAATGGATTTACATTGTGCAAATGCTATAGACAATACATGTAAATATAGAACCTCCGATTAAAAATAATTAGTTGTCATTCTTTTCTGGTCTGTCACCATGAGAAAGTGTAAAAACCCTGAAAGAGAGTGGTCCTTACAACTAAAAGAAACAATGAAAGGTTGCAAGAAAGAATGGGGAAAAATCTTAGAAATGATCAGTAATCACTGAATTCCACAGAAGAAGGTCAGGTTTTTCCTGTTCTTGCCCCCTAACACTTTTATTATTACCTCATGTGGGTTATACACCAATAAAATAAATAAAAAACATACATTTTAATAATTAATATGTAATAATCATGTATTAATACATTAAATATATATTATAGAAGAAAGTAAAAAGCAATATAAAGAAAAAGAAAGCCAGGAAGGGGGATAGAGAGTTAGGAGATTAAATTGCACTTTAGCTAGAAATTAAAGTATCTGAGCTTCAAACTCAGGTAGTTTGATTCTAAAACTTGTACTCTACTGCTAGTATCAACCTGGTTGACATATAAGTTAAAGTAACTAAGAAGCCCAGTCCATACTTACTAGCTCCCTTTTCAAAATTTAAGAATGGCTAAAACTCCACTAAAAGTCAAGTTGTTCAGACAGTATGTCCAGGTCATTCACAGAACTCTGAGTAACTCAGTGTGGTAAGTTGTCTTCCTAGGAAAGCATTAGAATTGTGCTTTCAACTGTGTGTCTGGTGTAGGCTGCCTGTGTTTATACTCTGATTTCCCTTTACAGCCTTGTGACCTTGGGCTACTTTCCTTATGGTCTCTATGTCAGTATTAATTAGTATCTAAATTGCACCAATAAAACATGGAAAAAGTAAGATAATATCTAGTCTTCAGTAATTGTCTATAAATGCCAGCTTTTATTAACAGAAATCCAAAGATTTAGCTAACTCTCAAACTAACAGAAAGATAAGACCACATGCAGAAAAATCTCGGGAATGATGAACAAAAGTTTCATTAAGGTATGTTCTCATCTTAAATAACATTACTTAGCAATGATCAAGGTTTCCCTTGCTTAGAGAGTTACATATATTTATCACTCAGGAGGAAGACCCCTTGGGAGTATCACTAAGAAAGAGAGATGAATATTAACATTTCCACTACAATATGCTAGAGACCTCTGGAGAGTAATATAACTGTGAGATAGGCACAGAAAGTCCTCTGAAACATTTACCTATCCTAATCTTTACACAGGAAGAGCAAGAAGGGCCTACATACACACCTATTTATGCTTATTCTAAATCCTAGGGAGGTGGAAGGGTAGATCCCCTGTACTTAATCATGGATTTTAATTCGTATCATACAAAATAACAGATATGAAAACAATAACTTATAAACTACAATGCTAATGTAATATTAAAGTTGGTGGTAACCTAACATTGTTAATTAAATAGTTAAATATTTTCAGCAAGTGGTTATTCTGTACATGTTTGATACTTTTTTCATGAAGCAAAAAAAGCCCATAAGGATTTTCATTTTTGTATATTACTTCACCCACCATGCTATCTTTAGTTTCCAAATAAATTAGACATCATATGTTTATTATAAGAGGTGTTATAAATCAAACATCACATTTCAACCATGAATAACTTATTTAATAAATATATTAAGCCGTGATATTTTTACCATCTATGAGAGCATAAAAGCTCAAAACTTTGTCAAAATTGGGGCGGTCTAGATTGGAGTTTTCAGAGATTTGGAATGAAGACATTATTATCAGATTTATCCATCGATCAATTTTAAAATTCCTTATTATGCACCTATGTACTAGTCCGTGTTCTACACGATAGAAATGTAGCAATAAAATTAAGTTTCTTTCATTTCTCCTTGTGTAGCTTATATTTTAGTGGGTGGGAGAGAGGTGGAAATAATTATCTTTAATATATGTATAACAAAAATTAAGGATATAATTTCAGAGACTAATAATTATTATTAACACAATGATATAAGTAATATAATAAAGAATGACTGAGAGTGAAAGTATGATTATTTTAAATAGAGTGATTTGGAAAGACCCCCTAAAGAGATGGTATTTGATTTGAGATCTGTTGAGGATCATGAGCCACTCATGTACACATCTTCAGGAAGACCACTCTAAACATAATGAACAGCAGGTGTAGAAAAAAAAAAATTCACATTCAATGGCTAAGGCAAATGTATCTGGAGCTTTGTAAATGATGATAACTGTGATAAGAGATAATAATATGGTGGTAGTAGGGAGAGCAGCACATACAAATTTAGAAGCCATTTTAAGATTTTTGCATTTTTTTTTCTAATTTTAATAGGGGCACAAAAGGAACTAGACATTTGGGCAGTGGCAAAAACTGAGAGGAATTGGAACCGAAATCATAAAACGGGAAGAGCAAGCAAGCTGGTTTTAGGAATATTCAACTACGTAAGTGTGCACCAACCAATCTGGGTCCAAACAAGAGTGAACTACTGCATGATAACTTAAGCAGGGCAAGTTTAATATAAAGAATTATTAATTCTAACAGGGAATTAGAATAACAAAAAACTACAAATATGAACGAAGTATAGAGAATACGAAGTATACAGAATTCTAGAAATGAATAATGTATATAAGGAATCAGCACTACCTTCAGGACTAAGATAGAGCATTAAGTCTTAACTCCCTACCACCAAGGCTAGCTGACTTCCAGACCTGACTGGAGAGGGGCACAGCCATGAATCACTGAATACAAAAATTTGCTGCAGTTCTGTACCTGTAAAATGCTCTGGAAATCTATCCTTTGGACTTTGTCAGAAATATCCACAAGGCCGTCAATGAAAATTGTTCATGTAACTAAAAATAGAACTACCATTTGACCCATCAATCCCACTACTGGGTATGCATCCAAAGGAAAATAAATCATTACATAAAAAAATACACCTCCACTTACACGTTTATAACAAGACAATTCACAATAGCAAAATCATGAAATCAACCTAAGTGTCCATCAACAGTTGACTGGATAGCGAAAATGTGATATATATATATACACACATATATATATATATACACACACACATATATACATATATATGAAGCTGGAGGCCATTATCTTGTATGAAATAACTCAGAAACAGAAAATCAAATGTCATATGTTCTTATTTACAAGTGGGGCTAAATAATGGGTACACATGGACATAAATATGAAAATAATAGACAGTGGGGACTCCAAAGGAAGGGGAGAGTGGAAGCGGGGCCAAGGTTTAAAAAAATTACCTATTGGGTACTATATTCACTAGTGGATGATGGGTGCACTAGGAGCCCAATCTAATCTTCACCATTATAAAATATATCCATGAAACAAACCTACAAATGTACCCCTCAATCTGATATTTTTTTAAAAGCATATTTGATGAGGTAGTCAAGAACTGTTTAAAAAAAAAAAAAGTTGTCCATGTAGAGGTATCTCACTATTGCTTTCCATAATGATAACACTGCAAACATGCTGGAAGCCACAAATCCTTCCAATAGGAAATAACACTAAAAAAAAAACACAAAAACTATTGGCCACAGAATGCTGCTCTCCCCCTTGCATATCAAGAGCCAGACACTGAAGAAGTCTGCTGAGCAAGAATAGAACAGCCAGGCAGCAATAGCCATATGTCTACTGCAATGTTTTTTCGGTGCCTTCTGCTGACAAAGCTTAGCCCTATCCAAGTTAGAAGAGGCAAACAATATTTAATGACTCCATTTCCTTTTTCATAAAGCAGGTGAAAAGGGTGAGTTTGGGGATGATAGGTGGTAAATCAATAATATTGCAAAGTATTTGTGTAAAAAGCTCCTCCAACTTCCGCGAAATAATAGTGTTGGTAACATGGAGATATCCAGGCAGACAGAGTACTTTATGCTAGATCATTTCCCAGAATTAGACTGGATTCACACACAATATTATGGTTTGTGCATAAAATACTGGTCTATTATGTTAGAGTTCTCTCTGAGAAATGGAACAGAAAGGAGATACATAGGAGATACAAAGGAGATCTCCTATCTATGTATCTCCTATCTATGATAGATAACAAATAGGAGATGCACAGGTAAATGAGAGAGAGAGAGAGACATAGACAGACAGACAGGTCGATAATAAGAAATTTGCTTATACAGTCATGGAGACTGAAATTCTCAAGACGTTTAGGCAGCAAAACAGAGACCCAGGAGAGACAATGGTTCAAATTCTAGTCCAAGTTTAAGTCTGAAGCCAATGAATATTAACGTCCCAGCTTAAAGACAGAGAGAAAAAATTTTCCTTTCTCAGATTTTTGCTCTATTCAGGCCTCCAACAGATTGGATGAGGCCAACTCACACTGGCAAGAGCAATATGCTTAACTCAGTATCCAAATTCAAAGGTTAATCTCATCCAGAAACATGCTCACAGACACACCAAGAATAATATTTAACCAAACGTTGTGGCACCTCATAGCCCAGGCAAGTTGACACACAAAAATAGCCATGACACCTATTAAATACTGAGAAAAAAAAATTAAAATCTTAAACTCTAAACTTCCAGTTACAGCAAAGGTGGAGCATATGGGACTTAATCTTCCTCTGAAACAAAAACAAAAACTGTGCAAAATATATGAAACAATGGCTTCCAAGAGACTGGGCATTGACCCCTGACAAGGGGGTGAAGTGGGGAAGGGCAGTGATTCCTGAAAGACAAAATACACATGAGGCAAATCCCACCATTACTACATCTCACTACCTTCTGAGAGTTTCAAGGGTGCAGGTCAAAGAAAGGAATGCAAGTTGAGCCTGGCAGGATCTCTCTGACTTGAAGAAATAAACTTGAATGATTAGGGAAACCAGTGTGGCTAGTGATTACAGTACGCTAGAGCAGAGAGGTATGCACGAAAGAACTACAGAGCTCTGCAGAGGAATCCCCTCCAGCATTCAACAGAGTATGTGTGTGAGAAAACAGCCTGAATTAGGAGTAAACCACCTGAAAGAGGTAGAGGGAAGTGTCTGATGTCCATACAAAACCTGGAATCGAGGCTGTTCTGTCGAGTAAGATTGGAACACCACATAGTTCATGGGGCATGTAGAAGTGAAACCAAGTGAGGTCTTGATTCAGTAATGAGGAATAATTAGCCCAAAATTCAACACCGCTCTGGTCTCACTTAACAAATTTTAAAGGTAATGTATGAAGCTATCAAACTGTTTCCAAGTAACTTTTACTCCATACCATTGCAAACATCAATAATATTTTGATAATCAAAAATTCTCAAAAGGGAAGTTATTGCAAAAGAAACACAATTGCATTCAATCTTCTGTCTGTAATCTCATTACCCAGGGAAGGTTAATCACCAAAGAGGACACTAAAAGTCATCACCATGCCCACATGAACAGACTTTTCATCCAGTCTTCTGAGGGTTGTTACCCTACAGACTTTATCTGTACAATAAGGAAACATTGTTTACAGTGCAGTTCTGTCCTTCGCCTTCTCAAAACTTATTCCTACCTCTCCCAGAACCCAGAGGAATTTTGTTTCAAAGTATTGTCTACTCTTTGGGCATATTCATCTCCCCTAAAATTCATTTACTGTTTCTCTATAATTCCCTACCTTCTCCACTTTCCTTTCTCCTATGGAAAGAGTATTTAAGATGCAGCTGCAACCATCTGACCTTTCTTGGAAGATTCATACTTGTGTAATTGCTGTGTGCTTGTGCATTAATCAATTTGTAAGTCTTTCTTCTGTTATTCTGCCTTTTGTCAGTTATTTTTTTCAGCAAACATAATTATTAAACCTTTAGAGGGAAAGTTTAAACTTTCCTACAAGATACAATATCACTATGTCGTGATACATTACATATGTATAATATATGTATATTGTTAACCAACCATTTAGCAAAGATTAAAATTTAAAAATGAGCTTTAGCTAATAAGCATATAAAAGAGATACAACAAAACCTTACATTCTTTTAGTAAAATTCAGATTTCTGATTGGATCAAATTGAGAATGTCTGTTTCAGACTTTTTTTATTCTAGTTTCTCTATCTCCCTGACACCATGTGCTCCCCCTCTCTCTTTTTCTCTTTCACCTGCTCATACTATCTAATAGTTACTCTTTCATAAGCAACCAGCTGATGGGCTCATTTCACATACTATCTTTTTGTGTTGAGACACACATCAATCAGCCACAGGAAGTAAATATTCTTTCCTCTTAGCTAGCATCAGTCACAAACTTATTCTAAGACACATAGATAGGTCTAGACCAAGAAATATGACTCAGAACCCTTTAAGAGGGTTACAGTCACGTGGCCTTGTCCCTAAATGCCAAATATTGAAACTTTCAACTTAGGTCAGCTAAATCTATAACAGAGATTGGGAAGGATTCAACAGTACAACACAAAGCAGTACAGCTCAAAGCACAAGATAACCAGCAAGCAGCAGTTCAAAGTCCATGCTGATCTCCAGCAGCGGCCCTATTACCAGGTGGTAATCATTGCCTAGATATCCTGATCATAGTGTCAATTCCTGTGGTCACTCTATAATGACAGGAGAGATTGCTACCTAAAATTTGGTTTGGTTATCAAGACTGAAAATGCCAAACACACATGCCAAGATGGCATGACAATGTTTACTACTTATCTAATTGAGGTGTCTGGGGAGAGCAGAGGATGCCCCTCCCATAAATAGATACAACTATTATGGATCTATAATAATTAAAAATATAATGTTTAAATAAATAAAAAACAACGAAGCAGGTCTAAAAAGGCTTGAAAGAGTAAGAAAAAGAGATTGGCTTGGAGCTTTTATTGCGGTTAGGCAGCGGGACAAGGGTGAGAGTTTCTGCAGAGGTTCAGGGGCCTGCTCAGTTTGATTCTCCCACCGTGCCAAAGGAGGGAGCATCAGGCATTCTCATCAGCTTGTTCTGATGTTGGACACAAATGCAAGAGTGAGAGGAGAGGCTTAAGAGCTGTTAGCAGTCAGACATCAAAAAATGGAGTCAGGTATTCTTTCTTACCACTGACAAATTGACAAGAAATAAAAAGATGATTCTAAATTTCATATAAGACATTTGTAGACAAAATAAATTTTGAAAACATAAACATAGGATAATTGCTACTTGATTTCAAGATTTATTAGAAATCTGTAGGCATTAGCGAGTATGGCATTGCATAAAGCTTGATAATAGAACAATGGAAAGGAATAGAGAATCCAGAAATGATTACACACATATTTAGACAACTAATTCTTAATAAAACTGCAAAAGTGACTCAGTTCAGAGAGTACAGTATCTCAATCAATGGATATTTATATGCAAAAAAATTAAACTTTGCTCCATATCCTGCATCATAGACAAAAGTTAAGTCAAGTAAATAAACATTAAACCTAAAACTATAAAACTTCTAGGAGAAGAGGTAGAAATAAATCTTTGTGATCTGTGGCTAGGCAAATATTTCTTAATAATGTCAAAATCATGATGCATAAAAAACCTGATAACTTACTTCCATGCTTCAAATTTTACAGTTAAGATAATTAAAAGACAAACCACAGATTAGGAGGGTATATTTGCATACTAAATATGTAATAAATGACTGAAAAACAGGTTTCTTAATAGCAGCCTTGTTGACATTTTAGCCTATTTCTTTATGGGATCCTAAGCAGCATATTTGGCCTCTATATTCTAGATAGTAGCAATATTACCTTCCAAACCTCCACAATCCTGACAATATGTCCTATGAGATTATGTAATTACTACAGGTTGAAAACTGACATAGACAATGTAAAATATATATATAAAAACAAAATGGATAAAGTGTCCTGAACAAAATGTTTGAACAGAAAATGTTTGTTCAGAAAATGAACAAAATGTTTGAACAGAAAATTCACCCAAAAACATGTGCAGATTGCAAGTAACCACACAAATAAATGTTCAACTTAAGAATTTATTAGAAAAACATAAATGGAGACCACAAAAACATACCACTACAGACCTACTAGAATGACTACAATTAAACAGACTATCACACTACATGTCAGTGAGAATGAAAATCAAATAGAAACCTCATCCAATGCTGTTGGGAAGGTAGAATGGCTTAGCAACTTTAGAGAACAGTTAGTTTCTTAAAATGTAAAACATACATCTACCATAAAATGTATCCATTCTGCTCCTCAATAATTTTCCAAAAAGAAAAAAAGCATACCTTGACACAAAATATAAATATTTATAATATCATTATTTGTAATTACAAAATAAAATTGAATAATGAGGAAACATGAAATTTCTATCAACAGGCATATGTATCCAGGAATTATAGTATATCCATACAATGGAAGACTACCCTATAATAGGAAGGGATCAGCTATTGACACTTGCAATGACCTGGATAGAGCTGGAGACCATTATCCTTAGCAAACTAATGCAAGAACAGAAAACCAAACACTTCATGTCTCACTTATAAGTGGAAGCTAAATGATAAGGACACATGGTGGGGAAAAACAGACACTGGGACCTAGCTGAGGGTGGAAGGTGGAGGGAGGGAGAGGATCAGGAAAAGTAACTCATGGGTACTAGGCTTAATACCTGGGTGACAAAAAATATGTACAACAAACACTCGTGACATGAGTTTGCTCATATAACAATCTTGAACAAGTACACCTGAACTTAAAATAAAAATTAAAAAAGAAAGAAGCCAAACACGAATGACTGCAGAGTATATAAATTTCTTTATATAAAACTATAGATAATACAAACAAATCTATACTACCAGAAAGCAATTCAGTGGTTGCCTAGGGAGTGGGTGATATGACATACAGGAGAGGAATTGTAAAGGAACACACACACACACACACACACACACACAAAAACTTCTGGAGCTATGAATACAATTATCTTGATTTGATCATTTTATGTTGTATACATATGTCAAACCTTGCTAAATTTTATGATTTTAAAAGCATATAGTTTAGTGCATGCCAATTTTGTTTTAATAAAACTGCTTTCAAAACTCCTAGACTGTAAGAAATCAAGATCAGAGACTCCATTGCCAAATGGAGCGTTCGATATTATAGATCAGTCATAGGGCGAGACAGATATTCATGAATTAGATCTGAAGAAGAAAATTGAAGTGAAGTGAAAAGAAAATTTGTCTCGATTCTAAATATCTTGAGAATTACATAGAATCACAATAATTCTCTTTTAGTGAAGCAGCAGATTTTGGGGGTATTAATACATTTTATCTTTGGTAATTCCTATTTACCATTATTTCTGTAACTTTCATATCCAGAGCCATGCCTGACGGACACAGATTAGAGGAGGCTTTACATAAAGTAAAAATAATATTTTGTATACATATTATTAAACCAGAATTGTGGAGTTTATTGCCCTCTTGAAGAAATAAAATAAAAGATTTAGTCACTTTGTAAAAGAAAGAGGAAATTGGAAGTTTGTCCTCTTCTTTCTCAAGAAAATTATTGAAAAGAGAACTAAAATAAAGGTTGGGCTGTGTGTTGGAGTGGGGAGCCAGGAGTCATATCCACTTGACCTTACAAGGGCAAGGGGAAAGAACAAGAGTCGATGGGAAAGAACATATCAGAAATATCAAGACAGGAATGTGAGAACCAATGAATATTATTTGAACTGTTATCATTTATCTTTTGGCATAAATTAGGTATGTTGCAGCCCATAGAAAAACTCAGGACCTAAATGATATCCAACATGTCATGGAGTTAAAGTAGTGCTTTGTCAGAAGGCAGTGGAGGGATATGTAGAAATCAGAAATTTTTGTGCTTTTGTTGAGAGAAAGCACACCTCTTGGTGGGCCATCAGAGGTCTTGCAGAATGCTCCAAGATGGAGGTATCTTGGGGACTTTAATGACCTTTCCGTACGTGCCAACATTTGTAAGCATCTATTTACGGAAACAATCGTTCCTCAGGAACTGACAACAGTTTCAGGCCAGAATCTTTATAAGTACAAGGATACAGATGTCGCTATAAGGTCACGAATCTTCTTTCTCTTATAGTCACGAGTTTCTACACCTCTACACTCAGAAACTATCTCTGAGATGATCAAGGTGAAGTGTTTACCCAAACCACACTGAATCATCCAAAAAGGAACCTGAAATAAAAGACATGATAAAACTGTAAATTGTTAAATTAAAATAATATAATAACATTAACATGATAGAGCAATGTTTTGGGATGATTGCATTAATTAAAATAAGAAATACTGTATTTTCTTTGCAAATATGAGCACAGTGTTTACAGATTTTAACTTTATTGCATCCTTCAAATAAGTAACTGGATTTGAAACAATAGGGCATGTGATTTCAGCTACAATGAGTGGAGCAAAGGGGAAAGAATTAAGTGAAACAAAAGTATAAATAGAAGTATACACCAGTAAATCAGGATGAAGATGAAGGTTATATACTTTTAAATATGTACTGAATCTGTTTCCATGCAATAAAAAGTAGCATAAAAATTTATCAACTGAAAAAGTGGCATTTATTTTCTTTCAAAATATGTTTATCTTTTTTTTTGTCTTTTTTATTATTATTATTATACTTTAAGTTCTAGG
>NW_012098688.1:69180-70178 GCF_000951045.1 Mandrillus leucophaeus | reverse complement strand
GAAAACCTAGGTAGTACCATTCAGGACATAGGCATGGACAAAGACTTCATGTCTAAAACACCAAAAGCAATGGCAGCAAAAGCCAAAATTCACAAATGGGATCTCATTAAACTAAAGACCTTCTGCACAGCAAAAGAAACTACCATCAGAGTGAACAGGCAACCTACAGAATCGGAGAAAATTTTTTCAATCTACTCATCTGATATGTTTATATTTAATAGCATTTTTAAGGCTACTATTTAGCATGAAAATTTAATACTCTGTCCTTTGTCAATGGGCAAGAGTCTTTCATAAATATTCCCTAAACACTCTTGCAACATTCAAGGTGATTTGCTTTAAATGGCAGATCAAATATCTGAAACTAGTTTCTTAAAATCAGCTTAGATTTCAGCAGGTCTGAAAAAAGAACAGATTTGTACTTCAATAGTTTCCAAGCAATCTGTTTAGTTCTGCGTATGCTTCAATTCAATTTCACAGCAATTTCATAAACAGGTTGTATTTTAATCCACTCTGCTATTAAACTGATAGCTATCACTTTTGAGTTTCATACTATGGGTATACTATACAAATTAAATTGAGAGAACATTTTTAAAGGATATGTAGTTTGAATTGTTTCTTAATAATTCTTCAATTTTTCCTTTCTGACAATGTAATGATTTGGAGTTGCATTTTTTACTGAGAAGTATTGCTATATTTTCACATTAATAATCTCATTTATGCTGAGTATATTCACTTAGCTAGATTAATGTTAGAAAGTTTTGGGAGCAGCTACTTGAACTATAACTCATAGAAGTGACTCTATGTGATTATTAGATGCTAGAAAGATGTTAGAAAGTGAAAGAATGCCTAACAGGAAGCTCTTCCCTGTAAGAGATTTCCAACATATTTTGAAAAAAATATCGGTATTCTATTTTCTCATCTTATTTCTACCTTGTTCCAGTTTTATAAATCAGTAAATAAAGCATTTAGTTTTTTAAATTGTTTTTCTTTTACTATGA
>NW_012098688.1:68517-69130 GCF_000951045.1 Mandrillus leucophaeus | reverse complement strand
CTCTGTGAGCAGGTAGTCCAGAGTTCATACATCACTGCTCACCCCTCTTGCAGTAGTGGTTCATCCCCAGTTTGCACCTATGACCACGGAGGGTGGGGTCCCACAAAATAAACTGAAAAAGAGAAAGCAAGCTTAACTATGAAAATTCTACTGTAGTCTGTAGACAGTTGAATGAGGCAAGAAAAAGAAATGAAAGGTACACAGATTAGAAAGGAAAAAGTAAAACTGTCTTTAATAACAGATAACATGGTTCTTCAAGTAAAAATTCATAAGGAATAAGCACAACACATTTGCACACACATACACACACACTACTTGAACTATTTAAATTTAGTAAGATCACAGGATGCAAGATTGATATATAAACATCAATTTATATATAACATTTCTGTCCAGGTGACAAGGTGACAATTGCCTACAATGAGCTTTGTTTGGGTGGTCTCCTTCTATGGAAAAATACCCTCTTATGCAACTTGTAAAAGCACTGTCCAAAGAGAATGGTATGAAGCTGTCACCCACAAGGGTAGGAGGATAAGGGAACTCCCAGGGGAAAGGGGAATTGGAGCAGGAGCTCGTGTGTCTGTGTGATGTTGTTCAGCAGCACAATGGAAAA
>NW_012098688.1:64451-65682 GCF_000951045.1 Mandrillus leucophaeus | reverse complement strand
CTTGAAATAAGAGGCCATAAGTAATCTCTGTGAGCAGGTAGTCCAGAGTTCATACATCACTGCTCACCCCTCTTGCAGTAGTGGTTCATCCCCAGTTTGCACCTATGACCACGGAGGGTGAGGTCCCACAAAATAAACTGAAAAAGAGAAAGCAAGCTTAACTATGAAAATTTTACTGAAGTCTGTAGACAGTTGAATGAGGCAAGAAAAAGAAATGAAAGGTACACAGATTAGAAAGGAAGAAGTAAAACTGTCTTTAATAACAGATAACATGGTTCTTCATGTAAAAATTCATAAGGAATAAGCACAACACATTTGCACACACATACACACACAGTACTTGAACTATTTAAATTTAGTAAGATCACAGGATGCAAGACTGATATATAAACATCAATTTATATATAACATTTCTGTCCAGGTGACAAGGTGACAATTGCCCACAATGAGCTTTGTTTGGGTGGTCTCCTTCTACAGAAAAATACTCTCTTATGCAACTTGTAAAAGCACTGTCCAAAGAGACTGGTATGAAGCTGTCACCCACAAGGGTAGGAGGGTAAGGGAACTCCCAGGGGAAAGGGGAATTGGAGCAGGAGCTCGTGTGTCTGTGTGATGTTGTTCAGCAGCACAATGGAAAACCCTTAGGTTAGAGAAACCAGAAAGGGAGCAGTGAGTTGGCGCCTTATTTAGACTGAGGGTGTGTTTGATGAATGGCTAGCCTATCTTGGGTACAGTTTTGCATGGTATGCAAAGCAGACTAGCTCTAAATGATTAAAAGTATGCTTATTTGGGCTATATTTAAAGCAATTTTATATGGGAAATTTTGCTTAGTGTCTGTGGGCTTTTGAGCTAACAGGCCCAGCCAGCTGTAAAGAAGTTAACAGCATAGAGATCAATACACAGGGCCTATCTTTAACCTATTTATATTACACACACACACACACACACACACACACACACAGATATAAGCAAAAATCAATTTAGCATTAAATTGGGGAACCAATTTGATTTATAACAGGATCAAGAAAAACAAAATACAAGGGAATATATTTAACCAAATAAGCCTATAAGCTGAAAAGTACAAAATATTAATGAGAGATGTAATAAGGTGTGAATAAGTTGAGATAATTCCATATTCATGAATGGAAAGACTCAATATTGCATACATACTAATTCTCCACAAATTGACCTATCAGTTTAATACCAGCACTCTCAAAATTCCAACAGGAAT
>NW_012098688.1:60738-61471 GCF_000951045.1 Mandrillus leucophaeus | reverse complement strand
AACCCGGGAGGCGGAGCTTGTAGTGAGCCGAGATCGCGCCACTGCACTCCAGCCTGGGCAACAGAGCGGGACTCTGTCTCAAAAAAAAAATAAATAAAAAAAATAAAATAAAATAAAAAAAGAATACTTACAACTTAATCATAATAAGAAAAATAAGAAAAATAACTCAATTAAAAACTGGAAAAATATTTGGACAGACACTTTATCAAAAACATTTATGAATGGCAAATAAGCATATGAAACTATGCTTGGCATCAGTGCTAACTTAATATTCAATAAGATACCATTGTAAATATATTGAATGGACTATAATGAAAAAGAATGACCATACAAAATATTGACAGAGATATGAATGAACTAAAACTCTCACACTCTGTGGGTGATAAGGTGAAATATAATCATCACTTTGAAACACAGTTTAGCAGTTTCTTAAAAAATTAGTACATGACTACTTCAGAGCCCAGATTCCAGCATTTTCAATCCTAAGCATGTACCATCAGAATGTAACATTCAGATCCCCAGTTAAAGGAACCCTAATTAATTGACTACCCCAGCTGCTTAACTCAGGTTTTTAAACTTATTAAAATAATTTCAAAAACATTGTATAGTACTTGACCTATAGTAAACTATTCTTATTATTAAATAGTAACCAAAATTATTATTTTATTGTATATATTTTATTTATTTATTTATTTATTATTTATTTTTATTTTTATTTTTTTTGAGACAGAGT
>NW_012098688.1:58931-60688 GCF_000951045.1 Mandrillus leucophaeus | reverse complement strand
ATTGTGGTTTTGATTTGCATTTCTCTGATGGCCAGTGATGATGAGCATTTTTTCATGTGTCTGTTGGCTGTATGAATGAACTTTATTCTAAAATTCACAAAATAATTAAAATAACTTAGGATAGCCATAAAAACTTTGACAAAGAACAAGTTTGTGGGCTTGCACTTGGTGATATCATACTTATAAAGTAACAGCAATTTAAATAGTGTGGTATTGATGTCATGACAGACAAGTAAATTAAAGCAAAATCACGGGATCTAGAGACATCTATACACATCTGCTGGGTTGATTTTCAACAAAGTTGCAAGAGAAATTTCCTACAAAAATGTTAGTCTTGGTGACCTTAATCCCAGTACCCATATGGGACAGGATATCTACCTCCAGGTAAATGAACTTAAACACTTACTACACATATAGAAAAGTGTAGCTCAAAGTGGATCCCAGACTTTATTGAAAAAGCTATGTATATACAATTTCTAGAAGAAAACAAAGTGCAAAATCTTCATGACCTTTGTTTAGACAGATACTTTGATATGACAACAAAAACATAATATATACAAGGGAAAAAATCAATTGAACTTCTTCAAAATTAAAAAAATATAAAATAAAAAAAAACTTATTCTTCCAAAGACGTTAATACGTGGGGAAGGGGTGGGGGGAGGGATAGCATTAGGAGATATACTTAATGTAAATGACGAGTTAATGGGTGCAGCACACCAACAAGGCACACGTATACATATGCAACAAACCTGCACGTTGTGCACATGTACCCTAGAACTTAAAGTATAATAATAAAAAAAGTTAAAAAAAAATTTTTAAAAAAAGTTGTTTGGTTTCCAAGCGTTTGGAGACTTAACTGTTACATTCCTGTTACTGATTTCTAGTGTGATTCTATTATAATCAGATAATATACTTTGATAATTTTAATTCTTATATAATTTTTGATTTGTGAATTTCTCCTTTTAGCTTTCTCAACTATTATTTAACATGTTTCAAAGCTGTTTTTTGGTATGTATGCATTTAGAATTACCTGGTCTTCTTGGTGGATTGACTCTTACGATATAAAGTTCCTCTCAATTCTTTGTTTTTAAATATGATACGAATGTACCCACTCCTGCTGCACATTTTATTCAGTCTTTTACTTTCAGTATACCTTTATTGTTTTATTTACTATAAGTTTCTTGTAGAGATACATAGTGGGCCATTTTGTGGTTTTTGGTGGTGCTGGTGGTGGTGTGTTTTTTAAAATCTACCAATCTCTGTCTTCTATTTGACATGCTTAGACCATTTAAATGTAATATACTTATTGATATATTAGGGTTTAAGTCTGCTGTTTTATTTTTGTTGTCTATTTGCTCTTTCTGTTGTTCACTTCTCTGTAGTATTTTTTTCCCTGCCTTCCTGGGGGTTACCTGAACATTTAATAAATTCTACTTTGATTTAAAAAAAAAAAAAAAAAGAAAAGAAAAAGAAAATAAAAAGAAAGAAAAGCCCAGACTGGGAAAAATTCTTAAAGTTTCATATTTGATGAAGGACTTGTACCCAGTATACACAAGAATACTTAAGGGCTGACGCAGTGGCTCACGCCTGTAATCCCAGCACTTTGGGAGGCCGAGGTGGGCGGATCACGAGGTCAGAAAATCTAGACCATCCTGGCTAACATTAGCTGGGCATGGTGGCGGACGCCTGTAGTCCCAGCTATTTGGGAGGCTGAGGCAGGAGAATGGCGTGAACCCGGGAGGCGGAGCTTGTAGTGA
>NW_012098688.1:57052-58636 GCF_000951045.1 Mandrillus leucophaeus | reverse complement strand
ATTTTTATTTTTATTTTTTTTGAGACAGAGTCTTGCTCAGTCCCAGGCTGGAGTGCAGTGGCACAATCTCAGGTCACTGCAACCTCCGTCTCCTGAATTCAAGTGATTCTTCTGCCTCAGCCTCCCGAGTGGCTGGGATTATAGGCATACATCACCACACCTTGCTAATTTTTGTATTTTTAGTAGAGATGGAGTTTCACTATGTTGGCTAGGCTGATCTCCAACTCCTGACCTTGTGTTCCACCCGCCTCAGCCTCCCAAAGTGCTGGGATTCAGGCATGAGCCACTGCACCCGGCCTATGTATTTAATTGTTATATGACAAATAAAAGTTGTGTTTATGATGTACAACATGTTTTGATATATGTATACATTGTGAAGTTTCTTAGATAGTGCTTTGACACTCTTGTCATACATATATATGATCCACTTGCACATACGTATTTCCAGGTCTTTGGGGACATATTTGATATACGTATACGTTGAAACCTCACATACACATTATCATTTTTTGTTATGTGTATGATGAGGAAACTTAAAGTCTGCTCTTAGTAATTTTCAAGTATACAATACATTGTTCTTAAATATAGTTACCATATGTGCTTTGTATCCTACAACTTTACTAAATGTGTTTATCAAATCTAAGAGTTTTCGGTAAAGTACTTAGGTTTTTCTAAATTTAAAATTATGTCATCTGTAAAGGGGGACAACTTTATTTTCTCCAATTTGGATTCCTTTTATTTTTGTCTTCTTATCTGATTGCTCTGACTAGGACTTCCAGTAACATGTTGCATAGGATATTTATTATATGTTATTATTATATAATATTATGCATGTTACAAAATATATATAAATATATAATACATATTATATCATATTATACATATTATATAATATATATCACATACATATATATATATATAAAACATACCACATTATCTTTATCCGTTGATGAACACCTAGGTTGATTTCATATCTTGTCTGCTGTGAATTGTTGCTGCAGTGAACATGGGGAGGCAGATATCTCGTCAAGATGTTGACATGGTTTTTTGGGGGGTATATAGCCAGTATTGGGATTGGTGAATCATATGGTTTAACTCTGAAATTGACTCTTGTTTTCACACAAGATCACACTTCCCATGAGCTGCTTCTAGGCAATAACTGATCATGATAGAAGTTACTGGCACAGGTTGATTCCTGAGGGATAAAGAATTTCTTTGGTAGTGGACTTTGACTTGATGATTGCCATCTTGCAAAACTGTCCTTTGATGCAGCCTAAGCAGTGCAGGCTAAGATGCTCCCTCTTAGCTATCTTTCCTTTATTCTTTCCTTCATTTGGGGTCAGAGTTGCACTGCAGTCTGGCATCTCTCCCAGCCTCTTCCAACAGTAATTGTCTTTCCCTTTGGAATAATCTTGATAGTTTTTGTATTATTTATAATTTGGTTACTGAGAATGTTCTTCATTCTCAAAATATGTGGTATCTCATTATTTTCTTTACTTTCAATTCTTTTGCTTTCAGTATAATATTTTCTTCTCACCCAGTTTTATATTTTAAAATTCTTTTTGGATGTGTTTTTAATCTGCT
>NW_012098688.1:51224-56577 GCF_000951045.1 Mandrillus leucophaeus | reverse complement strand
GCTTGTAAAAATGTCAAATTCATCTAGAGGAACGTATTGCCAAATGTTGACTCACCTCTCTGAACATTGTTTCTCAACCAGATTAGAGTTTAGTCCCACATATCTTTTTGCCTTGCTAGTTCTTGAAGGCATTATTTTTTTTTTAATTGTGTCAAGTTTTTCTGAATGTTCTAAGTGATAAGTTTAGTCTAAAATTTCCTTGCTGAAAAAGCATTACCTAATAGTATTATAATGATACAGCAAATGATTTTTAGCTTTGATAGCCATGTATGGTGCATCAGTCTCATTGAGGAATCCCATTACAGCACCAGCAGCGAGTCTCACACCTGGCAGGGAATTATGGGTATCTGCCATATAGTAGCCAGGTGGTAAGATCCATTACCCACTAATGGCATATGGAAAATGCCTTTTGTCTGGGTCCCTTTGTAACAATTAGGAGGTCACAATCAAAATTTTGCATCTATATACTATTATGACTTCATTTGCACTCATGGCTGGCAAACTTACATACATTTTTATTATACAAGGAATACATGTCATAAAGAAAACCATATTCTTAGAAATAATCAGAAAGTACTTCTTGTGACTTTTGATCTACAGTGAGCTTCTTAAAATAAGTATAAGAAGCAAAAGTAATTACCATACTTATATTTAGTAGTATTTTTGAGTTTCATAGTTGGTTAATTGAGTCTGAGGTTCACCCATGGAGGATTCCATAAGAAAAGAGAGAGCCAATTCTGTAACCACAGAGATTACTGGAAAGATGATGCCTGTATGAAAATTATCTTAAATAAATAACATTGCCAATAAGGTACTCAAATCAAAGTAAAATGTCTTTCAAAAATCCTTTATTAAGGAAATTGTTCAGTGAAGACTTTTCATTTCACTTAAAGTTGTTTAGTGAAAAGGAAAAGTAACTAGTTTTGTGACTCTATTTTTAATTTTCACATATAACAAAGTCAACAGTGTCTTAACTAGCATCCTGTACAGAGATGAAAATATATAGTGCTTTATTTTGTATGCATCTAGAAATGTTAAAGTTCACTGAGTATGATCTAGATTCTTAATAAGGACGTTTGAAATTAAATCTCCTTAGATTGTTCATTATTGTTACCCATTAATAACAGGCCAATTCTGACTCATGTCAAAAATTGATTTTGATAAATCTTCATAATTACTCCCCAAATAAAACATTTTTGGTGCATACAATATTAAAACTTACAATATTGAAAGACAAAACTGTAGAATATGGTTAATATAACTTCATCACATTATTGTGAAAAGTTAAGAGAACAATCATTTTATGATAAATTCAAAAGCAATCATTTATAGGATAATTTTGAAAATAATTGCATATAATGGAAATCCATATAGCTGGGGATAGCAAGTAGCTCTATCATATCAATTCAGCTTGGACTCAGCTGATTTATATTATCCCTTTCACTTATCCATTGTTTAAAAAAGGCTAGAATTCAACCAGTTTTCAAAATTTATGAAGTATACTTTATTAATCTGTTATATTAATATTATTTAAACTCTTACAAAACTACTTAAGATATACAAATGAAAAAAGTTGTTTACAAGAATTTGTCACTGCAAATGGATGAGAATGCTGCTCTGATGAGTATTTGCCACCTTTCAAAAAAGAATATGGCAGTTCTCATAAATGTTAAAATAAAAGAAATGGAAAAAAGATGGTGATATTATTACTTAACACAACACTGTGAAGTAGTTGATATTATTATTTTATAGATAACCAAGTTGTTAATTGGTTACATAATTTTGTCTGTATCATATAGACATTTATTTTCAGAAGTTTTATAAAATTAAGGTCTGATTTAATTTTCAAGGTATGAAACAGGAACATAGAAGGGAAAGGTAAGGTTGGAAAAAATTTGTAAATATCAAAGGTTGGAATAGTATTTTGAATTTCATTTTCATGGAAAAAAAGTGAATCCATATCTGTAGGTCAAAATACCAGAGAAAACTATAACCCCCCTAAACAATCTTCATATCATAACCAAAAGGAATAAATATAAAGTAAAAATAGGAAAATGTATCAAGGCATCCAACTGTCTCATGCACTATAACAAAATATCTGGATATTCCAAAATAGTCAGAAAATTGGATTTCTGTTAACAAGTGCAATAATGAGTTTTGATGTTGAATCATTTAAGTCTTACATTATTGAAGGCAAAGTTCTCCTTAATAATGTTCTTTTTCAGAGAAAATTAACAGCTGACATGTATACTCTCTGTTCCTTCTTCACTTTTTCTTGTTCCACTGAAAATTCATTCGTACATACACACTCATGCACACACAAAATCTCACAATACACTTTTAATATTTCATTCTGGTATTTGCATCTCCAGAAACACCCACTGTTTATTTCATTTACTTCACAAAAGGAGTGTATTAGTCCATTTTTACACTGATATAAAGAACTGTTCGAAACTGGGTAATTTATGAAGGAGAGAGATTTAATTGACTCACAGTTCAGCATGACTGGGAGGCCTCAGGGAACTTGTAATCATGGCAGAAGGTGAAGGGGAAGCGAGGCACCTTCTTCACAAGGCGGCAGGAAGCAGAATGAACGTAGGAGGAACTACCAAACACTTAAAAAACCATCAGATATCCCGAGAACTCACTCATTACCATGACAACAGCATGGGGGGAAACTGCCATCATGATTCAATAACCTCCACCTGGTTTCTCCCGTGATATGTGAGGATTATGGGGATTACAATTTAAGATGAGATTTTGGGTAGGGACACAGCCAAACCATATTGGAGAGTCACTTGAAGTTAGATATAATGTTGATCTTATTCCATTAACATTTATCTACATTTATATGTGTATGTTTATATGTATACATACATATAAACACAGATATATGTATGTTATAAATTATACATAAAATAATATGTGGATATAGGTATTTTTATATTACAGTAGAGATAAATTAGAAATATAACTATATTAAATTCGCTAGGTAAGCACATCAATTTTCACTTATTGAACTTACAGTGCGCATTTTTGATGCAGTCCACAAGGCTCCTGGTTGCCACCTATGTTTCATCTTGCACTTCTCTACCTCACTCAGTCTACAGTTGTTCATTTCTAGCATTACATCCACAATGACCCTCTTTCTGTTTTCAAAATATAGAAATGCTTTGTTCTTTGCCTTGACTGCTTCTTTTACTTCCTGAATTCAATCTCAATTTTCTTTTCACTAAGAAAATATTCTCTAATCAGTCACCTCCCCATCCTCGGGCAAGTTGCTCTATTGTGGTACCCTTGTATTTCCCTTTTATGCTATTACTATTTTATTAGATAATGATCTTTATTTGTTTACTGTGTATTTCAGTTACTAAGATTATTAAAACTGAGATTATGATTGTATTGTCAATCATGACACTCCCATCACCAAAAACAATGACAAGTTCACTAATATTAAGAACGCAACAAATATCTAATAAATTAATGTGTTCCTTAGCATCTGTTGATCATCACAGACTTTTGAATATTTCTATGACTGTTTAATGAACATGAGAAATGGGTAAATAATAAGGACTCAAACTAAAAAAGAGACCTCACTCATGAAAATATTATGGCAACCACAAATATTATCAAACAAAATCTTTAAAAACAAATGAAATTGCCAATCTCATTCTCATGAAACATATGAGTCAAGAAATCCTCACCTGTGACCTAGGAAACTCAAAATAAACTGGAGGTAAAGCAAGGTATCTCTAAAATGTTCCACTTGAGAAGTTAACCGAAATACAAATGAATACTTTTTTTAAGAAAACTAAATAGACAAGGGATAGAGTCAACATAAATTGAATTTGAAGAAACAAAAAGCAGTACTATCATAGGCTTGATAACTTTAGATACCGGGATACTGGAATTGTTAGGTTAAAGCCAGAATATAAAATAAGCAAGAATAAAAATGAATAAAAATGTAAGGCATTACATATAAAAATAAGGATCAAATGGGTATCAAAAAGGACCAGGAATAGTTGGAGGGGAGATAAAAGATTTTCCAAAACAAAAATTGTGATTACTGAAATAAAATTGACCAGATAAATAAAATAGATGACGAGATAACTAGTAAACTAGACGATATATCTAAAGAAATTATTTTCCAATGTAACTGAAAGAAAATTTAAAGAAAATAGAAAAAGAAGTTTAACAGATGTAGATAGCAATGAGAAGATATAATACATATATAATAGGAATAGATTTCATAAGAGGAGAAAATAAAAACAATAGAAGTGAAGCAATATTCGAAAATATAGTGGCTTAGTACTTTGGGAATTCTTTGAATACTCAAATGACCTATTTGGTAACCACAGTGTATCTCAGAAAGATATACAAAGATATCACCCATACATATTCTGATAAAATGTCAGAGCACCAAATACACAGAAAATATCTTTTAAAAATATTATAAATTAAAGATAGATTACTTGTATAAGAAAACAATTTGATCTTACAGGCACTTTGACCTTATAGACACAATTTGACTCTAAGACACCTTAACTAAAAATATAGAAGTCAGGTAATGAAAAATTCTGAGAAAAATAATCTTCAAACCAATATTTTGTACCATGCTAATTTATAATTCAAGAAAATGATGAAATAAAGATAATTTCAGTTTAGTCACAACAGATCCTTGGTAAAATGTATACATGCCACCGAGCAAAGAAAATACACATCTTTTTCAAATATGGACCATGAAAGTGACATTGGTCAAGAACAACAATCCGGACACATTTTAGAAAGTTAACAGTATAGTCGATAACACAAATTTAATAAAATTAGATCTCAGTAATATAAAGCTAGCATTAAAAATGATTGAAACATTTAGGTAGTCACAAACACACTTTTAAAATGATTTATGTCAAAAAAAATAAATTTTAATTTACAGAATATTTAGAACCAAGTTTTGGCCTGGTTGAGGAGAACATAAGGTTCAATCACCATTTATAATACAATACATTGAAATAGTAATGAAAACTACACTCACAAAAAAGAAACAGAGCCAGAAGGTTTACAGTGTAAATTCTACCAATACTTAAGTGATAATTCCTTTTTATACAATATATTCTGGAGAAAAAAAAATAGTAATAGGAAGAAGTACGATTTGTACTGTGTTTTCAGTGTAAATTCAATAATCAAAATGATGAGGAAAGGATAGGAACATAAAAAGTATCAAATATGAGCAAATCAAACAACGTAGCCTATAAAAATAAATTTGAGTAGATTGCAAAAATTTTCTCCCATTCTGTAGGTTGCCTGTTCACTCTGATGGTAGTTTCTTTTGCTGTGCAGAAGCTCTTTAGTTTAA
>NW_012098688.1:42522-50605 GCF_000951045.1 Mandrillus leucophaeus | reverse complement strand
CAACATGGCACAAGTATCCATATGTAACAAACCTGCACATTATGCACATGTACACTAGAACTTTAAGTATAATAATAATAATAAATAAATAAATTTAAATAAAAAAATCTTTAATCCATCTTGAATTGACTTTTGTTTATGGTAAAAGATGTCCAAGTCCATTCTTCCTGCATAGTAAGTTTTAAAGCCAATAGCAGCTAGATTGTGCAAAATGGGTTCTGACAGGCTGCTACCTATGTAATGATCATAAGAATTTTTTATAATTAAACTTTTTTCAATGTGCTGAAATAAGTTTCATGATGGCAAGAATTTTGATTTATTTACTTTTTAATGTTTGTATAACTTTGCACCTAATGTATTACGTAGCACCTAATAGGTGAATAATAAATTTTTAGTAAGCGAATGAGAAAATGAATGCCCAGAAATGAGAAAATAAAGTTCTTAACTTATATACGTATCAAAAAAAAAATAAAATAAATAAACAAATAAATAAATTTGAATGTTTTCAAGCATTCAGAAAAGGTTTAACGTGTTAAAAATTATGATTTTTTTACTATACTATGAAATAAAAAGAAAATCCATATAACCTCAGTATTAGGTGAGAAGTCATTTATTATATATTAACAGATATTCATAACTTACAATAATCAAAATGACTACAAGTAATTCTAAGTAACCTGAAACAGATGGAAACAGTTTTTCCTTGATTAAACACAAAATGTAGAGTGTAAAAATTATTTCTTTAGAATTGGCAATATAATTAAACTACACTATTCATACAGAAAAACTCAATAACTTTTCAACAAAGGAACATACAGGAATGTCAGCAGAACCCCATTAGATATGTGAACATCCTTCAGATCCCTAGCAAGCTACTGCCAGTAGGCCTTCACTGTAAATAAATGCTAACAGTATACTGACTTTCAAAATAATAAACCGGTCATGCTAATCTTAAAACTTTATGTGAACAGAATTATAAAATATATGAAATTTTTTCTGGCTTCCTTCGATCAAATAACTGGATGAGTCATCCTTGTTTTTGTGAACAGTTGCACCTTATTATGTCCATTGTTTAGTAGTCTATTTTATAAGTATATCCCAATGTCCAAGCTCAATGTTTGAATATGGTGACTAGTTTATGATGCATAAATGTATGTATATTTCCTGGCTGTATTCCTAGGAATATAAATTCTGGTTCATAGAGTGTTCCTGCCTATGTTCAGCTTTTGTAGATCTCTTGCCAAATAATTTTTCCAAACTGGTGGATTATGAGAGTGAAAAAAGTCCTTAACATCCTTATTGTCTTGACATTTTCTGTCTTTTTCATTTAGTCATTCTTTTGAGTATGTAGTAGTATATTGCATTGTGGTTGTAATGTACTTACACATTCATTTTCTATTATTTTATTAGTTCTTCAATAGATTATAGAGTTTATTTTTAAAGTAATACAATTTAACCCAAATTATACCTTTACTACTTTTCAATAATGCTGGAATATTAAAACATGATAACATAATTTTTCTGGTTGTAATATTTTACAATGTATTTCAATTTCCACATGTATTTTAGACCTCACAGTATATTACTATCACTGTTTTAAAAGTAAATATTCAGACAGTGCCCATTAACTTTATGCACTGGTTTACCTTTTTCATTGTTCTTTATTCCTTTCTATAACCATGTTTCATTCTGAGTATATTTTCCCTAGTCTTTCTTTTAGGTAAGGTTCTTCTGGTGACAAATTCTGTTGTATTTAGTAGAAAACTTATCTCATTTGATTATGGGGAACATTTTTGCTAGGTATGAAATCCCAGTAGGCTAATATTTAGAACTTTAAATAATTTTACCAATTGGCATCCAAAACTACATATTTTTGTTGATAAGCTGGCTTTTATTCTTAATTTATTTTCCTCTCTATTTTTAAGATTTCTCCTTTAATTCTACATTTTATGACTCAGCGCATTCTGTTCGAAGTTTGGAGAGCTTTTAGAATCTGAATTCATGTATTTCATCTGTTTAAAAAACAAATGCCGTTTTTAAAATATGATTTTTTTCCATTATTTTCCTTCTCTCCTCGTGGAACACAATTACGTGAATATTGAACCTACAATTACTCTTGTGCCTTGATTGCTGTTTCCAATGTTTTTAATCATATTTTTTCCTCTCAGTATATTGTTTTGGAACTTTATCGTGACCATTTTTCAGTTTTATGTTCTTGCTTTCAATTATATTTTATCTACTTTTAATCTCATCTAACAAATTCTTGTCTTTATTTTTTTAAGTTGTTTTTCTTTTAATTTTTTGGGTACATAGTAGGTGTATATATTTATGGGGAACAGGAAATATTTTGATATAGGCATGGGGAAAGAAAAAAGAGTGGGAGTCGCTATACTTAGACAAAATAAATTTCAAGGCAAAAACTATGAAAGACAAAGATGGTCACCATGTAATGATAAAGGCATCTAGAAAACTTTTAATTTTAGATTTTGCAATCTGGAATCACAAGTTCTGAAGTCTAATTCTCTAGTGAAATTGTTCACCTTTTCATCTACTTTCTGTAACACTTAACATTAGCAACAGTTATTTTAAAAACCTTATCAGCTCATTCTAACATCTGTATTATTGTGGATCTTTTTATATTGTCTTTTTCTTTCCTTATTTTACATTTTGTGGTGCTATTTTCTTTGCATGACTAATGTATTTTAATTGAATAACAGCATTATGTATAGAAAATTGTAAGGACATCATATGACAACCATAACATATTGCTGTAAATATATTCAAAGTAAGATGAATATACATTACAAATCTAAAATATCACTACACATTCTCTATATTTTATAAGCATATGTTTAAAAATATATATGCATAAAAACACCTGGCAGAATGTTCAAATGGATAATAACTGGGAAAGTAGTAGGTAACTACTTTGGAGAAAAAGAGAACTTTAGTCTTATCTGTAATATATCATTACTTTTTAAAGATACTATGTTTGTTTCATTTAAGAATACATTTATTTTCAATGTCTATAAACATTGTGAGCAGTAATCTGTGCTTTTATAGTAGAAAACTAGCAAAAGGAACAATTTTCTTATTCAAAAAATGCTGAATTTAAGTTCTGCTTTTACAAAAAGATAGCAAACAAATTTTTAGTGTCTATTTGCATTTTGTATGGGAGTTTGTAAGAAACTATAAGAATTTCTGCCAGGAATATTAAAATTAAAAACATGAAGTAATGTATCATACAACTTTTTAAATGACCATATCTTTATCCTGATTGTAGATTTCCTAACTTCACAAAATAATATTAATGCTTCATTTTTGTTGAGCAAACTGAGAAACAACAAATTTAAGGACTTTGTTTTACTTTAATAACTCACTAATTCTTCCTATGGTATCAATAAAAATATGTTATTCTTCTATTCTGTTTTCTGCTCTGGTAGGAGCTCCAACAGTACAAGTTTTTAGCCTTTATTTAATACACTTTTCATGCCTACCAAAGTGCCTAGCCTTTAGAAAGTAATTGATAGATGTGGGTGAATAAAAATGTACATGTGTGACATTACTCTCCTATTCTGTTGAATATTTCTGAAATTCTGTGGTAGTAGTCAGGTGTTAAAATTCAGGGATTTTATGTACGTTGCCACTTTTGCATAAAAAGACCTTACTTCATTCTGCAAGGATGGACTTATTCTAAATGTTCATTCTCTCCACTTAAATGTTATTTCATAAAAAACTCACCAATTCTCAATATAAAGTTTGTCTCAACACTTACTATGGCTTTTCTTTCACAACCATACACACACACACACACACACGTATGATATACACATATATGTATATATCTCATTTGCGCTTTCTTGTTCATTGTAAGTCTCTCATATTGCGCCATAAGTGGCATCTGAATACATATTTTGACCAATTTAATTATTATTACATTCTTAGCCCTTGTATTGGAGGAATGATGTTTCAGGCTGAAGAGTTCTATCTAGATATTCTGGTTATCATGTGAATTTGCTTCTTTGTAGAAATAAAAGCTTATATTTGTGTATGATAGAGTGTGTGATAGAATGCTTATCCTTATTGTTCTACTTTTCATGGTCCTAACTGTATTTGCCAACAAGCTCTATTTGCACTGACAACAGAACATTGTAAAAAGGAATACACTTACAGATCTCAGAAATTCTTCCTAAGCAAGTGCCAGTGCCACTCAAAGGGAGTCATGAGTTCAAGACTTAATGCTCTAATAAAGCCGTACATTCCAAAGTGAGTCATTTACAATGATACTTCATTATCAGTAAAGTGAATCCAGATATCCTATACATTTTGGTGAATAGTTTCAAATCTCATCTCCCTACAGCACTACCAGTGAAATGAAGTCAAATAAAACAAATCCTGATTTTTCACATTTACTGTTACTAAAGCAAAGAACAAAGTAGTGCCAAGGGGAATGAGAGAATAAAGCTATGGCTATTCAGTTGTGAAGAAAGTAAATTAATAAAACTAACCTCATTTCTTTTTTTACATGCTTTCAGTAGATGCCCCTAGAGAATAATTCCCTTTATGGAACAGAATAAGGATGGGGGAATAGACAGCTTTGTAACTGGGTCTTTGTTAGTAACATTTGCATTCAATGTGTCACAAGGAACTAATATGTCATCCTGTTTGCCATCTACGGCTTGATTTCTTTTTCTATGAGCTGTTCCTTTTTCATGATGTTTACTAGACATTTTAGTAAATATTATACTCTCATTAAAAGCACTAGATAAAATGTTATCAGAGGGAAGAACAAAAACAACCTTGTGAGTATACTCAAGGGAACTTTTTAGGTCATTAAAACATATGATACTCTGGGCTCATGTGATATATTCAATCTATCTTTTGCTATTGCTGTGTGAAAATTAATACAATATAAAAAAAACCTTTATCTACGATGACAAACTGTACAACTTCCAGGCTGTTCACCTGCCATGAGGAGGATTTTTCATTTCAATGGCTAGCTGAGTGATATATGTGCAGATATTTTCCAAGCTGTCTATCTAGCTGTCTTTTCCTGTAGCGGATTCCATTTAAGAATTAGTCCAGTATCATTTAATAGCATGCCATATAGGAATACGTTTTTCTAGTTAGATAGATAGATACATATGCTTACACACATATTTCAGCTTTAAAAAAAAAAAAACAGAATGGAGGCAAGTACTTCGGCAAATAAAATATTTTTGTCTTAATTCTAATCTACCAATACTTTCCAACTAAAGTATCTCTTCTTTCTTAAAAGTTTCAAAAAAAATGAACATTAAATCTATCTGTATCTGACATAAGGCAACTTATTTATGGAATAAAGAAATTGTCAACTTAGTTTATGTTATTCCTGTATTCATTCATAAAATAATGAATTTATAAACTTAGTTTACCTATATAGTTTCATAATCTACTGTCTCAATAAGTCAATATAACATTTTTACTAGCATAGATTAAATATGATTTATTAAGTTTCTATATGTTCATTTTTCTTAAAAAAAGACATTTCTAAATGATTGCATATGAAAAAAACATTCCATTTGAAAAGTAATGTTTAAAATTTCACAGTTACCAGTTAAAACAAAAGATGTGGTTTCTAGATTAATAAACAATAAAATTGAATTTAGCTAGCAGGTTTACATAGAGAATTAAAAATTATGAAGAAATATTCTCTTTTTAAAAACTCATCTTAGGAAAAATATCCCTTTTCTTCATCATTGTACAATTAATGACAACCTTTCAATTGTCATTCATTAAAAAACAATCATTATCAAAGTTGACAGAAAATGTTGATTCCTAGGAAAGTTTCATCCCACAACTATTAAATTTCTGGTGGGTAGGATTTGGAATTAGATTTTCAAACAAAATCTTCATTGGTTTTTAAGTCAATGACCCAGCAAAAATATTAAGTCACAGTTCAGGATTTATTAATCTAAAGCAAAGTAACAGCAAGTAGGTCATTTTGAAGTATATGTACATATGTATTGTACATGTACTAATTTCACTTAGTTAGTGACTGAAAGAAAACACTTGTATGTGGAAAGTGAAAAAACATAGAAGTCTTTAACCATAAAGAACAATAAGAATGCTTCCTGAATTGTTTATTTTACTTAATCTGCCTAACTATAACTTGCTCTAGTAATTATGACTTTATGCCATATTAACACACACAAATAATGCATATATATTTACACATATGTATTAGTCTGTTCTCATGCAGCTAACAAAGACATACCTAAGACTGGGTAATTTATAAAGGAAAGAGGTTTAGTGGACTCACAGTTCCACGTGGCTGGGGTGACCTCACAATCATGGCGGAAGAAAAGAAGCAGCAAAGGCACCTCTTACATGGCTGCAGGCAAGAGCGCTTGTGCAGGGGAATTCCCATTTATAAAACCATCAAATCTTATGAGGATTATTCAATATCACAAGAACAGTACAAGGGAATCTGCCCCCATGATTCAATAATCTCCACTTCGCCCCACCCTTGACACATGGGGATTATTACATTTCAAGATGAGATTTCTGTGGGCAAACCGCTAAACCATATCAACATGCGTATTAAAGATGATCAATTATAGGCATTAATCTTTTTGTTGTTTGTAGAAGTGGGACTTCTAGTGTTCTTTTGTCAAGAAGCAATTATTTTTCAATAGTTACTTGTTATCTATCACGCCATATCAATAAATTTTTTTTGTAGGAAATGGTATTTCAAATATCTGTGGGTTGTCATTGTTTATAAAATGCCGTTGAATTTAGTTACTCGTTTTTCAATGAAATGAGCTTTCTAAGACACGTTTTTAGAGAAAATATCTTAATCTCTACTGATGGTTCCAAAATGGTTCAACTGTTAAGTTATAGAATTTTTGTTTTTCTTGAACAGTGAGGTTTTGGGAGGACTGATAGCATGGGTTAAAATATGTGTTTTCAATCCCAATACTTCTATTACATTTGAAGTTCCTTACCTTGAGTAAGCCACACTGTTCAGTATTATTTGCCACTGCTGTAAAATGGGATAATATTGCTTACATTGTAGGATTATTTTAAAAAGCCATCAAGAAAAGTATAATTTCAAAAGCAAATCTTGGTTTAAAGTTTTCTCAGTCAGTCTTCCCACATTATTCACATTTTTCTTCCTCTCCTCATACTTATGTATCCCCTAGTTATTTCATTTTTTTACTGCATTTTTTATTTAACCAGTCTTAGATGCTAGCACCCATTTTTAAGTTTGTTCCATCAAGTCTTACATTACACTAGATAGTAACACCAGTTAAATTAAGGTCTGTGTGAAATGCTTACTTTAAAAATGCTTGCTTATTTCCTTTTAATTTAATTTAATATTAGGAAACAGTTGCTGAGAACTTCAGACAACCAGGAACTGATCTAAATATCACAATAATTCATTCAATTAATCTTTAAAAATCCTTTATGAGTTAGCAATGTTATCCTCACCCATGAGATGAAACTTATTTTATAGTTCATTTTCTTCAACTTGGCTTCACATTCTTATTGTTTTATCTTATTGGATACTTCGATTGTTTATACCAAACACTGTTTTTTCCTTTTAAAATGTAAGGCTCCCATGTTTTTACATGTCTAGAATTTAAGCAGCCAATGATAATACATATTGAACATCATGTAGTTCTAAGTATTTCTGAAATTCATTATTATTTTTAATTGACTTATGCATCATATGTTTCATTTTGACTTTCCAAGTGCGCTTTTGTATCTTTCAAAAACTGATTTGTAAATTAGTTGTATTAGGATCAAAAAATAATTTCTGTGTTACCAACCTAATTGTTTTTTTTTTCTTTTTGCATTGGCTTATGGAGTCAGATGTGTTAAACACTGTCTCTTTGAGGGTTTATTTATTTATTTATTTATTTATTTATTTATTACTTTTTAAGGCATGGGATCATGTTCTGTTGCACAGGGTTGAGTGCAGTGGTGTAATCATAAGTCACCGCAGCTTCAAACTCCTGGGCTCAAACAGTCCTCTTGTCTTAGCCTCCCAGGTAGCTAGGACTACAGGTGCACAACACCATGGCTAGCTATTTTTTTT
>NW_012098688.1:32256-34717 GCF_000951045.1 Mandrillus leucophaeus | reverse complement strand
AGAACATGCATTATTTGGTTTTCTGAATTAATTTGCTTATTATATTTTCTCCAACAGCATTCATATTACTTCACAGGTCATGATCTCATTCTTTTTCTTGCCTGTAATTTTCCATGGTGTATATGTAGCACATTTTCTTTATCCAGTGCAGCACTGATGGGCACCTATGTTGATACCATTCCTTTGCTATTGTGAATACTGCTTAGATGAACACACAACTGCATGTGTCCTTTGGTAGAATAATTTATTTTCCTTCAGATATATACCCAGCATGGGATAGCTGGATTGAATGGTAGTTCTGTTTTCAGTTATTTGATAAATCTCCAGACTGCTTTCCACAGTGGCTGATGTAATTCGCATCCCCATTAACAGTGCATAAGCATTCACTTTTCTCCAAAGCCTTGCCAGCATCGGTTGTTGTCTGACTTATTTATAATAGCCATTCTAACTTGCGTGTAATGGTAACTCCTTGTGGTTTAGATTTGCATGTCTCTGATAATTAGTGATGGTGAGCATTTTTATACATATGTTGGCCACTTCTTTGGAGAAGTGTCTGTTCATGTATTTTAACCATTTTTAAATGTTTTTTGTTTGTTTTTTGGTTTGTTCAATTGTAAAAGTTTCTTATACATTCTGGAAATTAGATGTCTGTAAGAATCATAGTTTGTAGATATTTTCTCCCATTCTGTAGGTTGTCTGTTTACTCAGTTGACAGTTTCTTTTGCTGTGCAGAAGCTCTTTAACTTAGTCAGGTTCCGCTTGTTTATTTTTGTTTTTATTGCAATGGCAACAAATTTTTTCCAAGGATGATGTCCTGATGGTGTTTCTTAGGACTTTTTCTAGGATTCTTATATTTTGAGGTCTTACATTTCAATGTTTAATTTACCTTGCGTTAATTTTTATATATGGTGAAAGGTAGGAGTCCAAGTTTCCTTCTACATATGACTAGCCAGTTAGCCCAGCACTATTTATTGACTATGGAGTCTTTCCCCATGCTGATTTTGGTCAACTTTGTCAAAGATCAGATAGGTGTAGGTGTTTGGCTTTCTTTCTAGGTGCTCTATTGTTTTACAACATCTATGTATCTGTGTGTGTGTGTGTGTTTTAAATAATCCCTAGGTTTACATATGTTTCAGTTTTGTACCAGTACCACTCTGGTTTTCTTACTATAACTTATAGCACAGTTTGACACCAAGTAATGTAATGCTTCTGTTCTGGATTGTGGGGTTTTGTTATTGTTTTTGTTGTTTTTGTTTAAGATTGCTTTAGCTATTCAGGCTCTTTTTTGGTTCCACATGAATTTTAGAAGAGTTATTTTCTAATTCTGTGAAAAATGGCATTGGTAGTTTGATAGGAAAAGCACTAAGTCTGTAGATTTCTGTGGTCAATGTGACCATTTTAACAATATTGATTCTTCCAATCTGTGAGAATGAAATGTCAATTTTTTTCTGTAACCTATAATTTCTTTCAACAGTGTTTTGTAATTCTTGAAAAGATCTTTCACCTAAGTTGATTTCCCTGACTTTGTATCTTCAGATCACAGCATAGTGCCTGGCATATACTTGGCTCCCAATAAATGTCTGCTAAATGAATGGTTTCATGAATTCAATACAGTTTTAGCAATGAATAATATGCCTTTCAATGAGACAAAGGTAAATCAGAATAAAAAATAATTTTAACTATTTTGTATACTTAAAACATATAATGTATAATATATGTAATCAAGGATGAGTTTTCAGGACACAGACCAGACAATATTGGCCTTGATCCTTGTTATTAGGCAATTAATAGAAGCTAAGGATTTTCCACATTGAAAGAAAGTCATTCTTCTCACAACTTTCTCTATAATACACATGCAAGTGTTTGGGTACATTCCTCTTCCCTGTAGGAAGCTCATTCCGTCCTAGAGAAATGGAAATTAAGACAATATAACAATACTTTCTTTATGTTACCTCAACATATGGACTAAAGTATATGCTGTTGTTTTGTCAACTGTAGTAATGAATGCTCATCGACACAATTTGGATTAACACCAGTCTTTTTTTTATTATTATTATACTTTAAGTTCTAGGGTACATGTGCACAACGTGCAGGATTGTTACATATGTATACATGTGCCTTGTTGGTGCGCTGCACTCATTAACTCATCATTTACATTAGGTATATCTCCTAATGCTATCCTTCCCCCCTCCCCCCACCCCACAACAGGCCCCGGAGTGTGATGTTCCCCTTCCTGTGTCCAAGTGATCTCATTGTTCAATTCCCATCTATGAGTGAGAACATGAGGTGTTTGGTTTTCTGTTCTTGAAATAGTTTGCTGAGAATGATGGTTTCCAGCTGCATCCATGTGCCTACAAAGGACATGAACTCATCCTTTTTTATGCTGCATAGTATTCCATGGTGTATATGTGCCACATTTTCTTAATCCAGTCTTTCATTGATGGACATCTGGGTTGGTTCC
>NW_012098688.1:3241-31081 GCF_000951045.1 Mandrillus leucophaeus | reverse complement strand
TTGTAGGAACTAATTATCTGGTAATTTCTTAGCAAAGGTTTAGATTACGCAGTTTAATAATGAGTGCTAATTCATTTCATCATAAAATGTTAATTTTAACAACCAAGTAAATACACTGTAATTAGAAAGCCATGATTCTAATCACGTAAATGCAATATACATCTTGATAACTTCGGATTAATATCACTAAGACAATATTAACTCACACAGATTTGATATTAATCTAAGAGCCTCTAAATTTACTTTAAGTGAAAAAATAAACGCTAAACATTTTTTAGTGAAAAAATCAACAACATTCTCTGAAGTTATGAATATAATAGGGAACAGATAATTTTAAAATATTTATGTTAACGTTTATTTTTGCATAAAATATAGGAAAATATTTGAAAGTGTTATAATAAGATATTGGTAAGTTTTGATATTAGGATTCTGAATAAGAGAGGACCAGCTCTTGTTGTCACCATGGAAAAATGATATAGACTCCTTTTCAATTGATAGGTCCGATGTCAATACTAATGATCCAGACACACACCAAGAGGGTATGAAAAAATATATTACCCCATAGTAGGACTTTCTGTGAAGAACAGGGCAATGCATAAGGTGGTACAGAATTTGCTTGAGTGACTTCAGAGAATGAACGAACAAGTGATTGTGGTGTTACTATGACTGGGGACAGGGTGAGAGCTTTCAAATAGACAGGTGCATGCTTAGCTTGAACATCACACAGCAAAAAGGGAGAGGGTGTCATGCTTTCTTATTTTCTTGCCTAGAAGGGAGACCAGGGCAGAAAACAGAGGAGTGGTACTTGAAAGCCGTTAATACTCAGACATAAAGAGAAAGTTAGACTATTACACCAGCTTTCAAAGAGAACATCTCAATTAGATATTTTTTTAAAAATAATTACCTGTCCATCCTTTATACTACCCATGGAATTATTATGTCTGTTTCCCATTAAAATTCATTTTCTAGCTCTCTTGCGGGTTTCTGGCATGCTTCAAAATTGTGAAACAAGACATATTATCTGTGTGGTGCTCCTACATAGTGGAATGTTGGACAAAAATGTAGAGAAGTAAATAAATAAATGGCTATGAAAGTAGATGATTGTTGTATCTTAAACACAAAATAAATGTGGAACCTATGTTAGAGAGTATTCATAGCCTGACCTAGAGGGTATGGTCAGAAAAGACTTTTCAAGAGTGACTTCTTCAGTAAGACCCAGATAACAACTCAACCATGCAAATGTCTGAGGAAAAAGAATTTTACCAAGAATCAGATACTGGTGCCATAATCCTGAAGCAAAAAAAAAAAAAAAAGCACTGCAACTTTAAATACAGTTGTCCCCTCTCATCTGTGGTTTCACTTACTGTAATTTTAGTTACTTGTCATCAACCGCTGTCTGATAGTATTAAGTGGAATATCCCAGAAGTAAACAATTTGTAAATTCAAAATTGCACAGCATTCTGAGTAACATAATGAAACCATGTCACCTAGAATGTGAACCTTCTCTTTGTCCAGTGTCTCCACTCTGGTTCCACAGTGTCTCCACAGAGTGTCCACACTGTGCATGCTATCCACTTAGTAGCCAGCTTGGAAATCAGAATAACTATGTTAAGTTGTTGTGTTCCAGTAGTAATGGCTCCAAAGTGCAACAGTTGTGATTCTGGCAATTCAGAAAAGCCAAAGAGAAGATGAAAAATTCTTCCTTGTTTGTTAATCTCTTACTTTGCCAAATTTATAAATTAAACTTTATCATTGCCATTTACGTATAGAAAAAACATAGCATATATGAGGTTCAGTATTGTCTTTGGTTTCAGACATCCACTGAAATTCTTGAATGAATACCATTGGATAAGGGGAGACTAATGTACAAAGAAAGTCAATGTGGCTGAAGGAGAGACACATCAGAAGATGAATAAGAGAGGATGAAGGAAGTCAGAAGGCACGTTATGTGGAGCTTGTATTATGAGATCAGAGAGAATTTTATTCTAAGGCTAAAGGGAAGCCACAAATATTTTTAAGCAACAGAATCAATTATCTACTTCATTTATTATGTAATCATTATTAGATCATATTGTTAGCAATTTAGACAGTACAGAGAACAAGACTCCAATAAAAAGGACGAGTAAAAGATCTGTCTTGGAGGCTATTAAATTGGTGCTGGAAAAAATGTGTGGTGGCTTTTTCAAGGGTGGTGGTGAAGACACAGAGAGAGTGGAAGGCTTTGGTTTGATTTTGAAGTCTTTCCCCCATTGCTTACTTTGATCAACTCTGTCAAAGATCAGATGGGTATAGGTGTTTAGCTTTCCTTCTGGGTTCTCTATTGTTTTCCATCATCTTTGTATCTGTGTGGGTTTTTTTTTTTTTTTTTTCGTAATAATCCCTAGGTTTATATGCGTTTCAGTTTTGTACAAGTACCATTCTGGTTTTGTTACTATACCTCATAGTACACTTTGATATCAAGTAATGTAATACTTCTGCTCTGGATTGTGGGGTTTTGTTATTGTTTTTGTTGTTTTTGCTTAAGACTGCTTTAGCTATTTGGGCTCCTTTTTGGTTACACATGAATTTTAGAAGAGTTCTTTTCAAATTCTGTGAAAAATGACATTGGTAGTTTGATAGGAATAACCTTAAGTCTGTAGATTTCTGTGGTCAGTGTGGCCATTTTAACAATATTGATTATTATTGATAGGTTTCTTAGATAGAGCTGATAGAATTGATTGAACTAGATAAAGAAAGTAATGAAAAGTGACTTGTTTTGAGTGGGTTTTTTTGTTGTTTTGTTTATTGGCTTGAGCTTCTTGAAGAGATAATTATGCCATTTACTGAAATGGGAAAAGGGAATGGGAATGTGAAAATCAAGAGTTTCCTTTTGGGGATATTAATTATAAGATAAATACTAGCTATTCAAGGAGAAATAAAGCATAAACCTACTTATAAAAATCTAACAAGCTTAACTTCAATTTCCAATGTTATTAGCAGTATTGAGTGGTTATTCACAAAATAAAAATAATGAAACCAATGCTTCTTAATTTTTTTTTCTTTTCAATGAAAAGATTTTAGATGAGGGCTTTAGTTGTATCAAATAATGTATAATTTGTACATATGTACTTAAATAGCATATTGAAGGCATTAATGTGATATGCAAGTGTGATATGATATTATGTATATCCATACATAGATTTCTATGTGCTTTGTTTGCCAATCTGATGGAATTTACTGAATAATCATTGACCATCTACTATGCAGTAGATATCAGTAACATATAGCAAAAGAGCTTTTAGTTTACTTACTGTTTTTTTTTTTTCTTGACCTTAAACTTTGATTAGTGATTACTAATACATCACTTGGATAATATAGTCGATCATTTAAAATATGTTTAGTCTGCTAATTATTTTCAAGTGTGTTACAAATAATTGAAGGGAAATAATAAAGAGACCTACTATATTAGAATGCTTATTCCAATGCATATTAGTATACTTTCCTTTTCCAAAGTCATTTCAAAGTATTTTGCACTAGTTCAAATTTATTTTAAGACCTGCACTAATAATACTGTCTGGCAGTAACTGCTTTGGATCACAATGGATCCTCCAAGATTTATGTTGTACCTTTAGCTATAAAACCCTTACAACATCTATTTTTCTGGACAGTTTTTACATTATCATTTTTAGCCTCAAGCCAGAATTATTTCTTGTAATGTGAAAAAAGTTATAAGGCGATTTCCACTCATCTGGTTTTTATGGAGCATAGCAGTATCTGTTATTGCTAGAAGGTATTTTTATCTTTGTTTATTCACCTTTTCTTTCTTTTTACTGTAAAGGTCTTAAACCATTACCAGAAATACAAGAGGGAAGGCTTTTTGAGAAGACATTATGTAATCATTGTAACTTCATTTGCTATTGAGATTCTCTTCATGTAAATTATATTAAAAGGTGCATTTACTCCAACACGTACACTTAATTCTTACATTCTACTTATAACTCTTTTTCATACAGGTATTTCAGAACAAAAGGGCAGCCATAAAAGATGTTCTGTTTATTGCAAATTTGAAAATATGATATATTCAGGAAATTCGCAATGATGCAGATTTTAGATATAAAGCAATATTATTATTATACATTCTTTGAGGACATATTATGTATCATTTCAAAGTAAGATATGAGTTTAAAATAGAATAACATATTTTAGAATGGAGTGGAATGGGTGAAATATTTTCTGTAAGTAATGGGTTGTCAAATCTCATGTAGGGTGCATAAAAGAATGTATGTAATTTGAAGTTACACAAATCTCCAAATTATGAAGCCTCATTCTCACAGCATATAGAAAAAATATCAATAATAAACATAATACCCAAATATAATTTAAACTCTGATTCTGAGATTGTGTTTTCTAATAAATTATCTGGGTAAGACTAATAATTAATTTCATTAATAATATTAATACCGATGTGCCAGTTTGCAATATGACTAACAGTAGCAAGTGGTTATTCACAAAATAAAGATAAGAAAACCAATTCTTCTAAAAGCTTATTTTTTCTTTTAAATGAAAATATTTTTGATGAGGATTTTGGTGTTATCAAATAGTTTATAATCTTATATAATTTGTACTTAAGTAGTATATTGAAGGCATTAATTTTATGTTATTTGCTTTATAGTTTTGTCATTAAAATTCCTATTAATAGTACTACTTGAAGTTATAATAAATACTGACAAAAAGTACAATATTAAGTATATAATTCTGCCAAATTTAGTCAAATTTACATATCTAAACAATGATTTATACAGTTAACAATAGTATAGCTGTTATTCTCCTAGCTTGATACAACTTTATGCCCTCTCAGCTCCTTGATTATATATCACTCTAAAAGTCAGATCATATTCTACCATTTTAAAAAAGCACTCTGGGATCTAATTTTGCATTTTTATCATCAAAAGTATTTTATTATATCACTAACAAAATAGCAATTTGCCACAGAATAATGTATAGAATAGTGATATGTGCCTATAGAAAGAGAAAATACAAAATTTAAATTTTTATGATTAATAGAATAATTACTCCTTATGAAGAATCTTGCAACTCAATAAGCTGCAGCTGTAAAAATCATTGCCTAATTGGCTATATCAGGATTTTTAAACAAAATTTATACATTGAAGCATACTATGTAAATATGTATCTAATGCATATATTGGTGTGTGCATATATGTAAATATGTATGTGTGTGTGTGTGTGTGTGTGTGTGTATATATACACACATATGTGTTTGATGTCAGAAGTTCCTCAGAACCACTAGTGTCCCAAATAGTACAATTTAAACACATTTGGCCTTGGTGAAAATATGTGTCTAGGAGAGAAAATAATAATTATCTAGACTTTCAGAGTATGTTTTTTCCACAAGCTTCCTGATATAGTTTATAAAATATCTTTCACATCATCCCCTTTATTCCTATGGTAATTACCTAGATTTGTTTTAAAGGCCCTTGCTTATTTTTGGGTTCATAATCATGCAATAACTTTCTAAATTTTCTCACTGACTACTTGCCTTTAAATGCATCCTTTGTATGCCAACTAAACTCTGCTTTGCCCAACACAATCATGGGATCACCATGACTGAGAACTCCCCTTGGTGTGGAGAATGACATTTGCAGTTCTCAGCTTGGTATTTAAAAGCTTTCATAATGTGTCTTAATCTACATTTCTAGAGTACTACTTCCCTTCCTCTGACCCACAATTAAAGATTATTCCCCAGGCACAGCAAATTATACGCCATTTCCAAAACACATTCCCTTTCATTGCTGCCTTACCTTTGGCCATGCAGATGCATTCTCCCTAAAATGCCCTTCACACATTACCACTTCTAACTCTGGCAGGTTGCCATTTTTCTGTCAAGATCAAAGTGTTTGAAGTTATGGCCTCCCCTGAGACAGAATTAATTGCTACCTCCTTTTTCTGCAGCATTTTTTTTCATACTTTGAATACAGCAGTTTTATGTCATAAAATTTATTATATAAGTTTTATGTTTTAGATACTGACTTTCTAGATGACAAGTAACATCCTTATAATGCAAATCTCGATAAACGTGCCTAGGCTTTAACTAATGTACACATATACATTTTACAAGTGTGTATCAGTATACAAATAGATATGTACACATGCACATACTTGCTGGGCTTTATAGGAGTTATTATTATCAAAAACAGAATGCAGACTGATTAAACATGTTATTGTTGAAATGACTTCCGTGGTTGTCTTTTAAATGTCAATCATTCAGATTTTCACGTCAGGATTCTCATAATGCATTAAGTGTGGCTTTAAACACATGAAAGCACTTTTACTAAAAAAACAGCATTATTGAAATATTGTAAGACATTTAAGGCATAAAAAAGTTTGGCCTGTACATACAGTGTGAAATTCTGTCTGTTCTATGGCAAATGTCTATATCCTCCAAAGTCATAGATAGTTACTCAAAGCAGAAATGCAGAATTAGAAATATGTAAATGTAGCATAGTTATCTGAATTATATTTGTTTCGATAACTGGTCAATGTTGGACTAAGAACATTTGCTCAGTATGTTAATACATGTAATAAAAGAAACAATTTATAAAAACAACCAATGAATCTGATTCTCATAGCAGAAAAGCTTTTAAAATGTCAATAATAAAAATGTTTTAAAATTGACATTATTACTATATTGTATAATATTCAGTATTATAAATATCATTTTAATGGAGTAACACTATTATATCATCATATATTAAATAATATAAATAATAAAAAAAGTCTAAATGGAAAGTACATTCTCATAACTTCTGATTTTTTAATAACATTTAAAACACACATTTAGAAACTGAGAATTATGTAGTACAAAATTTATTCACATACATGGATTTTAAAAATTTAGTTATTAATAATATGCTTTCCACTGTTCACAAAATTCCCTTTGGATTGCTTTGCACTTGAATTACTATAGTCATTGAAGTAAATAAATGTCCACTACATTATAAACAAACTTTTAAATTAGGTACAGTGTTTATTCTGTCATGAAACAGGGATTTTAATGATTAAATTCATGAAACGTAACTTACAATGGAACCACGTAAGCCACACTCATCAAAAGTTCATAAGATACCTGGAAACAAAATCAGAAAAAAGTTTTAGACTATGTCCTAGAATATGCCTGAATACCAAGAAATAGCAGCAATGGCACCTACTATTTAATCACCTTCTATGGGTCAGATGACATGTCAGATGTTATATATGTATATATACACACACACATAATATAACATATTTAATGTATATATAATATATATTATCTAATTCTTATAAAATATTCATATTTTGATTTTCCAGACTACTGACAAGTTCTAGAGTTTGTTGAATACCAGAAAGCTAGAAAATGGCTAAACTGTCATTGGAAAACAAAAAGTCCACCGAAGCTGGAGATGCTTTTTCTCTACCTTGTAATACCTTTGTTTGCTGTGGGCGGGTGGGTCTTATCCTATTTTATGCCAGTACCATGCTGTTTTGGTTACAATAGCTTTATAGTATAATTTAGATTTTCGATATTAGTGCTCGTGTCTCTCCTCCATTTTACCCGTCTCACCACACACACATAAGCAGAACATTCTGTGGTTTTGGTTTTGTGTTTGACATTTTGATTTTCTATGATAATTTGATCTAAAGTAAAAATCAGTGTATCTATTTTTGTTAATGTGTCTAGGCATAACTGATGAAAATTTGTAGAAAATCCCTAAGACAAAAGTCAATAAAACCTCCAAAACTAAAAGTACAAATGTTGGTAGGAAAATCAGCCCAGTAAGTGAGGACGGGATGATTCATATTAAGACTTTAGGCCAAGAATTTGAATTTTTTAAAGTGCTTTTTTCCAAAGCACTAGCAATAAATGATGAAGTCCAGATATGGACACAAGCAATCTAGCCTCAGACATTGCATCTTTCCTAAATAATATGTTTTCAAAAGAATTTCAAGCAGTATTTAGAGATTCATCGAGGCTATTGATAAATACAGAATCTGAAAATTTTTATTTGAGAATGACTTAAAACAAATGCATCTGCATATAAAAATGAAGAACAAAGAAAACATATCGATGCTCAGAAGAAAAGCAAACAGAAAACCTATATATATATAGTTTATATATATATAGTTTATATATATATATACACATACACACAAACGCACATATATAGTGTCATATTGGTTGACAAT
The DNA here is from genome assembly GCF_000951045.1 of Mandrillus leucophaeus. Lineage (NCBI taxonomy): Eukaryota > Metazoa > Chordata > Mammalia > Primates > Cercopithecidae > Mandrillus > Mandrillus leucophaeus. The sequence continues at coordinate 22,858 of NW_012098688.1, read as the reverse complement.
TGTAAAAACTATCTCCACCAATATACAATTACATACAGGAAGGTACAGCTTCCATAAAATAGAAATTGAAAAGAAAAATAAAGCTGCATACAGAGATGAAAGGAACAAGACAAGGTGAATGTAAAATGTACAAAATATGTAAATACGATGAAACTAAAAAGCAATGAAAAACTTTTAACAAACATTGAATAAGACTTACTATGGGAGAGAATCACTGATGACAATGTGATTGATAAACTTGAGTAAATTCCTTCAAATGAAGAATAAAGAATCAAATATATGAAAAGAAAGATACGATATTAACAGTTTATGGATTAATTAATTTCCACCTCAAGAATCATAAGTGTCCTGAGAATGAAAATTTGAAATAATGAAGTCACTATTTTAAAATTAATTTGAGAAAACATTAAAATAAATATAATATTTGAGATCACATTCTGATAACACATAGTCATAATGTGAAACACATGTTGAGTGTTTGAGAATGCAAATATGTTCCAGATAAAATAAATAATGATGCATCCTTAAAATATATTTGGTTCACAAACACATACATACACACACACACACCACCAAACCCAAAACAAAAGCAAAAATTAAAGGAAGGGTAAAGTGTGTTAGAAAAAAGAGAGAGAGGCAGACAGAAATAGAGAGACAGCATGCAATTCCCAAATATTTGATGTCACAAATGAGTCACAATCTTTTATTAAATGAAATTAGTTGGATAGAAAATTGTATGCTGTGAGCCTAATTGTAAAAATTAAAATATGTATGCATTGAAATATTAAAACATGAAGAATTTTATGCATATAAGTAGCTCTTCTGGAGTTATCTGTATATAAAATGAAGGAAAAGACCAATGTAAAGGGAATCAGTGGTTTAAATAATCATATATAAAAATAGCTAGATGTAAAATATATGTGTAGTGTTTACAATATATCAAATCCTTATATTTAGAACATTTATGATAAATGGTATTCATATTTTCTATCTGTATACGTAAAATCTATATAATAATGTGTTGGTACTATAAGCGACCCTACAAAAATTGGCAGAGGAATAAGAATAGGCAATCTAAAGTATAAAATACATTTTAAAAGGTAATAAAATTGTAACCACACAAAAAATAAAAAATAAATAGAAACAGAAAAATGATAAGAAAGTAGTATAATTTTCTACTTATTATCTTGGAAAAGATATAAATCAGTAGCTCATATAGCATCCAGAATGACACATCTGGAGGGTGGTTTCATTCAGTTCTCTTGGGAGTATAAATTGATTAAAAATTTCTGAAAGGCAAATTGGCAAGCACATTTCAAGCTTATGAATTTTTCAAAAATCTTCATCTAAAAAAACTTGCTTACAGGTTAACTTCCTATATAATATTCAGAAATATGTACTAATATGTATATCTAAATGGGTTCATTAAAACACAACAACATCTAGAAACTGAGGCAATCTAAATATACATTGCATAAATAATCATATTGGCAAAGGCAAAAATATTATAGGTTCAGTAATGTTTTTCTAAATTATTTTAATATCATAAAAGTCATAATATTGTTAATGAAATGAGGCAGGTAGAAAAGTATATGTCTGATGTATTTCTAATTTTTAAATAAAAACGTATATGCACTGAAATATAAGAAAATTAATAACTTGCTAAATTTCTGAATGTCAGAAATGGATGTAACACTTTTAGTGCATATTCTGAATGGAAATACATATCCAGAAGATACCCATAAATGTCACTTGAAAAATAAAGTAAAATGAGTTGAAGTAGTGTTAGGTAAACAAACCACTGGCATCACAAGGCATTTCCTCCTCCAGCTGTTCTTCTGGCCTATCAGCCCATTCATAGCAGTGAGAAGCCATTAGAGCAGGTGGCTGCTCATTTTATTTTGATATGGAAGATTAACCTCAGAGCTATTTCTGCATTTACTAGAAAATAGTGAGTCATGACAATTGTAAAAACTATCTCCACTGCTATGCAATCAAATTCTTTTATACCAGGGCGAACTCTCACAGGGGATGAATACTGACTGATAAAGGATGCAAATTATTTAGAATGTTTAAATCACTTTTTAAAAATTATTTTTCTCAATTTTTGTGTCAGCTATTTATAGATGAAAACATAATAGAAGGGTTATCATTAACAATACCACAATGTTATTAGTTTTGTTTTTCAAAGTGTCAAAGTGGAATTGTAACTAGTGATCTTGTGTTCAAATGAAACAAGCACTTATCTGTAACTGAAAAGAGTAGATATTTATCAGTTATTATTTAGTCTACAATTATTCTGTCCATATATGTATGTTTCTTTCGTTTTCAAGAGTGGCTCTGCTATGTTCCCCCCAGATTCCTTTTGGTAATTAAGTAACAACACATTTTAGATCAATGTAAGTACTAGGGCTATTTTGACCTTGTATTTGAAATAGTCTGCTACACTGGGGATGAGACATGCAAGATAAATTTAGAAGAAAAACTTAATTGGCATTTAGTGTGCATTGTTTGCTGGTTCAAAGAATTTGCCTTTGTGAATTTGGCCAGAACATTAATATTATCACACGGCAATCAGTATTTGTCAGTTCTCATCAAGGGTATCATCTACTTCTTAGGACTATCTTGGGTATTTTCAGGCCATGTAATGGGAAACCAATTAGCAATAATGAGAGGTAGATTGTAGACTTTAAAAATGGCACATTAAAAAATTGCTAATAATAGATGCTAACCTCTCAAAGAATATAAATACATGTCAAACTACCTCTAAATTTTTCATAGGAGCAAAATACATAGTTTCAAATTTTATTCAGTGTATTAAATTGTAACATAATTTAACATTTACTGATAAGGATACTCTCATAGACTTATTATATATAATGCCTTGGCAAGCCATTAAAAACCCAAAAACTATGACTCAGTGAGGTAATTTTTGATGAAATATTTACCCTTTTTTTTTTCAAGAGGTATTTAAAGAACGTTTATTCACACAGATGGCTGCAAAATTTCAAGTGGATTGATGTCATTTTAGTCAAGCTGTCCTTTATTCCTCAAACTTCAGTGTGCAAATTTTCCATTTCTGGGCTTTGATAATACTTATAAAATATGACTGTGGTAATTAATTTTGGTGTGTCAACTTCCCTAGGCTATGCTACCCAGTTGTTTGAACAAACAGTAGTCTACACATTGTTGTGAGGGTACCCACAAATATGACTAATATTTATAGTTAACTTTAAGTAAAGCAGATTACCTTACCAAATTTCTAGCCTGCTGGCTTGCTGTATGCATTTTAGACTTCCCAGCCCCCACAATCACATATGCGAATTCCTTAATCTATCTCTCTCTCTCTCTCTCTCTCTCTCTCTTCTTTCCGCATCTGTTGGCTCTGTTGCCCTGGAGAACTCTAACTAATACAATGACCAAATGTGATTGTAAGAGTTTCTCTAGAGTGGAATCATTATGTTGTAAACTTACTAGATATTGTCAGATTGTCTTCCAAAATGATTATACACACTGCTCAGTAATCTCACCCATCCCTGCTATTGTTACCTTAAAAATATTGTCAGTTTGATGAATGTGGAATGGTATTGCCTAGTGTTTTCTACTTCATGTGTTTCTTGTCAGCATCATGTTACATAGAAAAGCATCATTATAACAAAAAAGGACAGGAATATTAAACCATCCACGTACCTATTATTTTATTTGAGGTTTGAGTGAACAAATATTTATTTGGCATTTAATGTATGGCATGATATTAGCCACTTAGGAATCTTACAAACTTATGGGGCTTGATGTGACATTGGTGAGATTTAGTGCCAAGACACATTACTCATAGTAGAGAATTCTGCCAGTGGTTCTGGCTGTCTCTCTTAGATAGTGGAGGCTGAAAGAGAGAGATAGTTAGGAAGCAGCATTTGTACCAATATTTGGTAAAAGTAGTATGACAAGGAAAATGGAAAAATCAATACTTCAAATGCTGTGGCCCATAAAATTAAATTTCTTGACAGAATATGCAGGTGTGAGAGGGAAATGATACACTGAAAAAGAAAAAAAATGGATGTGCTAATGGCTACAGTTATCTATGAGGCAGTTGTGAGTGAGACTCTATTGCTCAAGTGAGAGGTTTTCCTCAGGACCATAGCTAAGCTGGGAAAACCATCTCTCTACTCACATAACTTTGCAATCAATTTCTCTCAAGCTTTTCTTTGTTTTTGTTTGTTTGTTTGTTTGTTTGTTTTTTTAAATAAAAATGTCCTGTTTTTGATCTGCTACAATCCTGAAAACAATGAATTCTGATTTAGTTGTTGCTTGAAGAAACTCTAGCCTCAGAGTTATCCATGTAGATTCTGCACTCATTGACTTCTCTAAATATCTGTGGCACGTTTTCTCTGGCTGGCTAAGGTTAAACAGCATTCTCCTTCAAAAAAAAAAAAAAAAAAGATATTTTTAACATTTTTTTTTTTAAGCTTCAAGTACTCTCTGTAAATATGTGGCTTCAATGGCAGATATCTATATATGAAATCCTTTAAACTATACCCATGTTTTATTAAAATTGAAATATCTTTTGTGAATTATTTGCTAAGTTTGTTTCCAATATGAGTAAATTTTCAACTTCTACTTTTTTTTTTTTTTTTTGCTATTAACAGATACTAATTAAATATTTTGTCAAGTGAAAAATCACACCTGAGTAAGCTCAGGTAATCAACTCTACTTGCCCCGTCAGATTCCTATTTCTGGTTAATATTCTTTAGCGAAGGAAAGTTTGGAAAAATTCTATATATGAGGAACTTTAAGCTGTCAATATATATGATGAACTTTCAGTGTGCAATGTGTATAAGAGCCTGGAATTTTAGGGACATGTCATAAAACAGACTTTTTAGAGCAAGTACTACTTATGTCAATAGTGGCAGGTTAATTAAAATAGCAGTTTTCTAGTGATGTTTTATGTATACCGTATATAATAATAATAAAATCAATTTCCCATATTAATCAATAGTATTCTTGTCTTTGTGATTTTGGGGGCCTTGGTCAATTGATGGTGATTTCTGGTGTTTAAAATTGTGTTAACCCATGCTACCCTTGGCATACAGGCAATTTAAGGAAAACGTTTTTTTATAATCCTTTATTTGTAGTTTCAAAAAACCTCCTAAATAAGTAAATCAAAAGGGAAAACTTTTTAAAGTCTCAGGCATCTATGAGAATTGTAACAACAAGAGACAGACAAATTTCTAGACAGATAGGGAAAGGTTTCCAGTGAAACCTGATCTTTAAGCCAAAGACAGCCTAAAGCCTGAAAACCAAACTGCCAAATTCTGGATAGAGTCCATTACCAGAGTAAGAATCTTTACCTATGTCTTATCCACTCTCTATCGATTGGTTCCTTCTGGATGATTTCTTTTAAACAATCAAATAGTGCTTTTTCCAAAGACCACCTATGGATTAATCAGCTTGCATTCCCCCATCGTAAGCCCATAAAAACACTGGACTCAGTCACACTGTCAACTACCCACTCTCACATCCCCTCTCACAGATGAGAGCTTTCCTTCTGTTGTTCAATAAAATTATTCTCTGTCTTATGTGAATCTGGTGTCTGGTGTCCACACACCTTATTCCTCTTGGTTGTGGGACAAAAATCTGGAACCTCCTAAAAGGCAGGCATGAAAAAAGCTGTAACATGCTCCTATTCACTGGACTATGGGAGAAAGAGAGTTGTAACATGCTCCCGCTCAACAAGGTACAAGCTATTGGAATGAAGAGCTGTGACATCTCTTGGGGGCTCAAACCTCAGGACTCCCTAAGCAGGAGCTGTAACACCCCTTGGGACTCTGCAATTGCTGGCATCTCTGAGTTTTGGGATGTCATCTTGTTCCCCTCATCCAGATGCTGGTGCACAATGCAGAAGCCACTCACAGCACCCTGGGTCCAGCTGTGGGCTGAGTATAGTGTCATGGCAGGCACGAGATCCTAGTGGGCAAGAGCCCAGGCAGAGGTGGTGGTGGCTGCAGAGGTTTTCAGCTGCTGAAGCAGCACTGGAAGAATCCTGTAACAGGAACATCTATAATGTATTTGAGCCTCAGAAATGATTGGGACCAAATAAAACTAACATCACGACTTTGTGTTTTTTGTTTCTGCTTCATTCAGGATATGTGTTCCAGCCTCTCCTAGTGAAGGTCATCCTTTCTGCAAGTGGAAAGTGGTTTGGTGGTCAGTGTTTCTAAATTTTACATCTAAAAATTTTTGGTGTTTAGTTTCCCAGTTTTAATTTTGGGGGAAAAAAGTGGAAGAAATTTGGCTATCTTAGTTTGGATCAAATGCTCATTGTTGGACCAGTCAACCATATCTAGGAGAAAGGACTGTAATCATTAACTTATTTAGAAACAAATGCTAACCACTAGACTAATCTATCTGACTAGAAAGCAAGGGAAAATGATAATCTGAATTTCCCATTTGTCACCACATAATGGAATCAGGCAAGGGACAATTTTTAGAACAGCTTTTTCTGAGAAGAGAGGAGAACATTACACACAATTCAAATGAAGGCTGTCTACTACAAGTCTTATTTAAAGATAACCAACCCTTGCTTAACTGACATATTGATTCTTGGACAACATTCCTAATGAAGGAAAGAAATGTTTCAATACACTGTGCTCCTAATGGCATGACATTTGCAAAATGATTTAATCTGATGTGCCTCAGTTTGCTTAAATAGGAAAAGAAGAAAATATTAGAAACTACTTAGTGAAGTTGCCCAACAACATAATACATTGAAAAATATATGTAATTGAAAACAATATAATATTATATGAGATTCAGTTACAAGTTTTACTGACAATGCTACAGAGTTGCTTGCATTTGCTATGTTGTCTCATAGATAAAATCTGAAACACCAGTTAAATTAAAAGAACAGCTTTCATATTTTGTAATTTGATGTGTTTTGGATGATATGTAATTTGGATGTTAATTACTGTTCTCTGACTTAGAAGATGTAACTCAGAGGTTATTCATTTCTGAGTTTAATTAATTTGTGTCTAAGTTTTTCATCAGAATATTTGGTATAATAATATATACTTTCTAGGATTTCCAGGATTCTGTTAATTATCACTTAGAATAGTGCTTTACTATATAATAAATTCTCAGAGAAAGAGTAAAGGCAACCTGTTTTTTGCTGGCTTGTTTTTACAGTGTCTACATTTTTATATTCTTATTGTTTGTAGACCTTTTTGGTTATTTCTCAAATATATTTTCTCAGAGAAAGAATAACAGAAAATTTATTGCTCCTAATTTGCATCATCAACACATCTACTCTTTGACATTTAATTTCAATTAACAGCAAAAAAAAAAAACTTTTAATATTTTTATATGATCTAGAGTCTCAAAAGTACTAGGGTTGGAGCATCTATGTCAGACACATTGACATTAATTTCAGAAGCACAGCACAGAGTGAGTGGATAGTATCTTTCTGATATTTCCTTTCCTCCACGGACCATGGACCTCCCCAGTGATCACTCACAATCTATGCTCTCATGGTAATTGTTATGAGTCAAGTTTACATCAGCAAAACTATAGAAAATCAGATACAGTCATAAATATAGTGGTAATTCATGTATGAAGCAGAATAAGTCATAAATATATGATTAATGACCAGTCTTTAGAGATAATTATCCAAAATTTTCCACAATAATATTTACTCTCTTACTAAATTAGTACTTTCTCACTGATATCCTACATAATATTTATAGAATGATTAAAGACTTTTCAGTAAAAAAGTATTTAAATAAGAAACAGAAAAAAAGATGTGATGAGTACTTACATCTCTTATATTTTTTCCTTTTCTAAGTTTATGAGTTATACATTTTGCATGTTCAGTTAGGAAATAATAATTTTTCATTGAGCAAACTCAGGAGTTTAAAAATGCTACAATTAAAAATCTTAACTTTCTATTTTTAAAAAGTATAAATTTCACCAAAATAAAACATTACATCATTGTATGTTATAAAATACTGACAATGAAACATTAAAAATATCTGTCTGCATTCAATTATTTATTAGATGTATTTCATTTATATAAAGATCACAAAACATTTAACACAAAAGAAGTATTTCATTTATATAAAGATAACAAAATATTTATCACAAACTAATAAAATATACCAAATTGTGTACAGGTTGTATCAGGAAACCTAAAAGATATATAGTTCGCTAAACAGGGGAAGTAAATCTAAGTTAGAACTTTAAGAACAAGCAGTATTTATTATAAAAATTCGGAAAACTAAAGTCCCCAAAACATAAGATATTTTAAATACATTTTTAAATTACCAGAGCTTTATAATGTATAACTTAAAATATTGAAGATATTTATAAATGCCATATTATCTATTCCATACTTTTAATTTAACAACAATAGGAACACTAAAATAAACTAGAAAATAAAATATGCAACAGATTTTACAAAGCAATATACATATATTATTTCATTGTATTCATTTGTAATTAAATTGAATAGTGAGAGATTCTGTGTTATAATCAAGATGCTTTATGAAAAAGAATCAGTCTAAAATTTTAATTCACAGATTAAAGTAGCAATCATTTGAATTTTATGTACTTGAAGAATGGTTTTGAATATATCACTAGAAAATCCTCAAGAACTTAAAAAATATGAATATTAGGAAAACTGATATTCTAGTAACCCCCAACTGATTAGAGGATAATGTTAAACAGATGGTGATGACAGATCTAGAATTAGTTTGAATGAGTGATATTCCCCAGAGGTCAGACCTGGTTTCAGTTTTTAAAAATATCTTTTTGATGACCTGACTGAAAAAGTTTTGAGTGTGATTTTTACACTTTTTGAAATATTTTTTGATTGTGTGTGAGTTTATTAAACTAATATAATTTATAAACCTAAACTTACATAATTCAAATATATTTATAAGCATCTTTTGAAAATTATGGTAATTATTCAAGTATGTGGTAGTTTAATATAGAAGAGTAAATCCCTCTCTAATGTTTGATCAGTATAGCAAATATATATATATATGTGTGTGTGTGTGTGTATATATATATATATGTATAGTTAATGAGGAAACTTTAAATCCATACCTTTATAATTGGGTTTAAGTAAGTAATTTTAGTTTTTACTGAATTATGACTTTTAATTTACTTGATCAAAAATTAGGAAAAGTCTTCAGCAATATAGTGAATATTACATTTCTGTTACTCAATGATCTGATTCCCTGGAGATTCCCTAGTCATAATGAGTTTATAAAGTCAACTAAAAGATGTTCTTTCCTTAAAAAGATTCATTTAAATTCTGTACTCTCAAATGTATGTTTTATACCTTACAACTATTTATGTGACAAGTTTTGATGATATTTCTAAAGTAAGCTTAATGATTCAAAACCTACTTGCAATGAAATGTCACTAAATTTTCACAGATTTTTAAAATAACTTCTCAGTGGATAATGTCCTAAAGTTCACTAAAAAGAAAGACATTTTGCAAAATAATAATTTTGTGTTTTATTTTTCTATTCATTAGGCAAAGCAATTTTGTACTGTACGTGAGTATAATTTTTATTCTTTGTCTCTGATTGAAATAAAGTAAACAGCTTTTGATAAAACTGGTTATTCACACGTGAAATTGACAGTGTTGAAACAAATCAATAAAATTAGTATCCTGGCACAATTATGGTCTTCAAGCAAAAGTGATGACACACAAAGCAAAAATCAGATAACAAGCTTATTCCTTTGTTGTCAGATGCATTCTAATTTTTTTGAATGAGACCATCCTCCTGGTTGTGTAATGATGATATGTGAATAATAAGTAAGAAAGTGTAGCTATCTATAATAATATTTTTACATATATATGCATATAAACCAAATTTTAAAATGTATTCAATACAGCCAGAAACAAAATGCCTTTAAACCTTGAGATTATCCTCGTGAAATGATTGCCTCTGGAAAGAAAAGTGAAGAAAGCAAACAAGCAGTACCCATTAAAACATTTTCAACTGAATTAAATTGTCTATTCCACACTCAGTAAATCTTTTATAAGTTTATGTCTTTTGGTTTCAAAACACTTTAATTTACTGTAAAAAGTAATAGGGTTTCTGTCATCAATATATGATTTGTAATGCCTTAATAAAGAATATGATGTCTTATACCCAACTTCTGTGGATAAAAATCTAAAGTTTCATGTGCCCTTAGAATCTCAACATTGTGGTGCAGGCTGTATATTTGGGTACAAGAAACCATAAATATTACGTGGATAATATTTATTTTTTTCAACACATTTTTTTGAAACAAGTAAACATGCATGTTGTGGGACAGCTTTGAAAAATGCCAATATTTCCACTATTTAATATATGTTCAACATCACTTTAATAAAGTTTGAGTACAACAGAGACCCATCTCTTTCCTTAAAGTACTGCATAATCAATGATTAATTTCCTGTGGTCAAGAAAAATACTGGTGACTTAGCACATAGGATGAACCCTAACAATTTCTCCTATGCACATTCATATTATTTTGTTTTTGCAAATTAATAGAGGTACTCATGAATGTAGTCTTTAATTGCTAAATAAATGTGTTTCCTAGATAAATGCATTGGTCAATAGTGATAAGCTTAACAAAGGTATTTTTAAATAGTGAGCATTATTTTAAGTCTTTTATTTTTCTTGTTGGTTGCTTTATCATAATCTATTATTACTAGCATTGCTGAGTTAGAAATCTGATGTATATTTAAATGATTAATTCAAAGTTACTCTATATAATAATTATTGCTGAAGTCAGTAGCACTCAAATGTTGATATAGATGAATGGATTACATATCTATAGGTGAGAAACAGTTCTACATAGACTTAAATACCTTTCAATTCATGTCATCTTGATAACACAAAAGTGAATATCACTACACTAAAACTGGAAAAGCAATTTTTAAGTTCACGTAAAATCTAATTCATTTTGAGAGTTTAAACCTGTGAACTCAAAAGTACCTGAGACAGGTCTCAAAGAGTCTAAAAAGTTAATTTTGTCAAGGTTAGGGATGAGCCCATGACACAGTCTCAGGAGGTATTGATGACATGTTTCCAAGGTGGTTAGAGTACAGCTTGCTTGCATCGATTTTAGGGAGACATAATACATCAGTGAATACATGTAAGATGTACATGGGTTTGATCTGGAATGGTGAGACAACTCAGTGGGGCTTTCAGCTCATAGGTAGATTTAAAGATTTTCTGACTGGCAATTGGTTGAAATAGGTAAGTTATTTTGTAAAGGACTGGAATCAATAGAAAGGAATGTCTGGGTGATGATAAGGGATTGTGGGGACCAAGTTTTATCATGCAGATGAAGCCCTCAGGTAGCAGGCTTCAGAGAGGATCATTTCTAAATGTTTCTTATCAGACTTAAGGTGTGTGTTGATGTTAATGCTGGTCGACTTTTCCTGGTCAAAATTCCAAAAAGGAGGAGGTCAAAATAAAGCATATCTGACCCCTTCTTGCCATCATGGCAACTAGTTATTCAGGTTAACTTTGGAATGCCCTTGGCCAAGAGGAGGTGTTTGTTCAGATGGTTAAGGCTTAGATTTTTATTTTTAATTCACAAACACAACCAAAGACATATTGTTCATTGACACAAATTCAATTCCTGAATGAGTCTTGCTAGTTTTGTAGATTTTTAATGCATATCTGAGTGTCCATATTTATTTTTCATTGGTAAAATATTTTGATACCTGGGAAATATGCAGATTAAAACTAAACAAACATAATGTGTATTATAAAAAGTAGTCAATGTTTTCTGTATTATTACTTGTGGTGTCAAATATCAATTTCATACATGAAAATAATATTCCTCTGTTCTGGAATTATTAAAAGCTTTTTTCTATATGATTGTGTGAAATGTGTTAATTGTACCCTGTGTGTTTTATTCAGCACATTTGAGTTAAAAGAGGAAAACAGGCTTCTATCCACATTGAAGTTAGTAATTTAATTATGTAATATGTCCATGTCAAAGTCTAGAAAAGCTGAAATCACAGGACAAAAATCATTGAGTTCTATTAAAAACTTTTTGTGGAGAAATCATATGCCTTGCAACCATCAATCACTTCAGTAAAAAATAACAGGCAATCAACACACTATTCAATTTTCACCTTATACATAATGGATTTTGCCTGATTTATTTACATTTAATGTTACATAATCAATAAAACATGTGATGACTATTATTTATAATTGTATGTGTTTTCACTTCCATCTTCTTTAGTAAGTGTGAGAATAAAAGAGTATAGTCAGGTAAACAGAAAATAAGAAAATTATACTAGACACCTATGGATTAAGTTCGTAACTGAACATATTTCAATGAATGTTATATAATGAGAATGACAGGTAATAGAGGAGAATGAAGAAAGGTCATCATAGTCACTAGAAAGCAAATAACATTTTATTGGTGTTGAAATTTGAATTAATTCATGTCCATATTCTATATTAGTCACCTGATCAATTCTAAAGCTATAAAACAGAATAAAATTGCATAACGCAGAATTATTTTCTTTGCAGGTGATGGTATTACTTTAAAAAGTTCTGGTTCTGCTAGCTAATATTGATTTTGCACTATTGTTTGTAGAGATAAGAAATTATCAACTTTCCAACTAGCTAGTTGTCAGAAAAGCAGTTCATTTCAACTTCCAGGACTGGAATCAAAGTACCAAAAATATGTTTAAAATGTGGAAACAGAAAACAGAATTATCAGTTTTAAAAAAATTGAAAGATGTATACAGACATATATGTTACAAATGTCTAAAATAAAAATATATATTCAACTAGTAAATACATACACATTATTATAATGATAGTAATAGTTATCACATACCAGCACTGTACTAAGATTTTTCCTCAAACATTTATTGATATAACTAAACAGCAAAACACAAATATTTAAATAGCATACATATTAGCATAAGTTTACCTCCATGATACCATCAGCACAATGAAGATAATGAGCATATTCATCATTCCCAGCAATTCCTTTAGGCCCCATTGTAAACCCCCTGTCCCTCCTTATTACTTCTCAACCACAAGCAAGTATTTTTTGCTTTGTGCTACTATTGTAAATCATATTATTTTCTTAATTTTATTTTTGACTAGTTCTATGTTGGTGTACAGAAACACAATGATTTTGTGTAAAGTGTAGCCTGCACTTTACTGAAATCTAAAATATTTTTAGTGAAGCCTGTAAACTTTCCTATACATAAAATCATGTCATCTGCAAACAGAAATGATTTAACTTCCTTCTTCCCCATTTAGATGCTTTTTAAAAATATATATTTTTTTCTTACCTAATTGCTCTGGCTATGACTTCTAGTACTATGTTGAACACAAGTGGTGAAATTAGGAATCATGTTGCTGCTGTCTCTTATACACATCTAGATGTGTATAAGAGACAGGTAGAGACGGGGTTTCACCGTGTTTTTATCATAAAATCGATGTTACATGCTGTCAATACCTTCTCTACATCTATTGAGATGTTCATTTCTTGTTCATTTTATTAAAGTGATTCGTCACATTTTATATTTTGGATATTGAAACATTTTTGCATCCCATGCATAAATCCCACTTGAGCATAGTGTATGATATATTAAATTGCAATTTAGTTTACTGTACTAGCATTTTGTTGAGAATTTTGCATCTGCATTTATCCAACATATTTGCCTATAATTATTTTTGTAGTGTTCTTGTCTGGATTTTGTATGCTGACCTTGTAAAATGAATACTTGAGTATTTCTTCCTCCTCAATATTTTGGAAGAGTTTTACAAGCATTAACCTTAATTATTTGTTAAATATTGGCTAAAAAGCACTAATGAAGTTGCCAGGTTCTGGGCTTTGATGAGACACTTTTTATTAGGGATTCAAGCTCCTTACACATTATTGGTGTACTCGTTTTTAATTTTTTATCAGTCTTATAAGTATGTATGTGTCTAGGAATTTATTCATATATTCTAGTTTATCCAATTATCTGGTATTTAATTGTTCATAGTATTCTGTTATCTTTTGTATTTCTGTGGTATCAATTGTACTTCCTCCTGTTTCTGATTTTATTTATCTCTTTTTCTTCCTACCTCGGTAAGGCTTGTCAATTTTGTTTATTTATTTGAAAAAAACAACACAGTTTTATTTGTGTTTTCTATAATTTTTTCAGGCCATTATTTCATTGATTTTTGCTGTGATCTTTGTTATTTCTTTTATTCTTTGAATTTTTGGCTTAGTTTATCTTTCTTTATCTATTTTCATGTGCTATTTATTTGAGATATTGTGTTTTTCTTCATGTAGGCATGTTCACTATAAACTTCTTTCTTAGATTTTTTTTAGATGCATTCCTTAAGTTTAGGTATGTTGTGTTTTATTTTTATTTTGATATTTATTTATTTAACTTCCTCTTTGAACCATTAGTTGTTTAGATGTGTGTTAATTTTCATCCGTTTGTAAGTTTTCCTTAATTTATTTTATTTATTTCTAGTTTCATGCCATTTTAATAATAAAAGATACTTGATATGATTCAGTCTTAAATTTTTTAAGACTTGTTTTGTGACCCAGAATATGGTCTATTCTCCAGAATGGTCTCTGTGAGCTACAGAGGAATGATTTCTACTGATGTTGGAAGTAATATTCTGTATATCTCTGCTAGGTCCACTTGATCAAAAGCGTAGTTCAATTCAATGTTTCTTTATTAATTTTCTGACTTGATGATCTCTCTATTATTTAAAGTGCTACATTGAAGTCTCCTACTATTGTTGTAGTTCTATTTCTACTTTCAGATATGTTAATATTTGCATTACATACTTAGGTAGAATGACGATGATGTATAAATAGATATTTACAATTGTTACATCTGTTCGATAAATTAAATTCTTTATTATTCTATAATGACCCTTCTTGTCTCTTGTTACAGTTTTTTACTTAGTTTATTTTATCTGATATAAATATATTTGCCTCTGCTCTCTTTTCATTTCCATTTGCATGAAATAACTTTTTCCATCCCTTCACGTTCAATCTATATGTGGCCTTAAAGTTAAAGTGAATCTCTTGCAGATAACATGTAATTAGGTATTTTTTCAAATCCTTTCAGCCACTCTAAGTTTTTTTATTAGAAAATTTACTACATTTACATTTAAAGTATTGATTCATAAGGACATAATATTGCCATTTTGTTAATTATTTCCAGGCTGCTTTGTGGCTACTTTATTATTTTCTTTCTCTATTTCTTCCTTACTTTGTAATTTGATAATTTTATATAATAAAATTAATTATTTACTATTTTTCTTTGTGTACTTAGTATATATTTTTAGTCTTGTGGTTACCATGGGGCTTACATAAAACATTTCATAGTTATAACAGTCTATTTTAAGCTAACAACAGCTTAACTTCAATTGAAAGCAAAACACTTTCACTAATACTGTCAAAAATATTTAAGGTTTTTGACATCACAGTTTACTTTTTAAATTGTGAATTAATTAATAAATTATTGTAGCTATTGTTGTTTTAATAGTTTTCTTTTAATCTTTATAATAAATTTAAAATAATTTAAACATAATTATTATGTTAGACTATTTTAAATTTGACTGTCTACTTCTTTTACCAATGAGTTATTTATTTTCATATATCTTTATGTTATTAATAAGTATTCTTTACTTTTTTTTCAGGTGGAAGAACGTTTAGCATTTCTTGTACGGAAGCTCTAGTGGTGATGAGTGCCCTCAGTTTTCAGTAGTTTGGGAAGGTTTTAATTTCTCCTCCAGTTCTGAAAGACAGTTTTTCTGGGTAAAATATTATTGGTTGGAAGTTTCTTTTCTTTCTTTCTTTTTTTTTTTTTCCAATACATTGAATGTATGTATTGGTAAAATACATATATTCTTTCTTTTTTCTTTCTTTTTTTTTTTTTTACCAAGACATTGAATATATCATCCTAATCTCCTGACCTGAAAAATTTCTGCTGAGAAGTCTTCCAGATTCCCTTGTATCTGACACATCTCTTTTTCTACTTTCAAAATTCTATCTTTGTCTTTGGTTACTGAATATTTGCTTATCATATGTCTTGGTGAAGTCTTCTTCAGGTTGTAACTGTTTCCAGTTCGACCCTCACATACTTAGATGTCCATGTCTTTCACAATATTTAAAGAAATTATATTATAAAGTTGGGAGAAGGCAATGAGTCATAAAAGTAGGTGATGTTTCTATGCTACAATCAAACTTATAGAATAAAGACACCAGAAAACTGTGACAAGTTATACATATATCACATAATAACTAGAGCAACCACTATAGAATATGATACCTTCAAAATCACGATAAATAAAAAAGTAGAACTCTAAAATATCAAGTAACAAACTTGAAAGTAGGAGAAATCAACTGAGAAATAAAAACAAAAAAGAGAAACAGACAAATCCACAACTAGTATTAAAAATTTCAACATATTTCAACATACCTGCCTTGAGATTTGATGAAACAACTGGAGAGAACATCAGCAAAGATACAGAAGAACTCGATAACATCAACCAATGGAATGAAATTTAAATTTTTAAAGCATTCCACCCAACAACTGCAAAATACAGATAAGTTTCAAATGTCACATAACTTATGCCTAAATAGATCATACACTGGGTTATGAAACAAACCTCAATAAATTTAAAAGATTAAATTTCAGATTAAAATATTAAAAGACATTATTGTCTACATAAAAAAACCACAAAGACTTTTCAACAAAAGTCCTAGAACTAATAATTGAATTCAGAAATGTGATACAAAACAAGATAAACATTTTAAAAACCAATTGTGTTTTTATATACCACTATGAATATCTAGACACTAATTTTTAAAAAAATATGCAATACTATTGGCAATGGCCAGAAAAATAAAGTATATACTAGGTGTAAATCTAACAAAACATGGACAGCTGTTATATGCTTAAAAATTAAAAAAAATGCTGGTCAAAGCACTTTTTAAAAAGAACTTAATAAATGGAAAGACATATTTTCAGGAAATTGAAGTTACTAATTTCCCCAAATTTATATACAGCATTTTTGCAATTTCTATCAAAATCACTAGCACAAATTTTTGTAAATATAAATGAGATTATTCTAATATTTATATCAAAAGACAAGAAAGCTGGAATAGGTAAAACAATTTTAAATAAGAGTAAAATGGAAAATATAAATCTACCCAGTTTTAAGTTTTAATATCTAACTGTGTCAATCTGGACTTCTAGTACTACCAGAGGGATGAAATACACACAGACACACCCAACTTATTTTTGATGAAGTTGAATAAGCAATTCAATGGGAGAGGTGTAAACTTTTCTATATATGGTGCTGAATATACTGGACATCCTCATGCAAAAAGAAAAAATGAACCTTGGCCTAAGCCTCATACCTTAAACAAACAAGAAAACTAACAAAAAATTTAGTAAAAGCGCATAGAAAATAATATTGGGGGGTCTATGGCTAGATAAAGAGTTCTTAGACTTGATATCAAAGATATCTTAGACTATCTATAAAATTAAAATAATAATTTGGTTATCATCAAATTTAACAAAAAATAATTTATCTGTGAATAACTCTGTTAAGAAGATGAAAAGACTAGATGCAGATTCGGAGGAATTTGCAAAGCACATGTCTGTTAAAAGGATAGAATATATAAGGAACTCTCAAAACTCAGGTTTAAAAAAGTGACTCTGTTTGAAAAAATGAGCAAAAGACATAAACGGACATTGCACTGAAGAGAATACACATATAGCAAATAAAGACATGAAAACTTCAATATCATCAGCCAACAGGGAAATGCAAATTAAACCACAATGATATCCTCATTTATCAAAATAGTTGCATTGAATTACATTTTAAATATATATACTGGCAGTATCAAATATTGGTGAGAAACTGGATCTCTAATATACTTCTGAAAAACGGTTTGGTGGATTTTCTAAAGAAATGAAGATTTTTGTCTGGTTCATACAAAACAGATGCAAAAATGTTTACAGCTGCTTTATTTGTTACACCAAAAACTGGAATCCAAGTAACCTTCAACTAGAAAATGTTAAATTCTTACATTTATACCATGAAATACTACTGACCAGTATAAAGGAATAAACTGTTGATATGTGCAGCACACTGGATGAATCTCCAGAGAATTATACTTAGTAAAAAATCCAATCCCAAGTGATTGCTTGCTATGTTACTTTTGAAATGACACAACTATAGAAATGGAAAACTGATGAATGGTTAAAGAGCTGGTAGAGAAGGAGGGAAATTGTTGTGGCTTTAGGAGCGCAACATGTGAGATCTTTTTAGTGACAGAAATATTTTGTATCATATCTGTATCCGTATCTCAGGTATATATTGTAATATTGCTTTGCAAGGTGCCACCATTGGGAGGAACAGTGCAGAGTACATGAGGTCCGGCATTGTGGCTCACGTCTCTAATCCCATCACTTTGGGAGGCCGAGGTGGGTGGATCACCTGAGTTCAGGAGATTCAGAGCAGCCTGACCAACATGGTGAAACGCCTCTCTACTAAAAACACAAAAAGTAGCCCGGCATGGTGGCACACGCCTGTAATCCCAGCTACTGGCCAGGCTGAGGTGGGAGAATCACTTAAACTCAGGAGGCGGAGTTTGCAGTGAGACAAGATCGCGCGCCTGCACTCCAGCCTGGGCGACAGAGCCAGACTTGGTGACACCCCGTCTCTACCAACAAAAAAAAATACAAATAAATTAGCTTGGCGTGGTGGCGGGCGCCTGTAGTCCCAGCTACTCGGGAGGCTGAGGCAGGAGAATGGCGTGAACCCGGGAGGCGGAGCGATCTCAAAAAAAAAAAAAAAAAAAAAGGTACATAAGAGATCCATCTTTATTATTTCTTACAACAGCATGTGAATCTATAACTATCTATGAATAAAAAACTTTTAATTGTAAAATTAAACAGCTACATGGGTAGTCGTTGCCTTATTGGGCAACACAATTCTATACTATATTATATCTTATGCATGTATCCTCCCCACTCTTTTGTGAAGAATTTAAACCTACAGGCTTTCTTAAATGTATCCATTTTAGGTAAAGTATCTAACACTTGCCTATAGTATAATACATAGTCAATAGATGTTAACTTTTTGGATATTTTTCTATGTGTTTTATAGACATTTTGTTTTGTATTTTCTTTCTTTTGCTAAATTAGACTACTGAGTTTCATGAGGTGAAATGGTGACTTTTATCACTTCATGTCTATAGTCTCAGCATAGAGGTGATATTTAATAAGTTTCACTTTATAAATCTTCAAAGCACATTAAACATCTGTGCATTGAACTTACCAGCATAGTGAATAAGATTCTATCCTATAAATTGTCCCATTAGCACAAGTCTTGAGAGAGCTGAACTTCTGTTCCCATGAACAAACATGCTACAGTATATCACAGTACCCAAGGGGCACAAGTGTGTGCTTGTCATTAAGGGTGAGTAGCCAAATGCTAGGATTTTTGAAAACATGGGTGAGACAGAGGAAGAGAATCTAGAGACATTATTTCCATAAGACAAATTATTTGTCAGCAAGCAGAAGCTAACAGCCACTAGGTAGGAGTTCTG
>NW_012098688.1:0-2136 GCF_000951045.1 Mandrillus leucophaeus | reverse complement strand
GGGCAATAAATTGTTGAACCCTGTGGAGAGCCATTTTTAATGATAGGTCACCTTCCAACCTTAGAACGAGGAGGAACTAGGTTACTTCTCTAAAGTGTACTGATCATAACCCTTGTAGAATTAACACCAACTAGGCTAAATAAATGGACTGTGTAAATTACACAAGTGGATATGCTGTCAGTGTGCCTTGCTAACCTTCACTAAAGTGGGAGTCACTGCTCTCATTAATTCTTCATTTTCTCAAGTTAATTAACTAACGTGTGGTTCAGTGTCCTCATTTTAAAAAATGAAATAATACTATATTAATATAAGGTGTTGTGATGGTTGATTACATTTTTATAAAACTCTGCAAGATTTTAGTGAGAGAAATAATGCCAAGATTAAATCATGTTAAGACTGCATTTAAACATCTTAATTATAGTTGCAAAATTTATAATTAAAATATACTCATAGCATAGGATAAACTCCAATCTATATTATTATATTACCATATTTGTGTAGACTGTATCTTCATCACATGTTTTAAATGCAGGCAAATTCTAACTGCTGCTCAAAGTTCTGCTTTAAAATTTTCTTTTTCATTATTTTAGCATACACTCATACTCTTTGGGCATTAAAATATTTTGGAATATCTTTAAATGTCTTTGCAGGGCTATCAGATCACACCGTACGACCTCTGACCGTTTGCTTTAACTAAAATTCACAACGATAGCTTATTTAAGGGTAAATGACAGTTTAACACAACAATCGCTCTGATGAGAGCTTTATAGCTAGACTTGACCATTTTCCTTTATGGTCTAGAAGGACCATATTGTTTATAAGAACACCATCAGGATAGTTCTTACAACTGAAATAAAAGAATGTGTCTTGAAATATTCTTTACAAAAATGTTACAATAGGTTGATTTAGCTAACATAGTAAAACTGTTTGAAAACAACTGAAAATCAACCAGCGTAATCAACTGATGTTACCTTTGAATAAATACACAGCAATTTGTTCTTTTTTTTTGGTTTGTTTGTCATATTGGTTCTAGAAAGTATGTGAAATTATGTATGCACATTTGTAGATATATAAATGTGTGTGTGATATTTATATAAAAATTTAGTAATCAAGGGCTTTGAAAAATACTTCCCTTCTATTTAATTCCTATATATCCCAATGTGCTCTGTGAACTTTATGGCTCATTTCACCGTGACACATATGCAGAAATCCATTCCCATAGCAGAATCGTCAAGACAGTTCTGCTTAACTTACATATTCAAAAAATACTATTCAGTCTTAAAAAGGGGGAAGCTTTTGCAACAACCTGGATGGACCTAGAGGACAGTATGCTAATTATAATGTCAGGAATGAAAAACCAAATATGACATGATTTCACTAATGTGTAGATTTAAAAAAAATTGAACTCATAAAAGAAGAGAAGACAATAGAGTTTACTAGAGTCTGGAAGAAGTGGGATATGGAAAAAAAGTGGATATTGATCAAAGGGTACAAAGTTTCTGTTAACTAGGAGGACTAGGATTTAGCAGTGCAATCTATTGTAATAGAGTAGTAACTAAAATAAACAGTAATACATTGTACATACAAAAATTGCTAAAAATAAGATTTCAAATCATTTCATTACAAAAATAGGTAATCATGTGGGGTGATACGGGTGATGAATTTGTTAATTAGCTTGATTTAATCATTCCACATTGTAAACACATCAAAACTTCACATTGTACCCTATAATTATACAAAATTATTTGTTCATTAAAAATAAAGGTTTTAAAATGTAATTTCAGGAGCAAGATGGCCGAATAGGAACAGCTCCAGTCTCCAACTACCAGCTGGAGCGAAACAGAAGACCGGTGATTTCTGCATTTTCAACTGAGGTACTGGGTTCATCTCAATAGGGAGTGCCGGACAATCGGTGCTGGTCAGCTGATGCAGCCCGACCAGTGAGAGCTGAAGCATGGCGAGGCATCGCCTCACCTGGGAAGCGCAAGGGGAAAGGGAATCCCTTTTCCTAGCCAGGGGAATTCAGACACACAACACCTGGAAAATCAGGTAACTCCCACCCCAATACTGCGCTTTAAGCAGACAGGCACACCAGGAGATTATATCCCACACATGGCCGGGAGGGTCCCACGCCCA
>NW_012098687.1:0-1391 GCF_000951045.1 Mandrillus leucophaeus | reverse complement strand
AGTGGTGTGACCTCAGCTCATTGCAACCTCCGCCTCCTGGGTTCAAGTGATTATCCTGCCTCAGCTTCCTGAGTGGCTGGAATTACATGCATGCGCCACCACGCCCAGCTAATTTTTTGTGTTTTTAGTAGAGACGAGGTTTCTCCATGTTGGCCAGGCTAGTCTCGAACTCCCGACCTCAGGTGATCCGCCCGCCTTGGCCTTCCAAAGTGCTGGGATTACAGGCGTGAGTCACCGTACCCGGCCATCTTTTTCTTTTTAAAAGTAAAATATAACAGAAAACTGCACAAAACCAAAACAGAAGTGTTCAAATTAAATTTTTTTTCTTCTTTTTTTTTTTTTTTGAGACAGGATCTCGCCCTGTTGCGCAGGCTGGAGTGCAGTGGCTCATTCAGAGCTCACTGCAGCCTCAAACTCCTGGGTTCAAGCAATCCTCCCACCCCAGCCTCCTGAGTGGCTGGAAGGTCAATGGAGTCCAGGAGTTTGAGGCTGTGCCACCACGCCCAGCTAGTTTTTTGTTGTTGTTGTTGTTGTTGTTGTTTTAATTTTTTGTAGAGACAGGGTCTCACTATGTTACCCAGGCTGGTCTCAAACTCACAGACTCAAGCAATCCTCCCATCTTTGGTCTCCCAAAGTACTAGGACTACAAACATGAGCCATTGTGCCCAGTCCCTAGAACGTGTTATCCAACAAACACTGATGCAACCCTCACTCAGCCACAAAGTAAAACATTGCCAGCCAATCCCTAGATGCCTCTGCTTGCCCCTTCCCAATCCTGACCAGTGCCTTCTCCTGACAAGTATGATGGGCATGTCTTTGTATTTCTCTAATGTTTCCCATCATTATCTAACTAGTTTTGTTTTGCCTGTCTCCAAACTTGGCGTAAATGAGCAGCATGTGTCTGGTGGACCTGGCTTCTTCCACTCAACATTATGATTACAAGATGGACCATGTGGTGCCCATAGCTATTGTTCTTGCATTTTCAGTGCTCTATAGATTCTTACTCAATATACCTTAACATTTTTTTATTCTGAAATAAGAGGGGGATGCTATTAAAAAAAAAAAAAAAAAAAGAAAGAAAAATACAAAACAAAAAAGTCCTCCAGTAAATTTAAAATACAGTAGTTAAGGCCGGGCGTGGTGGCTCACACCTGTAATCCCAGCACTTTGGGAGGCTGAGGTGGGTGGATCACCTAAGGTCAGGAGTTCGAGACCAGCCCTGCCAACATGGCAAAACCCTGTCTCTACTAAAAAAAAATAACAAAAACAAAAATTAGACAGGCATGGTGGTGTTCACCTGTAATCCCAGCTACTCAGGAAGCTGAGACATGAGAATTGCTTGAACCTGGGCGGCAGAGGTTTCAGTGAGCTGAGAAGTGCCACTGCACTCC
>NW_012098686.1:0-1584 GCF_000951045.1 Mandrillus leucophaeus | reverse complement strand
AATGAAATTGGACCCCTATGTCAAACCATTCACAAAAATTAACTCAAAATCGATCATAGACCTGAATGTAAGAGCTAACAGTTTACAACTGTTAGAAGAATGCATAGTGGTAAATCTTTATGACCTTGGGTTAGGCAATGCTTTCTCACATATGACACCAAAGCACAAATGTCAGAAATAAAATAGAGAAATTGAACTCATTAAAATGAAAAACTTTTGTACTTCAAAGGACAAATCGGGAGATTGAAAAGATAACCCACAGAATGGGAGAAAATTTTTGCAAATCAAATATCCAATAAGAAACTTGTATTCAAAATACCCAGGCATGGTGGCTCATGCCTGTAATCCCAGCACTCTGGGAGGCCGAGGTGACAGATTGCCTGAGGTCAGGAGTTCTAGACCAGCCTGGCCAACATGACAAAACCCCGTGTCTACTAAAACTACAAAAATTAGCTGGGTGTGGTGGCACGTGCCTGTATACCCAGCTACTCAAGAGGCTGAGGCAAGAGAATTGCTTGAACCCAGGAGGCAGAGGTTGCAGTGAGCCGAGATCGTGCCACTACACTCCAGCCTGGGAGACAGAGTGAGACTCCAGCTCAAAACAAACAAACAAACAAAAACAGAAACAAACGCAAAATATATGAAGAACTCTTACAACTCAAAAATAAAAAGACCTATAACTCAATTTAAAAACAGGCAAAGGATTCACAGACATTTCTCTAAACAAAATATACAAATGGCCAATAAGCATATGAAAAGATGCTAAAAATTATAAGTCATTAGGGAGATGAAAATAAAAATGAAGTACCCACCGGAATGGCTGTAACCAAATAGATGGACTATAACACGTGTCAGTGAGGATGAGAAGAAATTGGAACCCTCAAATGTTGCCAGCAGGAACATAAAATGGAGCAGCTGCTTTGGAAAAGGTTAAACATAGAGTTACTATGTAACCCGGCAATTCCATGGCTAGCAGTTCTACCCAAGAGAAATAAAAACGCATGTCCACACAAAAACTTGTACATGAATGTTCAAAGCAGCATTATTAATAATAGCCAAAAATTAGAAACAACTCAAATAGTCATCAGTTGATGAATGAATAAACAAAATATGGGATACCCATACAATGGAATATTATTTGGTCATAAAAAGTGAATGTGGTATTGACACATGCTACAATGTGGATGGGTCTTAGAAACATTACATGAAGTGAAAGAAGCCAGTCACAAAAGGCCATATATTTATGATTCCATTTATGTGAAATCTTCAAGACAGGCAATCTATAGAGAAAGTAGATTACTGGTTGCCTAGGGCTGAGCGGGGAGTAATGGGGTCCTAAGAATGTGGTAGCTAAAGGGTATGGGGTTTCTTTCTGCAGGGGACAAAAATTCTAAAATTAGATTGTGATGGTAGATGTATAACTCTGTAAACTTACTAAACACCATTTAGTTGTATACTTTATTTATTTATTTATTTATTTATTTTGGAGACAGAATATTGCTCTATCCCCTAGGCTGGAGTGCAGTGGCATGATCTTGGCTCACTACAATCTCTGCCTCCCAGGTTCAAGTGATTCTCATGCCT
>NW_012098685.1:0-1058 GCF_000951045.1 Mandrillus leucophaeus | reverse complement strand
TGGCCATTGCCATTTTCACAATATTGATTCTTCCTTATCCATTAGCATGGAATTTTTTTCCATTTGTTTGTGTCCTCTCTGATTTCCTTGAGCAGTGGTTTGTAGTTCTCCTTGAAAAGGTTCATCACTTCCCTCGTTAGCTGTATTCCTAGATATTTTATTCTCTTTGTAGCAGTTGTGAATGGGAGTTCATTAATGATTTAGCTCTCTGCTTGTCTATTGTTGGTGTATAGGAAGCTTGTGAGTTTTGCACATTGATTCTGCATCCTGAGACTTTGCCGAAGTTGCTTATCAGCTTCAGAAGCTTTTGGGCTGAGATGATGGGGTTTTCTAGATATAGGATCATGTAGAAATGACATTTATTATGATGTGATGTGTTCTTACATATTGTGTGCATGCGTGAGTGTGTGTGTGTGCGCGCGCTTTGTAGATATATGTAAAGATATATCACTTTTTTTTTTTTTTTTTTTTTTTTTGAGATAGACTCTCGTTCTGTCACCCAGGCTGGAGTGCAGTGGCATGATCTCAGCTCACTGCAACCTCTGCCTTCCAGGTTCAAGTGATCCTTGTTCCTCAGCCTCCTGAGTAGCTGGGATTACAGGTGTGCACCATCACACCTGGCTAATTGTTGTATTTTTAGCAGAGATGGGGTTTCACAATGTTGGCCAGGCTGGTCTTGAACTCCTGACCTTGGGTGATCCACCTGTCTTGGCCTCCCCAAAGTGCTGGGATTACAGGCATGAGCCACCATGCCCGGATGATATATCAACTTTTTAAAAAGCACAAAAGTAGATTATGTTATCTAAAAATATTTCTATATTTACTTTTCAAACCCCACAATATATTATGAATAACTTTCCACTTCACTTCATAGCTATAGCTCAATCTCAAACTTTTAATTGATGCATAATAGTCCACAAACCATGGAATCAAAATACAAATTTACACCTAAAAGCACAAATAAAGCTTTTTTTTTTTTTTTTTTTTTTAAAGCAGATATAATTTTGGAGTGGTTGTGGTGACACAACAGGGAAACAATTATTCTTAGGGTTAGTTCT
>NW_012098684.1:0-1863 GCF_000951045.1 Mandrillus leucophaeus | reverse complement strand
GTGACCTCAGGCGATCCACCCGCCTAGGCCTCCCAAAGTACTGAGATTACAGGTGTGAGCCCCTGAGCCTGGCCAAGACATTTTAAATGTCAGTTAAACCTAACATGCACAGAACCAACAGTAGACAAAACTCAGTTGAAATGACAATAACCAAGTTTGCTCCTGGGTACATAACGTCACATACATCACAACTGCCCCCTGGTTGATGGTGATGTGAAACATCATTGATTTTAGAGATGTTGAAACATGAAAACAGCACATTGTAAGATAAATGGAATATACTCTTCTACCAAAACATCCCACTGCTTCCTAGATGTTACCTTTTTAAAAATCTGGCTCAAATTCAGCTCACTGTGCAAGCCTTCCATAATTAAAACCTCACTTGACACTTGGTATTGCTTACAGAACTCTATGTATCCACTACACAGTGGTATGTTACATTTGCTCCCTTCTTCGCAATAAATCCTCATAAGCCAGGCTATAATAATCCTCTTTGATATTGCTTGGGAGGCTTTCCAGATAGGAGCTGGGATGATGCCCTCCTAGGAAGTTACAGCTGAATTAAAAAGCAATGGGTGACCAGATGCTGTGGTTCACACCTGTAATCCCAACACTTTGGGAAGCCTAGCTGGAAGGATTGCTTAAGTCCAGGAGTTCAAGACCAGCCTATGCAACATAGGCTCTACAAAAAAATAATTTTTAAAAAATTAGCCAAGTGTAATGGCTTGCGCCTGTAGTCCCATCTATTCAGGTGGCTGAGGTGAGAGAATTGCTTGAGCCTAGGGTTTGAGGCTACAGTGAGCTATGATTGTGCCACTGCACTTTAGCCTTGGTGACAGAGCAAGACCCTGTCTCAAAAAAGAGCAGTGAGTGTCAAAGTGCCCTCTTTGATGATTTGTTTAATAAATATATAGTTTGGCTGTTGGATGTGCAAACGTTTTTTGGAGACAGAGTCTCACTCTGTCACCCAGGCTGGAGTGCAGTGGCACAATCTCGGCTCATTGCAGCTTCTGCCTTCTGGGTTCAAGTGATTCTTCTGCCTCAGCCTCCTGAGTAGCTGGGATTACAGGCGGGTGCCACCATGCCTGGCTAATTTTTATATTTCCAGTAGAGATGGGGTTTTACCATGTTGGCCGGGCTGGTCTCGAACTCCTGACCTCAGGGGATCTGTCTGCCTAGGCCTCCCAAAGTGCTGGGATTACAGGTGTGAGCCACTATGCGCAGCCCCAAACTTTTTTTTTTTTTTTAATAGAGACAGGATCTCATGCTGTCACCTAGGCTGGAGTGCAGTGGCACAAATATAGTTCACTGCAGCCTTGAACTCCTGGGCTTAAGTGATCCTCCTGCCTCAGCCTCCCAAGTAGCTGGAACTACAGGTGTACACTACCACACCTAGCTAATTTTGATTTTTTTTTCTTTGTAGAGACAGGGTCTTGCTATGTTGCCCAGGCTAGTCTCCAACTCCTGGCCCCAAGTGATCCTCCTGCCTCTGCCTCCCAAAGTGCTGAGATTACAGGTATGAGCCACCACACCCTTCCCTGGATATGCAAATATCTTAAAGGAAGAATTCTGTCTATAATTCCTCTCTATCATCTGCCTATTTGAAAGAGTGTGTAAATATGCAGTCAGTTGGATATGAGTACCAACCAACGCTTAATTTTTGTAGCTTAGACATTTGTGTGGAAATTTACGACAGTGATTACCCTTCCATTTAACGGGAAAAAAATTTGTTCCTATGGTAACTGTTTCAGAACCGTGCATACTTACTATACTTCTAAAATATGCATCCCACTCCTATGGGAGTACAGATCATCTTGAAAGGATTTTCCCTCCTTCAATAAACATTGATTCTTTCCCCCTCTT
>NW_012098683.1:0-1255 GCF_000951045.1 Mandrillus leucophaeus | reverse complement strand
ATGTAAATGAACTAAATGCCCCAATTAAAAGACACAGACTGACAAATTGGATAAAGAGTCAAGACCCATTGGTGTGCTGTATTCAGGAGACCCATCTCACATGCAGAGACATACATAGGCTCAAAATAAAGGGATGGACAAAGATCTACCAAGCAAATGGAAAGAAAAAAAAAGCAGGGGTTGTAATCCTAGTCTCTGATAAAACAGATTTTAAACCAACAAAATCAAAAAAGACAAAGAAGGGCATTATATAATGGTAAAGGGATCCATGCAACAAGAGCTAACTATGTAAATATATATGCACCCAATACAGGAGCACCCAGATTCATAAAACAAGTTCCTAGAGACCTACAAAGAGACTTACACTCCCACACAATAATTGTGGGAGATGTTAACACCCCACTGTCAATATTAGACAGATCAACAAGACAGAAAATAAACAAGGATATTCAGGACTTGAACTCAGCTCTGGAACAAGTGGACCTAATAGACATCTACAGAACTCTCCACCCCAAATCAACAGAATATACATTGTTCTCAGGACCACATAGCATTTATTCTAAAATTGCCCACATAATTGGAAGTAAAACACTCCTCAGCAAATGCAAAAGAAAGAAAATCATAACAATCTGTCAGACCACAGGGCAATCAAATTAGAACTCAGGATTAAGAAATTCACTCAAAACCGCATAACTACATGCAAATTGAGCAACTTGCTCCTGAATGACTACTGCGTAAATAAAAAATTAAGGCAGAAATAAAGAAGTTATTTGAAACCAATGAGAACAAAGAGACAATGTACCAGAATCCCTGAGACACAGCTAAAGTAGTGTTAAGAGGAAAATTTGTAGCACTAAATGCCACATCAGAAAGTGGGAAATATCTAAAATTGATGCCTTAACATCACAATTAAAAGACCTAGAGAAGCAAGAGCAAACAAATTCAAAAGCTAGCAGAAGATAAGAAATAACTAAGATCAGAGCAGAACTGAAAAAGGTAAAGACATGAAAAACCCTTCAAAACATCAATGAAACCAGGAGCTGGGTTTTTAAAAAGATTAACAAAATAGATAGACTGCTAGCTAGACTGATAAAGAAGAATAGAGAGAAGAATCAAATAGACAATAAAAAATGATAAAGGGTATATCACCACTGATCCCACAGAAATACAAACTACCACCAGAGAATACTATAAACACCTCTATGTAAATAAACTAGAAAATCTAGAAGAAATGGATAAATTCCTGGACACATAA
>NW_012098682.1:0-1230 GCF_000951045.1 Mandrillus leucophaeus | reverse complement strand
CATGCTGCCTTCAGTATCTCTTCTCATAACCTCAATTTATCTTTTTTTTTTTCTTTTTTTGAGATGGAGTCTTGCTCTGTTGCCCAGGCTGGAGTGCAGTGGCACGATCTCTGCTTACTGCAAACTCTGCCGCCCAGTTTCAAGTGATTCTCCTGCCTCAGCCTCCTGAGTAGCTGGTATTAGAGGTGCCTGCCACCATGTCCAGATAATGTTTTTGTATTTTTAGTAGAGACAGGGTTTCACCATGTTGTCCAGGCTAGTCTCAAACTCCTGACCTTAGGTGATCCACCTGCCTTGGCCTCCCAAAGTGCTCGTGTGAGCCACCCCGCCCTGCCGGTGACCTGTTACTTTATTAAATAACAGGAATTGATTTCTGTCATGTTCCAGGTGACTGTGAAGGAATAAGAATACTCATTTTATGGCCAAATCAACTGTGTGTGAAGTAAAGTAGGTGCATTTCAGATTGCCTGGTAAAAGAAGGATTAAGTCTGATACAGGGTTTGTCTTTTAAAATTGTGGAAAACATGCATATCGTAGATTGAATTTTAGGGAAAGATATGGGTCCTATTGGGTTGATAGTGGAATCTTTGGGTAAGATCGTGCCCAGCCCTGAGGACTGTTGCCAACGCTTCCCTCACTGCGTATGCCATGTGCTCCTGAGGACATCCTCTTGTTGGCTTCCCACACCATCATTACAACTGGAACAAGAGACGCATGAAGAGTGAGTGGCCCAGCGTGGCTCAGCTGGTAAGTGACGGACATGGGCTTGGACCCAGGACTTCCAGCTGCTGCAGCATGTGTCCTGCTCCCCTACAGCTTGAAGTAGGGCTAGGGAAATGAAACTGGAGGACTTCTTGGAAAAAGAAACTTGATTATCAGCGTAGTGGTACGCTACGCTGAATGCTTATGAAGAGCAAATGCTTATGAATACTGCACCTGTGCTTTAAAAGTCACCATCAGCTGGGCATTGTGGCTCACGTCTGTAATCCCAGCACTTTGGAAGGCTGAGACAGGTGGATCACTTGAGGTCAGGAGTTCGAGGTCAGCTTGGCCAACCTGAAAAAAACCCCATCTCTACAACAACAAAAAGAAAGAAAGAAAGAAAGAAAGAAAGAGAAAGGAAGGAAGGAAGGAAGGAAGGAAGGAAGGAAGGAAGGAAGAAAATTAGCCAAACCTGCTTGCTTGAACCCAGGAGGTGGAGGTCCAGCCTAAGCGACAGAGAGAGAGAGA
>NW_012098681.1:0-3537 GCF_000951045.1 Mandrillus leucophaeus | reverse complement strand
AGGGTGGGGGCTGCGGAAGGGTCGGGGGTATGGGGGGTTTGGGTGAAGGTAGCGGAGGACTTTCCTAATGTGGCCAAACTTGTGAACACCTGGCAGAGAAACTCTGTGTGTGTGTGTGTGTGTGTGTGCGCGCGCGTATGCACCCATGCATCTATGTCTGCCATTCGCCTTGATCCTGGACTCACAGGAGCTGTTATTGGTAGAGAGTGAAGTGAAGGAGGAGAAAGCACTGGGGCAGAATACGGGGTTGGCGGGATAGGGGTAGGGTTGGTAGTGGGGCGGCGGGAATTCATGAACTTGTAAGTCGTTTCTCCCGGGCAGGGCTGTGGAAGCCTCATGGGATCCCCCCTCTTCCCGCCCCCACACGAAAAACCCTACCCTTGCCAGTCACCCTGCCTGATTCACCGTCCGTGCCAGGTGATTCTGTCCTCTGCCCCTCCTCAGATCATATTGTTATTAAGGACACTCGAGACGTCCTAGATCCCAGTTTGTATAGACGATTCCAGATCCAATCTTAGTTTCTGTCTCTTTTTCCGTTATGTAAAGATTCTCTTTGTTTCCATGATTTATTTTTCTACTAAATTTTCTAAACATGGGCTCAGGGGGGTGGGCGAAAGGGAGAGAGGGGAATCGGGAATTTTTTTTTAAAGAGAATTTGATATTTCAATAAAAGTGTCCAAGTCGTCATGATGTGAAGATTCGGAATTTACTTGTTATACTTTGTTTGAACTTCACTGGCTTTAAAAAGTACATTTGGGAGTGGGGTGACAATTTTTTGTGTGTGTATGTGCTTAGGATGTCTCAGTGGCTTATAGTAGTATAGCTTGACACTCTTTTGTTTCTGATTCTTCCCCCATCAACCCCTGGTTTTCTAATGATGGCTTCTTAGGTTCCTTCCTGAAAACTCTCTCCTTTTCTTCCTGTGGAAAAGTATAGTGAACGGATTTAAGTTACAATCATGGGTGATAACATTTGGTATGTCATGAAAGCGGTATTGGGTGAATGAAGTTGAGCAAATAGCAAGATTGTGCTTAATCTTACGGGGTTTTAAATATTGCTTGGCAGATGGTCAGAGAATGTTGTCACTTGTGATATTTGATATTACATGTAGCTTGAATAATCTATTTTTCTCTCATTTCAGCATTTCCAAGTTTGTTCTGTGAGACTCTAGGGTCAGGACAAAGCAACAACAACATGTGCTCTACTCTAAGGAAGTGTGGGACATACAGAACTGAAGGTAAACGAATACTGTAGGAGTTTTTTAGACGATATACTAATATACAACACGAGTCTCAAAGGGAGGGCTACTTTCCCCAACTTGTATGGGAATGGAACATTTTTTTCCACAGAGCATTTGAGGTGCCAGTGTTCTTCAGGAAATACTTGGGGAAACCCGGTTCAGACTACATCTTCTAACACTGTAAAACCTTGTGCCTTTGTTTACTCAGCACAATGGAATGTGGGTTTATAATAGTTGTAATCTATTCTGCTCATTAAGAAATTGATTATTGCTCTTTAATTCATTTTATCTTATGTCGTCAGTCAGTCTCTGCTGCTTGAATCTTCCTACTTGTTTACTCTTCAGAGATGCCGCCAAGCATGCGTCTGATACCATGGTGGTGGCAAACAACATGTGCCTAAATGCAAGTCGTTAGGAAATGTTACCTGTGGCAGCAAATAAAGTGCCCCACTCTTGAAAACAAGATACAACTTACCTGTCAGGACAAGCAGATGCAGTACCTATTGTTACTTAATAATTACAACTGCCATAGTTTGAGCCCCTGTCATATGTCAAGCACTGTGATAACCTCAGCTGTCATGCAAGTTGCTGCATTTAACCCTCAGGAAAATCTTGAGAGGGTGTTATTTTAATTGACAGATGAGATATATGGGTCAGGAGAGGCTGAGTGTAACGCCGTGCTTATTGGCCACCCCCAGACCTCAGTGGCTTATTTCTCACTCCTGCTGCATGTTTATGGCAGGTGCAGATCCTTCGGGGGATGGTGGATGTAGGGTTCTGAGCGATTCTTACTGGAATGACTCAGAGACCCAAACTAATGGAGCAGCCACCATCTAGAAAAGGGTTACTCACTGCGTCAGTGTGGGAGAGAGCCCTAGAGGGTCTCAAGCCAGCAACCAAAGGTTCTGACCCAGAAATAACCCATGTCACTCATCACTCACAACCCATTGGCCAGAGCTAGTCACATGCACGGCCCTGCCCCAAGGAAGACAGTCGGGTCGGGCAGTCCTACCAGGTGCCTGGTACAGGGGAGAATGTAAACACTTGGTAAATGGCAGCACTGACAACTGCATGAAGGAATCGAAGCTGGGAGGGATTAAGTACTTGCCTAACATCACATCGGCCGTAAGTGACAGAATCAGGATTTGAATCCCCCCGGGTATGATTTCTTTTACATCCTTTCTGCTTCTTTCTACGCTGCCTGCTCTTCTCTTAAAGGAAGCTTATAGTAAAAATTCTTTTACATCAATGATGCAATGCCCTCTTCCTTAATCATCTGATAGTTTAATTGAATAGACACGATGGCGCTGGTTAAAAAGACCAACGTTGATAAGCCAGAGGTCTTTTCCAAACGAGGGAATGTATTGGATATTTGAATATCCATTGTATTCAACTATAAAAATAAAACCAGGTGGTAGATGAAAGGACTTTTCATTGATCATTTACTTAATATGGAATAATCTCCATGTGTTTCCATTATGTTAAGGAAAAATGATAAAAAATAGAGCCTACCTTGATGAAACTGAAAACAGATGTGAGAGAGTTGAACAAAATTGCTAGATGTCAGTGTTTCAGAAGCACAGGATAATGATAAAATCTCTGGCCACATGGGCAGAGAAAATTAGCGAGATGGTGCAGGTAAGCCACTTTTGGAATGAAGATAGTGTCACACTTACAGTGACAGAAAAGATTGAAAAAGATCACATTATGAAAAAGATGTGAAAATTTGAAAACTTAGATTAAATAGATGAATTCCAGGGGAAAAATATATGTAACTTTCCAAACCCAAAGAATGGAAAACTTTGGTTTATTCAGTGTATTCTTGACAAGGCAAAATTACTAGCCAATCTGAATTAGTTACATAAACGCAAATAATGTGAATCAATTAATAGCAACCTAAACCCAACAATGGGTAAAACAGATAATACAGCATAACAAGGTTGTGTTTAATCCCAAGCATGCAAGCTGAGTTTAACATTTTAAGAGATCTGTAATGTCATCTAACACATTAGCTGAATAAAGGGAGGAGGACAGGACAAATACAACAAAAGATCCAGTTAAAAAAAAAAAAGTATGCAATAAATTAACCAACTGGGATTGAACAACCACAATAACAATAACTCTCAGCAGATCGGTAATATAGAAAGCTATCTCTTTAAACTGACAATGGGTATCAAAACAATACACCCCATCAGACACCACCCTTAATGGTAAAACATTAGAAGTATTCTCCTTACAATCAGAAAAGGGATAAAGATGACTGGTATGACGAATTCTGTTCAATGTCGTACTGAGTC
>NW_012098680.1:0-2763 GCF_000951045.1 Mandrillus leucophaeus | reverse complement strand
TTTTTGAGTTTAAAAATTACTAATTCAATTTTCCTGTTATTATAGGGCTATTCAAATAATTACCAAGGGATGAGTGTAGATTATTGGCATTTTTTCAGGAGTTGGTTTATTTCATTTTGAGTTGTCAAATTTATGCTTGTAGAGTTGTTAATAGTAGTTCCTTATACTTTTGTTGTCTCCATGGTGTGTAATGATATCCTCTGCTTCATTCCTGATATTAGTAATTTGTGTCATTTGTTTTTATTCTTTGTCTGTCTTGTTAGAGGTTTGTTAGCTTCATTGACCTTAAAAGAGGTAGCTCTTTGTTTCATTGATTTTTTTTTTTTCGTTTTTTTTTTTTATTTTTCTTTGATTTCTGCTCTCATCTTTATTATGCTCTTCTTTCTGCTCACTTTGGGTTTATTTTGTGCTTCTTTTTCTAGCTTCTTGATGGTGAGAGCTTAGATTACTGATTTGAGGCTTTTATTCTTTCTAATGTATGCGTTTGTTACTGTAAAAATTCCTTTCAGCACTGCTTTAGCTGCGTGTCATACATTTTTATGTGTTTTATTTTCATTTTCTTTCAGTTCCGTGTAACTTTTGATTTCCCTCAAAACTTCCTTTCTGACCATGGATTATTCCAAGTGCTTGGAGATTTTTCTAACTTTTTACTAATTGGTTTCTAGCTTGATTCTACTTTGTATGATTTTAATTATTTTGAAATTGTTGAGGTTTGTTTTATGGCCCAGGATATGGGTCAAGTGTCATGGACACCTGGAAAGAATGGGTATGCTGCTGTTGTTGGACGAAGTGTTCTATAAATGTCTTTTAAATCCTGTTTATTGATTTTGTTGTTGAGTTCTTCTACATCCTTGCTTATTTTCTGTCTGTATGTTCTGTCAATTGTTGAAAGAGGGTGTATTAGTTTGTTTTCATGCAGCTGATAAAGACATACTTGATACTGGGCAATTTACAAAAGAAAGAGGCTTAACTGGACTTACAGTTCCACGTGTCTGGGAAGCCTCACAATCATGGCGGAAGGCAAGGAGGAGCCAGTCACATCTTACGCGGATGGCAGTGGACAACGAGAGGAGTGCTTATGCAGGGAAACTCCCCTTTTTATAACCATCAGATGTTGTGAGACTTATTCACTACCACGAGAACAGCACGGGAAAGACATTCAATTACCTTCCACCAGGTCCCTCCTACAAAATGTGGGAATTCAAGGTGAGATTTAGGTGGGGACACAACCAAACCTTATCAGAGGGGTTCACATAAATTGTGGGTTTGTCCTTTTAAGTCTGTTAGTTTACCCACAGATGTTTGCAGGGTTTTTTTGTTTTGTTTTGTTTTTTTGTTTTTGAGACAGAGTTTTGCTCTGTCACCCAGGCTGGAGTGCAGTGGCACAATTTCGGCTCACTGCAACCTCCACCTCCTGGGTTCAGGCAATTCTCCTGCCTTCCTCCTGAGTAGCTGGGATTACAGGCATGCACCACCACACCTGGCTAATTTTTGTGTTTTTAGTAGAGACGGGGTTTCTCCATTTTGGCCAGGCTGGTCTCGAACTCCTGACCTCAGGTGATCCACCCACCTCGGCCTCTCAAAGTGCTGGGATTACAGGCGTGAGCCACCATGCCCGGCCAGATATTTGTAGTTCTTTTGTCTGATGCATACACATTTAGGATTGCTGATACCTTGTTAAACTGACCCTTTTTTCATTATCTGATGTCCCTCTCTTTATCTGGTAATTTTCTTTTCTCTGAAGTTGACTTTAGTGATATTAATATAGCCATAACTGCTTTCTTTTGGTTAATGTTCCCGTGATGTATCTTTTCCTTCCTTTTATTTTCAACCTCACTATACTGTTAAATTTGTAGTAAGTTTCTTGTACACAGCATATGTTTTGTCCTGCATTGCAAGCCATTCTGCTAATCTCTTTTAATTAATGTTTTTAGACCATTTACATTTTATGTGATTATTGATGAGTTATAGATTATGTCTGCCATTTTATATTTTATTTTGTTTTTTCTCATTGTTTTTTATTTTTCTTTTTTCTGCCTTCTTGTGATTTATTTGAACATTTTTTTGAATTCCATTTTGATTTATCTCTGATATTTTTGAATGTCTTCTTTGTGTATCTTTTAAAAATTCAATTTAATTTTTTATTGACACAATGTTTGTATATATTTATGGGATACATGTGATATTTTGTTACATGCATAGAATGTGTGATCAAGTCAGGGTAGTTTGGATATTCATCACTTTTAGTATTTATCATTTTTATGTGTTGGGAACGTTTCAAGTTCTCTGTTTCAATTATTTTGAAATATGCAATACATTGTCGTTAGCTATAGTCACCCTACTTTGCTATCAAACATCAGAAATTTTCCCTTTGATCTAATGTATGTTTGTACCCATTAACCAACTTCTACTCAACCCCTCCCCACATCTTTCCCAGCCTCTGGCTAATTTTTGTATTATTATTTTTTAGTAGAGACGGGGTTTCGTCATGTTGGCCAGGCTGGTCTTGAACTCCTGGCCTCAGGTGTTCTGCCTGCCTCAGCCTCCCAAAATGCTGGGATTACAGGTGTGAGCCACCGCGCCCAGCCCAGTTCTTTGTTGTTCTTGTTTTTGCCGAGATTGTTTCTTGTCCGAGGCATTCTCCATTTTCATTTGCTTCAAGTGTGTTTGCAGTTGCTCACTGAAGCATTTTTTCTTTCATGGTTGCTTTAAATTTATTGTCAAATCATTCTAACATCTCTGTCATCTCAGTATTTGGCATCT
>NW_012098679.1:0-1181 GCF_000951045.1 Mandrillus leucophaeus | reverse complement strand
TAATCTTTGATCTTTTTTCCTTTTTCTTTTTTTTTTTTTTGAGATGGAGTCTTGCTATGTTGCCCAGGCTGGAGTGCTCACTGCAAGCTCTGTCTCCCGGGTTCACACCATTCTCCTGCCTCAGCCTCCCGAGTAGCTGGGACTATAGGCGCCCGCCACCACACCCAGCTAATTTTTTTTTGTATTTTTAGTAGAGACGGGGTTTCGCTGTGTTAGTCAGGATGGTCTTGATCTCCTGACCTCGTGTTTTTATGAGACAGAGTCTCACTCTGTCACCCAGACTGGAGTGCAGTGGCATGATTTCGGCTCACTGCAACCTCCACCTCCTGGGTTCAAGCGATTCTTCTGCCTCAGCCTCTGGAGTAACTGGGATTACAGGTGCACACCACCACACCCGGCTAATTTTTGTATTTTTAGTAGAGACGGGGTTTTGCCATGTTGGCCAGGCTGGTCTTGAACTCCTGACCTCAGGTGATCTTGCCCACCTCGGCCTCTCAAAGTGCTGGGATTACAGGCTTGAGCCACTGCACTGGTCAATCTTTGATCTTTCATACTATTCAAGTATAGCACTGTAATAAAAAATAAAAGTTGATTAAAAATAATTATAGTTATTTCATATAATGCAAAACTTTATAGGTGAAATTATATAATATCACAAAATCAGAAGTTTGAATTATAGTATTAATGTTCAGTTTAACACATGTAAAATTTTATTTAATCATATGCGTTATTACCACAAAGAAGACATGATTTGGAAAATCCATTTTGCACTTTGTGATATGCCTTGTAAAACTGAAGTTTTTAAATTGTGATAGTTAATTCATGAAGGGTTAAGGATTTTATTTCTGCTTTCTGAAGTTTATTAATATTTAAAGCCTGGATATATATTTGAAGCATAAAGAACTTTATCAAATTAAAGAGTGGCAAATCATTCCCCTTTGAAGAAAAATGTTACAATTTGCATTCAAATTCCTTATCTTTTTTAAAGAGGAAAGACAGCGTTAATTTTAGGTCTCATTATATTTACCATCCAAGAGTTTGCAAATGGAAATTATATCGAAATGATAAATGTAATTCTGTTTATGCTTTTCCTGGATTAAACATATATGCACATACCCATATATATATATATATATATTTTATTTTTTTGAGATGGAGTCTTGCTCTGGTGCCCAGGCTGG
>NW_012098678.1:0-1631 GCF_000951045.1 Mandrillus leucophaeus | reverse complement strand
GTAGCTGGGACTACAAGCACAACCACGCTTGGCTAATTATTTTTATTTTTAGTGGAGATAGGGTCTCACTATGTTGCCCAGGCTGGTCAAACTCCGGGGCTCACGCAATCCTCCTGCCTCAGCCTCCGAAAGTGCTGGCTTTACAGGTGTGAGCCACCGTGCCTGGCCTCAATACATTTCTGATAAATAAATAAATCACCTAATGAATCTCCCTACTGGTTTTTCTATACGTTTGGCAGCAGCAAGAGTGATTTCATCAGCCCTATCAAGAGTCTGTTTCTCTTTTTTTTTCTTTTTTTTTTGAGACGGAGTCTCGCTCTGTTGCCCAGGCTGGAGTGCAGTGGCGCGATCTCGGCTCACTGCAAGCTCCGCCTCCCGGGTTCATGCCATTCTCCTGCCTCAGCCTCCCAAGTAGCTGGGACTACAAGTGCCTGGTTTTGAGACGGAGTCTCGCTCTGTTGCCCAGGCTGGAGTGCAGTGGCGCGATCTCGGCTCACTGCAAGCTCCGCCTCCCAGGTTCATGCCATTCTCCTGCCTCAGCCACCCGAGTAGCTGGGACTACAGGCGCCCGCCACCACACCTGGCTAAATTTTTTTGTATTTTTATAGAGACTGGGTTTCACCATGTTAGCCAGGATGGTCTCGATCTCCTGACCTCGTGATCCGCCCGCCTCGGCCTCCCAAAGTGCTGGAATTACAGGCGTAAGCCACCACGCGTGGCCTGCCTGGCTAATTTTTTGTATTTTTAGTAGAGACGGGGTTTCACCATGTTAGCCAGGATGGTCTCGATCTCCTGACCACGTGATCCACCTGCCTTGACCTTCCAAATGCTGGGATTACAGGCGTGAGCCACCGTGCCCAGCCCATTTATTCTTGTATCCCTGCTGCCTGACACAGTGCTTGCCACATAGGAGTTAATTCATATTCATTTAACTGAATCAGATATTTGTATCTTCAGGGCCAGTTACCTAAGAAATGCTCAGGACCTGTTTGTTACATTCTAGAAAAGATGCTTCTCCCAAAGCCGCCTGCCCACCCTCCTTCTCTGGCAGGCTTGGATTAACACTGAGAGCCAATAGTTTGTCACATAGCAACAATAGTAAAGAAAGAGCTACTGCCGAATAGAGCAGACGCTTGCTTGCTGCAGAGAGCAGAGCAGAGCTATTTTGAGATCCTTTAGGTAAAGTCACAGTCTGATAGGTCCACACATTGTGGCTATAGTTACCACACATGGCATCAGCTTAGGGGGTACAAGGCATCAAAAAAATCTTATTTGCATATCAGTTTCTTTTGCCATCATTTGGAGAATCCTTTTAGAATATAAAGGACCAGGCCGGGCGCGGTGGCTCATGCCTGTAATCCCCGCATTTTGGGAGGCAGAGGCAGGCAGATCACCTGAGGTCGGGTGTTTGAGACCAGCCTGACCAACATGGAGAAACCCCGTCTCTACCAAAAATACAAAAAAATTAGCTGGGCGTCGTGGCACATGCCTGTAATCCCAGCTACTCAGGAGGCTGAGGCAGGAGAATCGCTTGAACCCGGGAGGCAGAGGTTGTGGTGAGCCAAGATCACGTCATTGCACTCCAGCCTGGGCAACAAGAGTGAAACCTTGTCTCAAAAAAAAAAAAAAAA
>NW_012098677.1:810862-817092 GCF_000951045.1 Mandrillus leucophaeus | reverse complement strand
CCAGCTAATTCTTGTATTTTTAGTAGAGATGGGGTTTCACCATGTTGGCCAGGCTGGTCTTGAACTCCTGACCTCAGGTGATCCGCCTGCCTCAGCTTCCCAAAGTGCTGGCATTACAGGCATGAACCACCCTGCCTGGCCTACTGGCATTTTAAGTTGTAAACACAGTTTCCCGTCAGAACTGTGGAACATTCAGCAAAAATCACAACTCTTCATTTTCTTTAGTATTGAAATTTTTCCTACCTCTAACAGGATCCTGCTACCTCTGGGCTGCTGGCATTGGGAGAAGCGGGCAAAGTTCTCTGTTTCTTGTGTTTCGGCAATCACACCCTGCTGTCAGCTCTGGACTCTGCATCATTGTCATCCCAATCAGAATGCCATTTCCAGGTCACCAGCCCTCATGGACATCACCAGACCCTTTTTGGCGAGTACAAGAATTCTAGGCTCTTTCCGAACCCCATACTAGGGTATAAGGATTCTAAGAGGCTGCCAAGGACTCATCAGGCCTAGACACCTCTGACCTCTCTTTCCACACTGCTTAAGTGTGGTCCTTATGTACACAAGGCTATGCTCTGGGTGCTAAGACAATAGCTCTTCTCCTTGAAAATCCCCTTCCCCTCCAGCCTGTCTGGGCTGCTGTCTACGCTCCAGGCCATGGCCCAGTGGGATGGAACCCTAAGCCTCTTCCCAGGGATCTACCAGTTTAAACTTGAACCAGGCTCAATTCTCCCTGCTCTACCCCCACCTCACCCCTTAGTTGAAATCTTATCTCTTTTTGGGCTGGGAAAGAGACTGTTCTTCACAGTCTGGTTTGTGACATAAAACCTATGCTCCGAGCCCTCTGGCTTTTGCTTTTGATATTTAAAGCCAAGCTTTTGAAATTCAAAAATACCCTTTTTTCTCTCAAGCACCTTGCCCTTAGAATTGAAATCCATGGCTCTCAATACCATTGCCTCTACAATAGATTTACAAAAGGCTACTTAAGAGCTCAAAAGCCAGGAAAGGGACTCTTTGTTCTCTCTGCATGGTCCCCTACCCTAAGGGCAATGCATAGAGAAAGCCCTAGCTATAATTCAAATAGTGAGGCGGAGAAGTGAGAGGGTTAAAGGAATTGGAAAGGTGCTGAGCTTAATGTCAAAATTTTACTGTGCAGCATTTATAAAATGCTGAGGTATGTTTCCCCAAGGCTCAACTAGGTGTGGTTTTCATGACTCATTCCAGCCAAAGTATTAATAAAAACAAAGCAATCGTGCCTTTATAAATATTGACACAAATAGTTGATAGGTAAGTTTATTATGTTTATTTATGAGCATTTGTTGACTAAAACTTTTTTAAAATTATCTAAGAATTTCTGCAATGTGCAGTTTTAAATACATTACTTGTTTTATAATTGAAAGAGTACATAAAAGTATTTCTAACATCCACACATATATGGTACTAGGGCAAAGGTAATTTTTCCCTCCCCCTCTGAAAGTTCAAGCCCGCTGAAATGAACAATAGACAGATTATCAAGTGAAAAGACACACAAATGTGTTAATGTGCATAAGAACAGACGCCATACATAGTATGAGATTCAAAGAAGGGCCAGGTGGTTGAGGCTTAAATACTCTCTTCATAGGAAAGATGGAAACTGGGGATGGAGGAAATTTTGAGGAATAGTAAATGAATTTTCAGAGAAATTGAATGAGCACAAAGAACAGACAACGGCTTGGGACAAAGTTCTGAGCTCTGGAGGAGGTGGTGAGAGGGTGAGGGGTAGAACTTCACTATGAACAAAGGTCGTCTTATTATGCTAATAGAGTCTCCCAGGTAATCTCTCAGAAGAATTGATGATAAGTCTGTCTGGGTATGGTGACAACTTTTAGTCTTTTCTCTTCTCCAGTGGTTAGTTTTTCCTGGTTATTTGATGAGATTCCCAGGGAGGGGATCTTAAGACAATTGCATTTCTTTTTTCTTTATATTTATTTATTTATTTATTTATTAACAGAGTCTTGTTCTGTCACCCAGGCTAGAGTGCAGTGGCATGATTACAGCTCTCTGCAGTCTCAGCCTCAACCTCCCAGGTTCAAGCAATCCTCCCACCTCAGCCTTCCAAGTAGGTGGAACTACAGACATGAGCCACCACACCCAGCTAATTTTTATATTTTTGGTAGAGATGAGGATTTGCCATGTTGCCCAGGCTGGTCTCAAACCCCTGAGCTCAAGTGATCCACCTGCCTCAGTCTCCAAAGTGTTGGGATTACAGTTGTAATCCACCATGGCCCACCTATTGCATTTATTTTGGGAAAAGTTTTCCTCAGTCAGATAAGGGAACTCCCAGAGTTAACCCCTCCCTACATTTAGTAAAGTGGGAGGAGAGAAACAAGAGAAGGCAAGAAAATCCTTGGTTCTGAGGCAGCTTCTAAGGCCTTCCAGTTTCCTTTAATTCAAAAGTGCTCAGCAAACCAAAGTATCACACTTTGGGATATCGTTCTCTGTGCCCCAACAATGGTGCCAAAAAATAAAACCAGAACAGGACAAAAGTGAAAGTGGTGAAGATGAGTTTTATTTAGCACTATTGCAATAGGGGAAGAGAGACCCTGGTATAACACTGGGGTCTATTCTGAATACACCAGTGATACATAGGGATTTATAGCCAGTGAGAAAGGGGGCCAGTGGATGGAAAATTGCTAAGAAGAGACACAAAGTTCAGGAGAATTTTCGGCTGAACCAACCTAACAGGATTTCTGCTGAAGGCAGGACAGTGTGATCAGATAACAAGGGTGGGGAGTGAAGAATTGTGATCAGATATCAAGGGTGATCAGGTATAGAGGGTGGGAGATTTTTGCTAAATTGCCTTGGCAGCTTTATTTGCTAAAACTGAATTTTACAAGGAAGGGCACACATGGTCCTAGGAGAAGTTTCAGAAGCCTAAGTTTGGCCATGCTAAGAGTCTTTCTCAGTGGACAACAATTTTGATGACGGCATGCAGAACATGCTTTCCCAAAATATGGCACCTTGGCATTTGAGAAAACAGCAGAAGCAGGAAGGTCACTCTTACCTTCTTCTTGCCCCTTCTCCCCTGAAGCCAGCCATAAAAGTTAGCTGACCTTTCTCTGAATGAGGTCATAGGAGCCTCAATGTCCTTATCTCTGAACACACAGGGACACAGAGGAGAATCTGAACAAGCAGGTCTTGATAAATTGTCCATAATTTATTATCATTAGATCATACCCACTTTATCCAATCACACTTCTGCATAACTGTTCGCTCTTCACCAAACCTAAGCATAAAAGTACACAGGTTTCCCATTTCTTTGGTGTCATGTGCATCTGTGTGAAGAGATCACCAAACAGGATTTGTGTAAGCAATAAAGCTTTTTAATCACCTGGGTGCAGGTGGGCTGAGTCGGAAAAGAGAGTCAGCAAAGGGAGATGGGGTGGGGCTGTTTTACAGGATTTGGGTAAAGGTAAAGGAAAGGAAAGGAAAAGTAAAGGAAAATTACAGTCAAAGGGGGTTGTTCTCTGGTGGGCTGGGGTGGGGGTCACAAGGTGATCAGTGGGGCAGCTTTTGAGCCAGGATGAGCCAGGAAAAGGAATTTCACAAGGTAATGTCATCAGTTAAGGCAGGAACAGGCCATTTTCACTCCTTTTGTGGTAGAATGTCATCAGTTAAGGCAGGAACCGGCCATCTGGATGTGTACGTGCAGGTCACAGGGGATATGATGGCTTGCTTAGCTTTGGCTCAGAGGCCTGACATTTGGCTCTTTATTTCTGAAGATTCCCATATCACATAAAACATATTAAATCATAAAAGAAACCTCGTTATGCTTTCTCTTGTTAGTCTGCTATTATAGGTACCTCAGCTGTGAACCTTCTAATGGGTGAAGAAAAGATTATTTTCCCCCTGACATTGACAAATGTGCAAAAGAAATTCAGTGGAGTAGTCTTCAACAAATGGTACTGGAACAATTGGATGTCCACAGCCAAAAATGTAACTTCAATCCACACATCCCACCATACACAAAAATTAATTCAGAATGAGTCACAGTCCTAAATGCAAAATCTAAAACAATAAAACTTCTAAAAGAAAACATAAAAGAAGATCTTTGTGACCTGGGGTTAGGCAAAGATTTCTCAGATATGACATCAAAAAACACAACCCATAAAAGAACAAGTTAATTAATTGGCCTTCATCAAAATTAAAAACTCCTGCTCTTTGAAAGACACTATTGAATGAAAAGATATGCCCTGGATGGGGAGAAAATCTTAGAATATAACTGTAAAAGACTTATCCAGGATAAATATAGAGCTTTAAAAACTTAATAATAAAACAAATAACACAATTTTTTTAATGAGTAAAAGATTTGAAGACATTTACCAAAGGAGATATATGGATGGAAAACAAGCAATAAAAATTAATGATCAACATCATTAAGCATTACAAAAATGTAAATCAAAACCACAATGAGATACCACTTCATATCTATTAGAATGAATAACACGAGAAAAGTTGACCATGTGAAGTGTTGGTAAGAAATTCTCATAAACTGCTGGTGGGGCTGTAAAAAACCACTTTGGAAAACAGTTTGACAGTTTCTCATAAAGTTAAACATACATTGTATTAGTCAGTTCGCACACTGCTATGAAGAAATACCTGAGACTGGGTAATTTATACAGGAAAGAGGTTCAATTGACTCACAG
Organism: Mandrillus leucophaeus; assembly: GCF_000951045.1. Taxonomy (NCBI): domain Eukaryota; kingdom Metazoa; phylum Chordata; class Mammalia; order Primates; family Cercopithecidae; genus Mandrillus; species Mandrillus leucophaeus. The sequence goes on along the minus strand of NW_012098677.1, from coordinate 812,410 downwards.
TTCCACATTGCTGGGGAAGCCTTAGGAAACCTACAATCGTGGCAGAGAAGCCAGGATTTTCTTCACAGGGCCGCAGGGTGGAGTGAGTCCAAGCAAGGGAAATGCTAGAAGCTTATAAAACCATCAGATCTTGTGAGACTCACTCACTATAATGAGAACAGCATGGGACAAACTGCCCCCACGATCCAATTACCTCCACATGGCCTCACCCTTGACACATGGGGATTATAGAGATTACAATTCAAGGTGAGATTTGGGTGGGGACACGGAGCCAAACCAATATCATACACCTACCATGTGGTTCAGCCATTTCTTTCTTAGTTATTTCCCCAAGAAAAATAAAAGCATATATCCATACAAAGACTTTTCCATGAATGTTCATAACAGCTTTATTTGAAATAGGTCCAAACTGGAAACAATCCAAATGGTCATCAACTGGAGAATAGATAAACAAACTGTGCTGTATCCACACAATGGAATACTACTCAGTAATTAAAAGGAACAGACTGTTGATCCAACCTAATAACACAGGATAAATCACTTACACTAAGTGAAAGATGCCAGATGAAAAAGAATACATACTGTGTAATTACATTTATATGAAATTCTAGAAAGTGTAAAGTAACCTATAGTGACACAAAGAAGATCAGTGATTGCCTGTGGGGAGAATGGGCAAGAAGGGGTAAAGAACAGGGAGAAGTGATGGATTGCAGAGACATGGGGAATTTTGTGGGGATGATGAATATGTTTATTACTTAATTATGATGATAATTTCATAGGTATATAAATATGTCAAAACCCACCAAATTGTATATTTTAAATACATATCACTTATTGCACATCAATTATACTGCAATAAAGCTGTTAAAAAGATGTGTGTATAAAAACTACATGTGTTTCTGGGTCGGCTACAGAGACAAACTTCTAACACAATCTGCCTACCTTTCCAAACTTGAAATTAGACACACCAGCTACGTGTAGACCTCTCAAGGATTCGGTTGTTATATTCATTAAATGTCGTACTTAAAATGAACCTGTTTTATTATCTGTGATTACCACAAAATATACAACTAATTTTTTTTTATTTTTTTGAAACACAGTATCCCTCTGTCACCCAAGCTAGAGTGCAGTGGCATGATCTCAGCTCACTGCAACCTCTGCCTCCCGTGCTCAAGTGATTCTCATGTCTCAGCCTCCTGGGTAGCTGGGATTACTGATGCGCACCACTACACCTGGCTAATTTTTGTACTTTTAGTAGACATGGGCTTTCACCATGTTGGTCAGGCTGGTCTCGAACTCCTGGGCTCAAGTGATCTGCCCGCCTCAGTCTCCCAAAGTGTTGGGATTACAGGCATGAGCCACTGTGCCCAGCCTTAGCTTTTTAAAATGTTAATATTCCATCAGTATCAAGATCTGTGAACCTGTGGCAGGTCCATCAGTGGGTATCTAATCCTGCACGTTGTGTTTTAAATGATGTGTAGGTAGTCTTGGTGGTATCCTTCACCTGAAATATACAGCCCAGCGAGGCTCCAGCAGCCTAGTCACTGA
>NW_012098677.1:797225-810812 GCF_000951045.1 Mandrillus leucophaeus | reverse complement strand
GCACGCCTGTAATCCCAGCTACTTGTGAGGCTGAGGCAGGGGAATTGCTTGAACCTGGGAGATGGAGGTTGCAGTGAGCCAAGATCACACCACTGCACTCCAGCCTGGGTGACAGAGTGAGACTGTGTCTCATAAACTTCACACTGCAAAAGGGTTTTCATGTCCACCTCCTTAAGTGACACTATCATAACACGGAGGTCAGCAGAGTCACCCTCCACCTTACAGATGAGAAAACTGAGACCCAAGGAGGCAAAAGACTCATTAGCAACAGCATCATAAACACGGTTGCACAGAGAACTTTCTAGTTTCCTTATGCAGTCAGTTCTCTGTATCTGCGAGTTTCATCGTTGGATCCAACCAACTGTGGATTGAAAATATGGTATTCTCAGGACGCAAAACCCATGGATACCAAGGGCGAAATTCTCTTATCTGTGGGTTCTGCAAGACTCATGGCAAGACTTGAGCATCCATGAATTTTAATATCTGTGGTGGGGGTAGAGTGGTCCTGGAACAAATGTGATCATCACGTAGATTAAGTAAGACTATTCATGTGTTTTACAGGTGAGGAAACCTAAGCTTAGGAAACTTACAGAGCACTCTCCTGCCAGTGAGTGACCACACAGATCCAGGTGGATTTCCACCCCACTTTGCTCCCTGCGCAGGAGGAGGAGCCAACCCTGAGGCCCTGAGAGCTGGCCCAGCACTCTTGGCACGGCAGGCCACACAGCTGGAGAGAGAGACCCTCGGAAGCAGTCCTGCTTGGGGGAGGCTTGGGGGATCAAATAGAACCCTCAAAACATACAAAACTCTAAGGACTGACTTGAGTGAGCTGAGCACATATTTCAGGCCGAGTCATAAGCCCTGCAGAGAGATTGCTGGGAATTCCAAACCCTGCACTGTCTTCCCATCCCTGCCCGGCTCCCTGCCTCCTAGAGCCAAGTCCCATGGCCTCCTAAGAAGGGGTAATGATGAGGCCAGCCCAAGACCCAGCAGCTCCTCACCAGCTTCTGGAAGCTGGGCCTGTCCTGCTGAGGAGCCAGGGCAGGAGTCAGCTCTCTCTGGCATGCTGCTTAGATAGGAAAAAAAGTAATCTCACTCAGAAGGAACAGCAGTGGCAAACAGAGCCCTCTGTCTGAGGGCCTTCCACCCTTCCCCTGGTTTCTGTGTATCTTCTCTGCTAGCAGTTTTTCTCCTGAGGAAGGTGAAGAGGCAGGGGAGTGGGTGCAGACCTGGAGATGGACTTTATTCTTTTCTAAAGAAGGTCTTTGTTGCTGTTATTTTCTACCTTCCTCCATGGGCCAAGAGCCCCTGCAGTGCCGTGAGGGCTGTTCAGTGCCATGGAGACGATTGTGTTATCAAAGGGAGAGGATTATGGCTCTGGTGGGGAGGGAGGAGCAGGAGCACCAGCTGAGCCAGCGACCGACAAGAGAAGATGACAAGTCACTTAGGCCCCAGGTTGAGAGCCCAGTGGCAGGCAGGGAGATGCAGAGACAGGTCTTGTCAATTCTGAAGGATTGTCAGTGTCACCGGAAACAACAGTCTTTTTAAAAAGAAGTCTTCCCAGACCGGGTGCAGTGGCTCACACCTGTAATCCCAGCACTTTGGGAGGCTGAGACGGGCAGATCACGAGGTCAGGAGATTGAGACCATCCTGGCTAACAAGGTGAAACCCCGTCTCTACTAAAAAAAATACAAAAAATTAGCCAGGCATGGTGGCGGGCGCCTGTAGCCCCAGCTACTCAAGAGGCTGAGGCAGGAGAATGGCGTGAACCTGGGAGGCGGAGCTTGCAGTGAGCCAAGATCGCACCACTGCACTCCAGCCTGGGTGACAGAGCAAGACTCCGTCTCAAAAAAAAAAAGGAGTCATCCCCCTGAGGTGGGGGACACCTGAAACACAGCAGCTGGTGGGGGGCCAGGGGTGGGGGAGAACCATGCAAATGGCAGAAGGCCCCAGCCTTCCTGATTGGCTGAAAATCCATATGGGAATGACATAACCATGCCTGGCTTTTGTGGGGAGTGGGTGGGCAGGAGGTGGCTAGGCTGGAAGAATCCTCAAGAGAATTTGCAGCAGGAAAGAAGACAGAAGAAAGAATGGAAACAATCTACCTTATTTCTCGGGACCTCAGTTTCCTCATCTGTACAATAGAGAACCTTATACTCTAGACTTTCTAGGGTGCTGCCTCAAAGGCACTCTGCTCACCTTTGACCAGGGTTTAGCCTCTTCTCCTCGTGTAGCAGCAGGGAGCAGTTCCTGACATCCTTATCTCCTGGAATACAAATGACTTGGGCCATGATTTATTACCAAGCAGAGAGAGAGAGAAAGCCATGTTGGTATCTTCGAGGAAACTGGTGACCTCTTCCAAGGCTCTCCTGCAACCACTATCCCACCCCAGTACACCCAAAATAAATAGGGGAGACACATTTTCAGGGCTCTCCTGACACATCTAATGGATATCAGATGGGAGCGTCCGCATAGCAAATAGGAATCTAATCTACCCCCTCATTCAGCCAAATGGAAACAGCAGGATCTCCACGGCTGAGCCTCTAGCTTCTGGCGGGTAACACGTAGAAGGAAAATGGAAACAGATTACAGTCAGTCTGATATCCAAATAACAAATAGGTGTCCTGGAGAGAAATTTGTTTTATTGATGTTTGGGAAGAGATCCACTGATTTCCTTGTCTGCTCTGCCTTGCCACTTTAATTGAAGAAGGTGCTAGTTAACAGCTAAAGGAAAAATAAAATGAAAGGAGGTGCTTAATGGCTGGCACTCGCCTGCTGCTGAGCACACGCAATCAGGCGCACACGCCCGCACACACTCTGCAGTAAACTCCCTTCCTGACAACCCGAAGTGTCAGTTGGAACTGGCCATTGATTTAGGCACAGTTCATTTTCCCAGGGGTTGACAGGTGGTCTAGGTCTTCAAGGCAGATGGATTGCAGGGGAATGGATCTGCCGTTGGGCCTGGAGCCATGGGCTGGGGCCTGGGGAATGCCAGGTTTCTGGAAGGAGGAGCTGAGAACCGCCTGGGATGCAGGCCGGGGTGAGATGTGGCCACCCAGAGGCCCCGGAGGAGTGTTGAGGCGTTCACAACAAGCCTCACAAAAACCTTACCTTGGACCTTAAAAAAACAGAAGGAAGGGGAAAAAATGAAGCAAAATCATGGAAAGAAGGCAAAGAGCTGAAAGGAAAGAAGAAAGAGTACAAAAATGCCCTGGCTGCTGCATTCTCATCAGGACCATGATCTACATCTGAAGATGCCAGGTAGGAGGGGAGACTTTTGTGATACTATAAACACAGTTTATAGGCTTTGGTTTATCTTTATGACAGACCAATAAATAATTTACTGGTCAGTAAAAGATCCAAGAAACTGCTAGAACTGCAGCCTGAAACATCAACACCTCTAATGTTTATATGGAAGCTACACCAACCCTGCAAATTTACAACTTGATGGGATAAGTTTATGGTTGTGTCCCCTGGTCCCCAAAAGGGAGAGACATTTTAAGAAAACAAAAGAAACACCACACTGGGGCCAATAGACATAAGAACAGACATAATAAGAACAGAGCTGTAATAGTGTGGCTACCACCGCAGGGGTTTGTAGTATTAACTGTGGGAAGTTGTCATGAACTCAGTCCCACCCCACCCCTCATCTGCCACAGGGAACCCTTAGAAGGGATAAGGACATTTGTAAAAGTCAACAAAATGTATGTGATTAACCTTCTGAGAAGTCGCTGGAGAGAAACTCAAGGTCTAGTGAGTGAATGGCCCCCAGATTCAATCAAGGTAACACAGGCATTTTCCCAGGAAGACTGGACCATAATTAAGATCCTGGGATTCCCCGGGGAAAAGACTGTAATGATCTGGCTTTATCCCAGAGCTCAGGCCACGTGTTTATGTTCTGTCTTCCTACTCCCTGCAAAACAGCCGATCTTTAGCCATCTTGGGGCCTTGGGATATACACACCTGCGATAGATCTGGGAAACAGGCCTTGGGAGTGGGCTTGGGGCTGTTCCAGCAGGGAATTCCAAGTCCCAAGGCCAAAGTGGGGCCTCTAAAGCACAACCCCAGAGCAAGGACCCTGTTACCTAGGTCTTCGAGTGATAGCAGCCTAAAGAGCAGGTGTTTACTGGCTTTCATCCAGCACTGGCAAATGGGGAGAGACATAGACTGACAGTGGTATTCTGTATTTGCAGCAGTAAGAAGGGAGTCATCAATTCATGGGGGCCTCACCTTGCACCTCAAAAAACAGCCCCTAATCCATGCTCACCTTTGGACTGCTCATTCACTTTTCTTAATGTCTTTGTTTAAGGGGTACTCCAGACAGCAGATAGAAGATTTCTGTCCACTGAAAAGGAACAGCTTCTTTGTAAATTACTCCTCTGCAATTTTTCTTTCTCTTTGGGGTGGGGGGGCAGGGGGGATGCAGAGTTTTGCTCTTGTTGCCCAGGCTGGAGTGCAATGGCGCAATCTCAGCTCACTGAAGCCTCCACCTCCTGGATTCAAGAAATTCTCCTGCCTCAGCCTCTTGAGTAGCTGGGATTATAGGCCTGCACCACCACGCCCAGCTAATTTTTTTTTATTTTTAGTAGAAAGGGAGTTTCATCTTGTTGGCCAGCTGGTCTTGAACTCCTGACCTCAGATGATCCACCTGCCTTGGCCTCCCAAAGTGCTGGGATTACAGGTGTGAGCCACCACATCCAGCCTCCTCTGCAATTTTTCATCAGTCTTTTGTGAGTCTGATTAACATGAGTCACTCCCCTTGAGCCCAATCACCTGTGTACCCTCATCTCTCCCTCCCTATATTTTAACAAGGCCACTATTATCATTTGGGGTGGGATGAGTGTTTGTTGAGTGGCCTGTCTTATTCATTGTAGAATGTTAACATCCCTGGTCCCTATACATTGATTTTTGTTATCCAGTAACTGCCCTTTGTCACTGAGACCATCAAAATCCCACAGACTTCCAAGTATCACTGTTCCAGTGTGTAATACCACCTTCCTAGTGGGGAGCCACTGCTCAAACAACTAGGGAAGAAAAACCTAGGTATAGACATGAAAGATCAGGAGACACAGAGGCTGGGAATACACAGATAGGATACATCCAACACACAGAAATGGGGAAAAGAAAATAAACCTCGGGAATAGCCAGGAAAATTTATGATACATGTCACACACTCCTGTAAGATTCAACCAGAATACTAGCATTTTGCTTTCTCTCCATAGGAGAGAGGGCTGAAGACTGCTGCCACTATCAGAAGGTGATCGGCCATTTTCTCAGTCCATTAAGTCTGCCCAAGAATCCCTCTGGGATTTGGAAACCTGTTAAAATGAAACTGTCACCAGAGCTGTGTCTCTTTTACCCCTGCCACCCTGGCCTTCTCCTACTTCCCTGGCCATCCTATCCCTAATGGAAGCCAATGCTGATAGATTGGTGGCAGGTTGCTTTGCTGTCTTCCTAAGTGGCTTCCACCCACAGGGGTGGGCGGCAGCTGCTGCTGTGGGGCCAGCACGATTGTCAGACTGTAAATGAGCGCACCAGCAGCTTCATTCATTAGAGTGACTCCATCCAGTGCTTCCCACCCAGGCTGCAGCCTGTGCTAGGCTGACTCATAATGGAAGGTCTCTCTGTGGCTACTTGCCCCTTCTCCATCTGTCAGGAGATGAGGCAAGCACTCTGGCCTTTCTCCTTCCCTCCCAGCGCTCAGCTTCAGGAGTGTCCTGTCGAAGAGGGTAGAGGAAGGAGCCTTGCCGGGCCCCAGGCAGGTCTCTTTCTTTCCACTGTAGAGAGGGGACAGAGGACCCACAGAAGAAGATGGAATCTCTCTGCACCCTTTCCTTGTCAGCTTTGTCTTTCAGTGACACCAACCTAGCATGTCCCTGTATCACAGCTCCTGTGTCTGCATCCCTGCACACACATCTGATATAGGGCCCAAGCACCCAGAATTCCCCAAGGATGCTGAGTGCGGGGCCCACGTGGAGTGTAGCATGTGACCAACAACCAGGCTACCTGGGTCCCTTTCCCCATTGTCCCTAAAACTAGGAAGGAGAGCCCTTTCCAGTCGGGACCTTGGGAACTCAGCGCTGCCTCCACAGTTTGTCTCTGTTCCCCTCCTCATCTGTAAAACAAGTCAACTGTGGCTTTCCCTCCCTGCTATTCAGAGTGCAAGAAACTACTTCACTGTAGGCCCTGGAACCACAGGGTATGAACCACACATAAGTATATAGCACGGAGATGGATAATTAGTATCTTTACCATTTACAGAGCATCCACCACCACGTGCTCTATACCAAGCTCTTTAAATACATCATCTTAGTTGATCCTAATAGCAATCCTGTGAGTTAGGTGCTATTATTATTCCTTATTTTAAAAGCCAAGTCAACTGAGGCTCAGAGAGGTTAAAAATACTTGCCAAGGGCCACATGTGTGCAATAGTCTACTCTATAGAGTGCAGTACATAGAGACTTAATAAATACTTGACAAATGAAACAGTGAATTAAATGCTCAACTCTGTCTTCAGTGATTCAACCTTCTAACCCCACCCTGCAGCCAAACTGGGCCAGCTAAGCTATTTGTTTATTCGATAAATACTTATTGAGCACTTACTCAATTTTGTTCACCGCTGTGAAGGGGTACAAAAAAGCAGCCATTGGAAAAGCTAATGGAAACATTCAACTAATAAAAAGTTAGCAACATTTAACATTAACTTGAATTAATTTCAAGGTTATCTGTTTCCACTTTCGGCAAATTAAACGTTAGTTAAATGGTGCATAACTAGTTGACGACTATAGAGTAACGTAGCAAAAAGAACAGTGAATTTGAAGTCAAGAGTCCTGGGTTCCAAAACCTCACCAGTTCCCCTAGTGCATGAACGTAGGCAAGACATTGAACCTTGCAAGCTTCTGTCCACATCTCTACTCTGAGGCTGAGCATATTCCCTTCCCACCTTCACAGCATCATGGTTAGAAGCATTCAGTGGGAACGCTCATGGCAGCAAGATTTATAAACCTTAAAGCTCCAGAAATGCATGAGATGGTATTCCTTTTTGAAGGTTGGAAATTAGTCAATTGACTGAGTATTTAAATTTTTTTGAAAGCAATAATGGGCAATTTGTTCATAAGCTCATAAATTTACTTGAAGCTTACCCTCAAAACAATTCATTCTTTTCACATAATTTGCAGAATGACAATATAACAACGTTGCTAGACTACCATGGCAAGGATTTTTTAATTTGATGTTAGCAAAAAAGGAAACCATAATTAAATAAGGCAGGACAGTGATACCGGTTCTGTGCCAATAATCCAGCCATTGGGTTTGCACCTGATTTTCAATAGTGCTCACACTTGGTGGTGTTTTACAGAAACCAGGCACCTTTCTTTCAGTCCAACCACACTACAAGCTCCCTGGGGTCAAAGAATTATCTCCACTATCTTGCTATTCTTAACACTGCCCACAGACCAGCACAGCACCTTGCTGAAAGAAAACAGTAAATGAGTGTTTATTGCATACACCTGAATAACAAAGGAAGCTTGAATCAGGATTGCATTCAACCAAAAGTGCCAAAAATCTTCATCTTCAGGGTTGAGCTTTGGTTGAGCAATCATTCAGGGAAAAGAAGCAAAGAACCAAGGCTTATATCTTTAGGGGTGTGATAGTTAATTTTATGTCAACATAACTGGGCTAAGGGATGCCTAGAGAGCTGGTAAAACATTCCTTCTAGGTGTGTCTGTGAAGATGTTTCCAGAAGAAATTAGCCTTTAACTCAGGAGACTGAGTACAGATGGCCCTCACCAATGTGTGTGGGCCTTATGCAATCCATTGAGGGCCTGAGTAGAGCAAAAGCTGGAGGAAGGGTGAGTTTGCTTTCTGCTTTAGCTGGGACATTCATCCTCTCCTGCCCTGGAACATCAGTGCTCCTGGTTCTCTGGCCTTTGGACTCAGTCAGGACCTTAGATACCATCAGTTCCCCTGGTCCTCTGGCTTCAGGCTTGGACTAGAACTACTCCACTGGCTTTCTTGATTCTCCAGCTTGCATATGGCAGATCGTGGGACTTCTTGGCCTCTATAATCCCTTATAATAAATCTCTTTCTCTATATATCCTATTGATTCTGTTTCTTCAGAGAACCCTGACTAATATGGGGGGTGTAAGGCAGTTATAGCAGATGTTCTGAGCCTGTTACATTTCCATTGGCAGTTGTAATTCTAATAACAGATAATACTCATTGAGTGCTTCCCCGTTGTCTGGCGCTGTTTACCTCATCTAATTCTCAGGCCAGCTATGAAGTATAATACAGTACTATTATTAATCCTGCTTTACAGATGAGAAAACAAAGGCACAGCAAGATCAAGAATCTTGAACCGCCACCACCCCCACCATGCCAAAAAACATCCCACAAAACCCACAGCTAATAATGGGCTGATTGAAACAAACCCTTAAAGCCCCACATTCTTAGTCGCTGTGTATACTGCCTAGAGATGTAGCACGCAGCACGAATGTCTTCTTGCTTGCTATTCAAAATGAGATTTTTCTCCAACTTTCACAAAAGGTGAGGGCCAATAAAGAATGATGATTTTAAAAAAAAATCCAGGTAAGTCCACATTTGTCAGAGAATGATGAAGCTGAGCAGCATTTGGCTTTTGTCCAGAGTTGGTCAGCTCGTCTTTCTACCTGACTGTGACTGATCCAAGTTGCCCCGGTGCTGACTTAATTTTGCAAATGTACAAGTATACTAGAGACAAGGTAGGTGTCAGTGCTGCCGGGCAAACTGGCAAGTGGGTTGGGAGTTTCTATTTCTTCCAGGCATGAACAAAGTACAATGTGGGAGCCAAACATGAGAGAAATTACTTGGCTTGTTACCAAGAATTTTTAATAGCAGCATCCTTCAATTTCTCTCCTGTGGCTTGACCCAACCCCAGGAGGAGATGAATACCTGGCAAGCCATGAATCTTGCTCCGAAGGCCACTTTCTGTAGCCGTAGGTTGAATGAGGACCCGTGGCATTTGCAGTTCCTAATAGACCCAACCTCGTGGAGGACTTGTATCCTCAGGCTCTCAGACAACAGTTTCAGAACAAAATATATCAATCCACACTGAAGATTTTGAATGAGTAAATGAATGAATGAGTGAGTAAATATCACTTATGAACTCCAAGCAGCCTAGTTATCAAAATGTTTCAAGTCTCTAACTTTTAAGCAAGTTCAAGGTACTTTTTAAATTGTTGAATTTAAATATTGACCATTAATTACATACAAGGATGTCATAGATAAGACATTAACCTTTTATCATTAGATATTGTTTAATGCTTACACCTGCAGGTGTGAGCTTTAGGGTCTGCCCACAAGGAGAACGAACCTACTAGGAAAAATGAGATATATACACAAAAAAATCTCGATTCAAGGCATCATGCGATAAGTGCCACATGTACATGTAATGACGCGAGGGAGAGTTGGCTTCTAGATGGGCAATCAGAGAAGACTTCATGGAGGAGGGTACCTTGGAAAGGAACTTGAAGAATGAGCAGGAATCTACTAGGTAGATTTGGAGAGGAAAGGAAGGAAAGAGAAAAGATACAGCCCAAGACCCAAGACCGAGAACCGGGTTCATGGAATAAAAAGTGGACCAGTTTAACTTAAGCATGAAGTTTATGTGGGGAGATTAGTGGGAGATAAGATTAGAAAAGTAAATTGGGACCAGGTTGTGCTGAGCTTTGCATGTCACGGTAAGGCTTGTGGGGTTTATTCGGGATACAACGGGGAGCCATTGAAGGTTACTGAGCAAGGAAGAGAAATGATCACATTAGTTTGCTCTTGGTCTCTGTTTTTTGAGAGCATATGATCTTTTCTGGCAGATACTGTGCATAGTCGAGACTGAAGCCAAAACTACTCTCCCAGGCAGCCCCTAACCTGGCTGTGCTTCCCGCCTGCTCTTCATGCCCAGAAGGCTCTCGAACAGTCCCCTTTCTGGGCATGCGGCCTGGGTCAGCTTCCCTGAGCAGCTCTCTCTAACACTTGCTTTATTGAACACACTCCATGGTTTGGAAACAAGGCTACTGATTCTGCTGCAGCAAAAATTCAGTAACAGCAAACCTTTCTCTGTTCCCAGAAAAATAAGTTAATTGACGATTGCCTTAATTGTAAATTTTTCAACTATAAACTTACTTTTAATTATTGGCCTCTGCTATGGCTTGGCTCTAATAGAATCTAGTATGAACTGCTATTTGATTTAGCACAAAATTATATTTTTAATTAGCCTGGGATTTGAAGTTGGGCCCATCTGGATAGAAATCCTTGGTCCACCATTTACTAGCTCTGTGACCTTAGGCAAATCCATTGCTGTTTCTGAGCCTCAGTACACTCATCTGCAAAATGTGGGCAATTATGCCCCTCCCACCGGGTGTTGTGAGAATTAAATGAGATTAAACACATGTGTAGTACCTAGCCAAGTGGCAGACGCTTTGAAGTACTCAACAAGTATTCTCTCTTCCTGTTTCCACTCCCACTCTTTTCCCTTCTCCCTCCCCTTGGACGTGAGGAATGTGCTTTATGCCAACGCTTGACTTAGCAGCATTTTGTGATGTTCTGCAAAGAGGGAGGCAGTGCTGGATGGTGGAAGCAGCATGTACTTCAGAGTAGGACAGACCTGGGTTCAAATTCTAGCAGCTCTCACTGGTGACATGACTTTGTACAAAGCATTTATGCTCTCCAAGCTTTAATCGCCTTCTGTGCAAGATAACACTGTATTACTTTGGTTCTCCAGAGAAACAGAGCCAATAGGATATCTACATATATACAGAGAGAAATATAAGAGAAGATTTATTATGAGAATTGGCTCACGTGATTGTGGAAGCTGAGAAGACCCTTGATATGCTGTATGCAAAGTGGAGAACCATGAAAAATGGTGGTGCGATTTAGTCCAAGTCTGAAGGCCTGAGAACCAGGAGCACCAATGTCCAAGGGCAGGAGAAGACGGATGTTCCAGCTCAAGCAGAGACTAAGAGAACTTCCCCTTCTTCTGCCTTCTGTTCTGTTCAGCCTGTCAAGGGATTAGACGATGCCCATTCACTTGGGTGAAGGTGATCTTCTTTACTCAGTCTACTGATTTGAATGCTAACTCTTTCAGAAACGCCCTCACAGACACATCCAGAAATCATGTTTACCAGCTATCTGGGCTTCCCTTAGCCCAGTCAAACTGACAAAGTCAACCATCATGAACAACTGCTATGCACAGTTACCGTGATGATTAAATGAGCTGGCACCTGCAATCCTTCTCAGCACAATGCCTCTCACACAGTAGGGGCCTGACAAATAATAGCCTTAGAAGCTTCCAGTAGACAGCCTGGCAAGTGTGAGCACCCCTGGGACTCAGTCCACTCCCCCTCTTAAGCTCATTGCTCTTGGCTCCTCTTTGTTCTTTCGTTTTCAATATTTTCCAGCCTCCTTGCATTCTACTGGCCCTGGAGGAGGTTGTCTTGGGTAATCATTTGGGTAATATTGTAATGGGTAATCATTTTATCACCCACGACAAACAGACCTGCCTTAGAATTGTGGCTTAATTACTCACAAGCCGAGCAACCTGAACCAGAGGGTTCATGCTTCCTCCTTGGATGTGTGCGCAAATCAAATGAGAAAATGCAGGGAAGAGCTGAGGGCAGAGTCTGCACACAGCAGCCCTCGGGAGGGTAAGCCACACTAACTGTCCATGGTGTGCTGTGTATCTTTCCCCGATGCTGCACCCAGGTGCATCAGCTCTCCCCTCATTCACTGCCTCCTCGTCATCTTGGGCTCCTCTCCAAATTCGTATTCACCAAGTCCACAGCAGTGTTGATCCTTGCATCTAGGATAACAGTAAAAATAAGGGTCCTTTTAAGGCACAACTGGAAAGGGTCCTCATTTCCTGGGGGAAGCCGGATGGGTCAGAGCCAGGAGAGAAGGCCAGGCCAGTGGGCCCCGGCACTCAAGGTGAAGTGGATGATTTCTTATCCTGTCTTTGTCCATTTTACTTAAAGCAAAGCTCGCAGTCATCTCTCTCCCTTAATCAAAGCAATTGTTATTTCTGCTAAATCGCCCTGCGGACATTAATTAACTCTCTGCCGAGCATGGCCAGATACCACGGAAGTCAGTGCCCCATGAGACAGGAGGGTTCTCAGAGCAGCACACCCCCAACATATGCAACAGAAAGCAGTGGCCATTTGTCCTCTGCTCCTGTGTCCCTGATGGCCCAGGCAAGCTGGGAACTTTGGCCTCTAAAAGGGAACTATGCTACCTTCCTGAAAACCAGAGGAATGCCTTTGCTGCTGAAAGGATTTCAAGTATTAAAATCATGACTTCTGCTTGTATTTGCCTTGCCTGTTTACAACTCACTGACCCCTACATCACCTCACCTATTCCAGTTGGAAGGGCCTTAGAAAAAACTCATCTGGCTTCTTCATTTTACTGCAAGGAAATGAGGTTTGAAGAGGCTGTGAGACTTGTTCCAGGTCATCAGAACTGCATTTGGCTGAGCCAGAATGAGATTTCAGGCCCTTCCACAATTCTGTGGGAGGTCTCAGCCTCTACTCTGGAAGTGAGCACTGGCATGGAGTGGACTCTGAGTTCATCCATTTCTCAGTTAGCATTTACTGAGCACCTACTCTGTGTGTGTGTGTGTGTGTGTGTGTGTGTGTATAGTTTCATGGGATGATCTTGCCCTGTGTGTGTGTGTGTGTGTGTGTGTGTGTGTATATATATATATAGTTTCATGGGATGATCTTGCCCAGTTTTGGGTCCCTACCAGCAGTGGCATACAGAGGGTGCTCAATAAATGTGGATTTTGTCTTCTTTGCCTTGGGAGCCATGTTGTGGAGTTGAAAGAGAGTGGGTTTTGGAGTCAGTCTGGGTTTGAATCTCATCCTTGTCAGCTTTTTGGCCTTTACCTTCCTAAGCCCCAGTTTCCATATCTCTAAAATGGAGATTACAACTAAGTTGGAGTACAGTTATAAGTTTCAAAGTTACTGTATAAAAAGAACCTGGTACTCTTAGTAGGTGTCATTGGACCTGGTGTTATTGATATTGTTACTGTCTCCAAGGAGCTGACAATCTCAGAAGCTGACACATACCTGAATAATCACAAAGAAAGCAGACTGTGGTACAAATCACAGGAAAGACCAGGGGTGAGCTAGGGAGGTTCCTGGGATAATCTTATGCCCGGGGATGATGGAAGGCTTCCTGGAACAAGGGCCATGTAATTGAACTGATTGACATGAAAGGGAGCAGGGATGCAAACAGCAAGGCTACAGGTGAGGAGGCAAGAGGTGCAGCAAGCACTCAGGTCCAGGAGGGAAGGAATCTAGGATTTTTGGAAAACTGAAAGTTCAGGGGAGTGGTGGATGATACATTTTGAGAGACAAGCAGGAGACCGGGGCGGTGCCTCATGCCTATAATCCCGGCACTTTGGGAGGCCAAGGCAGGTGGATCACAAGGTCAGGAGTTCGAGACCAGCCTGACCAACATAGTGAACCCCTGTCTCTACCAAAAATACAAAAATTAGCCAGGCATCATGGTGCGTGCCTGTAATCCCAGCTACTCAGGAAGCTGAGGCAGGAGAATCACTTG
>NW_012098677.1:752225-796025 GCF_000951045.1 Mandrillus leucophaeus | reverse complement strand
AAAAAAAAAAAAAAAAGAGACACAGAGAAAGAGAGAACAGAAGGGTATCTTGAAAGGAGGCCTGGGGACACCTGTCCATGTGGAGAGACGAGTGGAAAGAAAGACACTGAAGATACAGGAGAGAGGGTAACTGAGAGCAGGATCTTGGACAAGGCCAGAAGCCCCACTGGGGCCTTGGTCAGGACATGGAATGCGGAGTAGAAACACAAATGAGACACAGAAGAACTTAACGTTGGAGACAAGGAAGCTTGAATTTACTGATACTCTCATTCATTCCATCAGCTTCCACGACAGCCCACCACCTGCCAGACAGTACACTAACCCTTGCCAGCTTGCACTGGACTGTCTACAAGTTAGAAGCAAGGCTGCCTGCTAAGGGAAAGGGGTTGGGGGTTCTTAAAAATTTGTTTAAAATACCAATTCCAGCTGGGCACAGTGGCTCACGCCTGTAATCCCAGCCAAGGCGAGTGGATCACTTGAGGTCAGGAGTTCAAGACCAGCCTGGCCAACATGGTGAACCCTCATCTCTATTAAAAATATGAAAATTCTCCAGACATGGTGGCACACACCTGTTATCCCAGCTACTCAGGAGGTTGAGGCAGGAAAATCGCTTGAACCCGGGAGGCGGAGGTTGCAGTGAGCTGAGATTGCACCACTGCACTCCAGCCTGGGTGACAGAGCAGGACTCTATCTCAAAAAAATTAAAATAAAACAAAATAAAATGCCAATTTCTTTGCTCATCCTGCAAAGATACCAATTCACTATCACTCTCCAGGTGATTCTTTGGGAAGTGTCTTAAAACCACAATTCAAGAAATCAATTTAGAAACTTGCAAGAGTTTTGAGGTCACAGCTGAGGTCCCAGATTTGTAGAGGACCCAGGCTTCACACTTTATAATCAGCCTAGGAGATGGGGAGGAGGCAGTAAGTGGGGCTCACCCATCATTGGGATGAAAAAGGAGGGAATGAGGGAAAATGAGGGGGAGTATTGCAGGAATCGCTAAGGGAGCATTGTGAATGGCCCAACTCTAGTCTCCATTACGCTTTGCACATCCCCATTTCTGACTTCATCTTCCAATCTTGCCTAACCCCTAAAAATACTTCTAAGAATCCCAGGGAACTAGATTACCTAAGGCTTCTAAGTATCCTTCAGCTCTAGTATTTTATTACGATTACACTTAAAACATATCCAACAATCAAATCTGTTCAAAGGAGGAGAGAGTCCTAGTGATAATGCTTAATGTTTGTGGAAAACAGCACAGCTTTCAGAGCAATTCCATGCATATTACTGTACATTACATGTCAACATTCCTCAATGAGTGACGCATAGCCCACCCATACCAACATCACCTGGTGGAATGATAGAAATGGAGACCTGTGGGTCCCAGCCCAGCCCTACTGTATCAAAACCACCTGGAGGACCAGAACCCTGGAAGCTGAACTTTTAACATGCTCTGTAGTGATTCTGAAGAAAACCACAACTTGGAAGCTGTGATAATTTTGTCCCCAGTTGCTGGCACAGAGCTTCAAAAACTCTTGGAATTTCCTGATAGGAATGTATTTTGTTATTCATAACAAGCCCCTTTTGACCATAGTAAAGTTTATAAATGTTAATGGTGAGCCCTTAGACAGTTTCAAGGGAGAGGCTGGCCATGCTCGAAAGACCAAGCGTGGCATTAGAGAGTTGGAACTTTCAGCCCCAGCCTCCAGCTCTAGGGAGGGGAGAAAGACTGGAGATTGAGTTCAATCACATGGCCGTTGATTCAATCAATCATGCCCAAATAATGAAACTCATATAAAGACTCTGGACACCAAAGCTCAGTGGACCTTCCTGGTTGGTGAATATATTAATGTGCTAGAAGGGCAATTTCACAAGGAAAGGGCATGGGAGTTCTGTGCACCATCCCCCTACCTTGACCATTTGGTTTTTCCTGAGCTATATCCTTTAAGATAAAACTGTAATGGTGAGCACAACACTTTCAGTGATTCCTGAGAGTTGTTCTAGAGAATTATTGAACCTGAAGGAGATTCATGCAGATACCTGAATTTGTAGCCAAGTCAGACAGAAGTGCAGGTAGGCTGGTGATGGAGTGCAGGAGACACTACTCCAAAATATGGCATCTTGGCATACTGAGTATTTTAAGCTAAAAGAAACTGAGAAAACTGCAGAAGCAGGAAGGTTTCTCTGTCCTTCTCCACCCCCTCCCTCCTGAAACAGATCACAGAAAACGAAATGCTCCTCACTTGTTCTTCCCTGAAGCAGGCCATAAAACCTGAGAAGGTCACTCTCTGACCTTCTCCCTCCCTCCTTCCCTGAAGACCCTCACATGACAGGCACCCTGGCCTATACTCAAAGGAAAGAATTATCACACAGGGATGCCAAGAAGAATCTGAACAAACAGGCCTCGCTAAGCTTCCCCTAGTTTATTACCATTGGAGCACATCGTTTTGTTCTCCAATCACACTTCCACATGACTGTCCATAAAAATACACAGTTTTCCCTGGGTCTTTGGACCTTCATTATTGAAGGCTCCCATGTCATGCAAAAACTTGTATTGAATTATTTGCATGCTCTTCTTTCTCAGCAACCTGTCTTTTGTTACAGGATCTCAGCCATGAACCTTGCAATGAGTGAGTAAAGGATGTTACTTTTATCTCCCCTGCACTCGGGACCCCATTTGCAAGTGATATCTGAAGTAAGGATGGTTTCGTTGGTGACCTGGCCCTTTAACTTGTGGGATCTGACACTGACTCCCAGTAGTTAGTGTCAGACTCCAGTAGAATTGCAGGACACCCAGCTGTTGTCAGAGAATTGTTGCCAGAACGCAGAATTCATAGTCTTATATAAGCCAAACCACACTCTTGTAAGTTATGGACTAATATCCCCACAGGACAACTGGGGAGACTGAGAAACAGGGAGGACAAACGACTTACCCTCAGAGAGCCACTCTGGGGCAAAGCAGGATTATGCAGTTAGGTAATGCCTCCTTCCTCCAGGGCACAGATGTCCACCATGGCCCAAGTTCATGGCAAAACTGCAAAGCTTGGAAACTGGAACCTGCCTTGGGGGGTCACTTAATTCAGCCCATTAGTGCCAACTGCCAGGGAGGTAATGAAAAACAGCTGAGGCCCTCAGACCTCTGCAAGTTTAAATTATACCTTTTTGACTGTGTATGTCTTATATAATCCTCAAAGATTTGTAATTGTGACAGCCTAAGAAAATTACAGGTGACTTGAAGCAATTTAATGATAATAAAAATAAAATAAAAACAGTAAACAGCACTGCTGCTCCCTCTAATTTCCCAGCATCTTTATCATATAAATGCCTCCCATTCTTTTCCCCACAGACAATTAATGACTGCAATTGCCGCTGGATGCGGTGCTCACCTCTCTTCAGTTCTCTGTTGCAGCTCCAGCTCTGGATGAAGTCCCTCCCAGCTGCACTTTCAGGGTTCTCATAGGTTAGCCAGACTACAGAAGCTGCCCTCAAGAAGCACCCGGGCCTCCTCTCCTCCATAAACTGGACTTTCCTCTCTTGCTCCTCACCCCAAGGGCCCAGAGCTGGCTTCTCCAGCCAAGTTTCTCCAGGAGCCCTGCTGATTTGAGCAGCCACAAATTGACCTTCTCTCAGGGTGTCTCCTTGCCTTCCTCCTGGTGTTAATATGCGCCTTAAAGAGCTGCAAACTCAACAAGTCTCTGTTATGCAGGTTAATTCAGAGCACAGCCAAGCTGTGATCAAATGACCTTTACCCACTTCCCTGCTAATTTTGATGGGCAGCTCCATTTTCCTTCTCCCTCCTGATCCCCCCTTGCTCTAAATTGGAAATCTATCAATTTCGAGGTAAATGGAAAATAAAGATACACAGGCACAAGCAACATACACATACACACACACACACACACATATACACACTAACACTAAACATCCAGTTGTTGAGATTTGGACCAGATTGAGCCTTTTAAAAACAAAAATCCTAAACTCCCAAATCTCCAAAGAAGGCTGTAGTTGGATCCTGAGCTGATGCCAAAATAAAATGAAGATTCCAAAAGAGAAGCTCTTCCCCTCAATTTTATTTCTTGCTTCATCAGTGGGATATAATAATAATAATAAATAAGGAGAATAATAATAATAAAAACTAACATTTATCAAGTGCTTCCCAGTCACCACTCAAGGATTACCTCATTTAATTTTCCTGACACTTTTATGGCATGAGAATTATCCCTATGTTATAAAAGAAGAAACTGAGGCTTCAGGAAATTATGGAAATGCTTAAAGACACACATAGAGGCAGGGTGAACAGCTGAACCTGGATGGTCTGATTCCAAAGCCAAGTCTTGCTTTGATACAATTAGGTTGGTGCAAAAGTAATTGCAGTTTTTTGCCATTAATGCAAAACCGTAATTACTTTTGCACCAACCTAACAGTAATGTTACCTGCTAGGAATCATCATATCAAGCCTTAGTGTTCTCATCTGCAAAATGAGGATAAGATCTCCCTCACCATGCTCCTGGGAGGATAAACTAAATGGAGACCATACTTCAAATGCTGCTAATTACTGTCAGTTCATCATTATTATAATAGTTATTATTAATTCAATTAATCAATTACCTATACAAATATTTCCTATCACCTACTATGTGATCTAGCCTTTGATCTAGGCCTGGCGATACAAACGTAGTCCAAATAGATAAATATCCCTGTCCCCAAGGAGCATACATTCAAGTTGGGAACACAGACAAGAAATAAGGAAAAATATATAGTATGTCAGATGAAGCTTAGTGCTATAGAGGAAATAAAGCGAGAGAAGCGATAATGGAAGGGTTGCAATTTTACATTTGTTGGTCAAGGAAGACCTCATAGAGAAGAGAATACTTGGACAAAAGTCTAAGGAAGTGAGGAAGCAAACCAAATACTTATCTAGGGAAAGAGCATTTTAAGCAAGTGCCAAGGCCCTGAGGCTGAACCAGCAAGGAGGCCAGAGTGGATGGAACACAGGGAGGGAACAGGAAATGGTAAAAGATGAGTCCAGAGAAGCAAAGACGCGCGTGAACCACGTAACACATTGCAGGCCATTGGTCTTTAATCTACACACCACAGAGGGCCATGGAATGATTTTGAGCAGAGCAGAGACATTGTCTAACATTTATAAAGGGTCACTCTGGCTGCTATAGGTGGTAAGAGCAGAAGCAAGGAGACCAGATAGGAGGCTGTTGCCATTCATCCAGATGATAAAAGTTAGTAGTTTGGACCAGGGAGGTGGCTGTGAAGGTGATGAGATATGTTTGGATTCTGAATACATTTTGAAGGCAGAACCAAGAAGATTGCTGACTGGTTGGATATTTAGGTATAAGAAAAGGAGGAGTCACTGATGACTCCAAGGTTTTTGACCTGAGCAGGTGGAAGATTGGAGTTGCCATTTACCAAAATGAGATCAAGTGGGAGGAGCAGTGTTATGCTTTGAATTTTGTCCCCCAAAAAAGATACGTTGAAGTCTTACCCCCCAATACTTCAGAATGTGATCTTATTTGGAAACTGGGTCTTTGTAGAGGTAGACAAGTTAAAATCGGGTCATTAGGGTGGACCCTAATCCAATATGACTGATATCCTTTTAAAAATGGGAAGTTTGGACACAGAGACCCACAGACAGGGACAGCACCGGGTAAGGACTGGTGTGCTGCTGCCATCAGTCCAAGAGCTATCAGGAGCTGGAAGAGGCCTGGAGTGGGTACCTCTCTAGCACCTTCAGAGGGAGCACGGCCCTGCTGACACCTTGATCTTTTAGCTTCCAGAACTATAAGACAATAAGTTTTTGTTTTTTCAAGCTGCTCAATTTGTAACACTGTTACAGCAGCCCTAGCAAACTAGCAGGTTTGGGGACAGATGGGCACTTCATTTTTAGGCATCCAGGTAGAAACGTCAAATAACAACTGAGTATGAGTCTGGAGTTCAGGGCCGGAGACACACGTTTGAGAATCATCTTATCTGCTATGAACTTATGACCATGAAACTGGATGAGATCACTTAGAAAACGTGTCCAAGGATTGGGCTCAGGGGCATTCCACCATTAAGAGAACAGGGAGTTAAAAGCAGTTGGTGAGGAAAGAAGGAAACCAGGAGAGGTCAAGTTCTGCAAAGTGAGTGAGGAAAATGTTTTGAGAAGTAAACAGTCATCAGCTCTGTCCAATGTCAGCCATGAGTCAAGTTGGATGAAGACAAAAAATTCACCACTAGATGAAGCAATTTGGAGCTCTTGGCAATGGCAGTTTCAGAGGTGGGAGGGAAGTGTAATTAGAATGGGTTGAAGACAGAATGGGAGGAGAGGAATTGGAGGCACAGATGTGGACAACTCTTTTGAGGAGTTTTGCTAAAGGGAGATGTGGGGTCGAGAGAACTTTTTTTTTTTTTTGAGACGGAGTCTCGCTCTGTAGCCCAGGCTGGAGTGCAGTGGCGCTATCTCGGCTCACTGCAAGCACCACCTTCTGGGTTCACACCATTCTCCTGCCTCAGCCTCCCTAGAAGCTAGGACTACAGATGCCCGACACCATGTCCGGCTAATTTTTCTGTGTTTTTAGTAAAGACGGGATTTCACCGTGTTAGCCGGGATGGTCTTGATCTCCTGACCTCATGATCCGCCCGCCTCGGCCTCCCAAAGTGCTGGGATTATAGGTGTGAGCCACCGCACCTGGCCAAGAGAACTTTTTTAAAGGTAGGGGAAATAACAGTATGTTTGATGCTGAGAGAAACGATGCAGCAGAGAGGGGGAAACTGATGATACAGGAGAGAGCAGGGAGAATGGCAGAGCGATGCCCTTGGGAATCTGGCAGGGGTGGGATCAGGTACACTCATGGAGGAGCCCACCTTGCCCAGAAGCATGGGTAGTTTACCTTTGGTGACAAGAGAGAGGTCAGAAAACAGGCACCGGTGCATGGGAGGGAGGGGGTAGATGTGGTGGTGGTGACACAGGTGAAGTCACTGAGAGTGAGGAGGCACTGAGGCTCTGGGGAGGGCAAAAGGAATGAAGCAGCCATGGAGAAAAAAGGGAGAGAGGAAGGACTGGGAAAGTATGGGAGGGTGGGTGCAGCAAACAGAACCTGCCCGAGCTGAAGTGAAATCAGACAGATTATGATGTACTTTCCCCCAGCCATTCAGCTGCACGAGTGTAAGCTCCGAGTCAACAGACAGTCGGGCATTATCAGGATTGGGGTTTTGTTCCTTGAATATAAAGACAGGAGGAGCAAAGGAGACAGGAGGGGGATGTAAAAGAGTGGTTACAACGATGGACTTTAAGCTGGATAAGGATAAAAGGCGGGATTGGAGAAGGGCAGAAAGCACCCAAGGGTATTTGGATGGAAGGATTGTACGTGTCAATGGAGGAAGGATTGTTAGAGTCAGGGTACCAGAGCTTGTGAGCCAGAAGGATAAAAGTCGGGGTCAGAGAGTAGACTCCTTAATATGCATCTCTTGGAAGAGGGAAGTTCCTGACAATGACAAGGTCCAGGGCATGACCATGAGGTGAGTGCCTGGGGCAGGACGGAGAACAGGCACATTGGAGAAGAAGGTCAAAGAACTGAGACGTCAGGGTCCTGGCAGCATCATCGATACTGAAATCACCAAGAAATATGAGAGAGGTCGGAGCAAAGAGACAGTAAGCCGGGGCTAAAATCCTGAAGGAATCAGAAGTCACCAGGGGTCATTAGATAACTACGTCACCTGATGACCTAAGTTCCACTGCTGGGGGAGCATAGCAGGGTGGGTGGGGCAGTGGCATTCTTTCCGGGGCACCAGGAGTTCTGGGATCCCCAATCACTTTTGCCAAAGCTGATGTGGAGGGGCTTCTAGTTATATTATAAATATTATTATTATTACTACAGCATCGGTCAACCTTCTTAGCTATAAATAATCCAATCTACTAGTTCTTGTGGAAAAAAAAAAAAAAAACCCTATTTATTGAAGGCTATAGGTAGCTCCCAGCAATTCAGAGGCTACGTCCAAAGCCACACCGTCAGGACTCATGCCCAGTCTCACTGGGGGTGCTCTTTTGGGAATTCATCCCCCTCCATTTGCCTCCTATGATGCTCAGGACTCGATGTCAGAAGCCACAACTGTCTTCAAAGAACCAAACTCCTCCACAGCTGCACTGTCCCCTCTGCCTAAACCTCCCGATACTGTCCACCTTCTAAACAAGTCTCTACAGATGAGTCTAATTGGCCAAACGTCAGCCACAAGCCAGCTGCAGCTGCAAGGGAGCTGAGATGCAAGTCTTCTGGCCCCTACCTTAGGAAGATTATCAAAATCTGTATGAATTATCCAAGCCTAAGAAGGATGTTCAAAGATATTGGCAAAGCACAAATGTCAAATATTTATTGCATGATAATAATAAAGAATTTCTATTGTTATTATGCCTGATCTTTGCAAGAAAGAGATGGGGAGACCTCTGTGTAGCCACTTCAGCAGCAGAATCTCAGAGGAGGTTACTAACCTTCCAGCAGCCGTTGAGAACACTATTTCTATTGATCAGCGCCAAGGTCTCAATAAGCCACGTGTATGTTCTCAGATGGGCCTGAGCCTTCCCAGATAAGATCAGACTTGTTTAGAGCTCACTGCACAGCAAAGCACACTCTTGAATCTGGAAAGACAAGATGATAAAGGCTCCTATTTACTCAGCAGCTCCCATGTGCCAGCCGCTGTAATCTTCTCTCGGCATGCATGATCTCATTTAATCCTCAAGGCAACCCTGTGAGGAAGGTAGTAGGATTACCATATTACATTTAAGGAGACAGAAGCTTAAAGAAAATATTAGTAACCTGCTTGTGACCCCCAACCCCCACTCCTAGCTGCAAGGTCACCATGTGCCTATATGCAAGCCGTGCACTGCACAACCCCACAGTGCATAACTGTACTCAATGTGAATGGCACCGCCTGGAGTTGTGCCGTGCACAACCTGTGTGCTTAAATATATCATCTCTGCCTGCTTGATTCCAAAGTCCATTTTCCTCACAACCATATTACCAAGTCCAGTAATCAAAGTCTTTTAAGTAAGTGCCCCTTAAGGTCAGGGAAGATTTCTTCTTTGTATCCACAGAGAGTAGCACAACGCCTGGCACATAGCAGGTGCACAATAAATGGCTGCAAGATTAAAGGCTATCAAAGATGAACATGAATGTGCTCATCAACTCCTGAATCACTGGATCTACAGAGGCACCACTTGAAGCCTGAAATAGGTAGTTTAAAACAAATGAAAGGAAGAACTACTGCTTTGCACAGCTGGTTGTCAGCTTATAAAACTCATTAACCCAAGAGGTGGTATAGGCAGCAAATACTAATGGACTCCAGGTGTGTCTAGGAAAGTTCAAGGCTTCTACAACCATAATGTACTATTAAGGAGAGTAGCCAAGAAGGGGACTAACATTGTTTGAGCAGCCACTATATTCCAGGCATTGGGCTAGATGGAACACATTATTACTCTCTTTAAGTCTGTTTCCATCTATATAAAATAGATCTGATATTACCTACCCATTGGGGGTTTAGTGATCATTAAGTCAAATCATGTATGTAAAGCACTTAGCACAAGTCTGGCATGGTGTTAATGCTCAACAAATGTTAACTATTTTTGCTAGAAGTAATCATCATCATATTATTATTAACAAATAAAGTTGTGTTTACATTTCACTAGTAGGAAACTATTGCACAAAATCTGCATCTCATACTAGGAAACCAGGTTCAATTTTCCCTCCAGATGGACACTTCACTGATCAAGACCAAAAAACTAAGCTTCAGCTTTAGGGATTGCACATAAATAGAAAAATAATTTCATCACGTATTTTCCCTTGTGATTTTCTACCAGGGTCATCTTTTGCTAAAGGAGCAATATAATGATAATTCCAGTTTAATGCCTCCCACCTCCTCTATAATTTCTACCAGGAACTTTCAGAAGACAGACACTGTGCCAGGTACTAAAAAATATGTATTCAGATGAGACTTTTGCCTTCCTGTGTAGGGAATTTTGTGCAGAGTTTGTGGATATTGTGGTACATGGATAAGACGAAAATAGATTAATATTACTAGAAGCCAGAACTTAGAGAAAATCATCTCTAATTTCCAGCTTAGTCATACTTAGAACCAACCTTCTTTCCTAAAAACCTGAGCATAGCCCCCTAGAGGCCTATCATCCTGTACTGTGTGTTCCTTGAAGGCAATGATCACTCAGTTATGTATCATTTCTTCTCTGGATCCACAGACCTCATCATAGTGTATGGTACAAGGTAGATTTTGCTACAGAGAGAGAGAGACAGAGGCAGAGACAGAAAAGATACATGGATGGACAGTGGAAAGATGTATAGATAGGTAGATGAAGAAAACATGAATAGAAGATGGGTGGATGGATGAACGGCAGTAGACAAGGCTTACACGATGCTGGGAGGAGGACCATGGATGTGGTTTAGGGTACCAGCTCCAGAAGCAGATGCTAGCTCTGCCCTTCACCAACTGGGGGACCCCAGAGACCTTCATCTCTTTATACTTCCATTTTCTCATCTATAAAATGAAAGTAATTACAGTACCTACCTCAAAGGCTTGTTAAGAGAATTAAATGTGCTCAGGTGCAATGTAATTGGAAAACCAACAAACACCTTAAATTATAAATTATAATTATAAAACAAGTAAAACCAGTATCTGATACTCACCCCAGACATGGCCATGGACAGGCCAGTCTTTTAAAGGGGATTTGAGCTATGGATCAAACGGAAGGGACACCTTGGAAGCCTGGTACTGACCTTTGGAATTTGGAGTCATGGGGCTAGGAGGAAGGCATGTCTCAGGAGTGCCCACATCAGGGCAGGTGCCTGCAAACACCTGTTAGAGGCAGGCTCAGGCTTCTGCCCCACAGAAGCTCCCCAAGGGAAAGGAAAGCCTCCCAATTATACTGCAACTGTCCCAGAACTGCCTCACTATCCCCAGCTAGCCTGCCTAGCCTAGAGGAGGCACCTACCAAATGTTCATCCAGTGTGGCCGGGTCTGCCTTGGTGCCAGGTGGCTACAAAGCATCTTCTGGTCATGGGCTCTCGTTTCCCTCACTCTGAGCATGGAGGAATAAGGTAAACAAAGCAGCCTCTTAGGGTCACCCCACTGTCTGGAGGAGAGCAACAGATTTCTGAGAGCAAGGGCTGTGTCTGCGGTGTTCCCCATGGTTCCCCGGCACATAGCACAGTGCCTGATATAGAGCAGACATGCAGTCTCTGTGGAAGAAAGGAATAAAGAAATGATGGAAGAGCTCCCTCTCATTCTCTCTCTCTCTCTCTCTCTCTCTCTCTCTCTCCCTTTTTCTAAAAAAAAAGAAAGAAGGAATGGAAGGAAGAATGAACATGTTGAGCTTTTTAATAAATAATACCTTTGGTTTTTCACCTGACCAAACAAATTTGCCAACCCCATGGGGAAGTGGCACTGATTTTCTGGTCAGGAAAGGAATATGAGGTACACCTGGGGGACGGATAGAGTCATAAGTGCCCCCACCAGGAGGATGACACCTTTCCATCACAGACACCCTCCCAGCCCCTCCTTCAGGCAGATCCTACCTCCTCAGGAGCTTCTCTAGAAGCCCTACCCCTGTCAAGTATAAATAAAACAAACCACGTTACTGCATGCGGCTCCATCTGTTAATTAACAAATAAATCAGCCCCGTCTCACCAATTAAGAAAAGATACCTGGGACTGCAAAACGTGACTTATTCCTCTCGGTGATAATGAAAGGTATTTGTCACAGGCCTTAAGGTGATGGGGGCTGCCCACCTCTCCTCCAGCCCCTGCCCTGTTCACACAGCCTTAATTCTCTCCCTAGGACCTGAAAGAAGGCCCCAGACAGCAGCCATGCCAGGTCCTCGCCTGCCACAGCTGTCTCTGTATGAGGCAGTGACCAAGGCTGAAGCAGTAGGTCCAAAGCGCTAAGTGCTACATTCCTCCAGCCCTCCACCTCTCAAGGGAGGACAGAACCTGAGTCTAAGGACCAAGAGTTACAGTGGTATTTCTCACACGGAGGTCTGAGAACCATCTGCACAAAATCATGGGAAGCTTGTGAACATGCAGATCCTCCCGCCCTGCACAGTCCCCTTGGATCTGGATCTCTGGGAGTGGGACCAGAACGTTGCAGTTGTAACCTGCTCCCTGGGAGATTCTTACAGTTTGACAGTCACTGATAAAAAACCTGTCTTTTCCTCTGCTTGGGAATTTAGATTTTTTTTTTCTTTTTTCTTTTTTTTTTTTTTTACATTGGGAAAAAAAAAAGGTTGGGGGCAATGCCTGGCAAATGGCACAGGGTCATAGAAGGTCTATGATGGAAAGGACCCTAAGTCAACCCTCATTCTTCAGGTAAGGAGACAAGGCCCATGTTTCAGGTGAATTTCCTTCCCCTCTAAAAGATGTGTTAAAGTGCAAACCTCCAACATCTCAGAATGGGACCCTATTTGATTACAGCGTAATCGAATTAAAATGAGATTATTAGGATGGGCCTTCATCCAATATCATAGGTGTCCTTATAAAAAGGGAAAATTTGGACACAGAGACAGACATGCACAGAGGGAAAACAATGTGAACAGAGGCATGGCGAATGCCACGGACAGATTGGAGTGATGCTGTCACAAGCCAAGGAATGTGGGGACTACCAGAAGAAGCAAGGAAAAGCCCTCCCCTACAGGTTTCAGAGAACATGGCCCTCCCAAACACCTTGATTGCAGATGTCTAGCCTCCAGAATCGTGGAACAATACATCTCTGTTGTTCTAAACCACCCAATTTGTGGTATTTTTTTTTACTGTAGCCCTAGCCAACTAATACAGCCATAAAGGAAACATGGCTTGGCCAAGTCCATACAGCTAGACAGACGCCAAGGCAGGGTTTAGACAAGTTCCTGACTCTCTTGAGTTCCATTCACGCAGCCACGCTGTTTTATGGTCTAAGTCTCTTTCATCTCTCAAGGAATGACACCAATCCCTTTAGAAAGGAAGAGGAGGTGGCCATCTCCAAAGCATTCCTCCACATGCACAAACAAGAGGGTGCCCTGCTAGAGAGGTACAGTCTCGCAGTGTCCAACCCACAGACTGCAAAATTCATCAGATTTTGCAAAGACCATCAGGCCAGGCAAATGACAACAGTGCAGCAGCCGAAGGGCTAAATGTGGGTGCTGTTTGCAGCTGCCACATACTCTTTGCTTCCAACCCTGTTGAAGTCCAAAATGGCAGTCAACAAACACACCAGAGACCTTTTATGAGCTGCTTCAGAAAGGCAACACGGGGCAGGCTTCTCAGGCTGCCCAAGGAAGACTGCATTTGTGAGGGAAAGCGGGAGTTATTCCAGAATCCAGAAAGCTTCCCTTTCACCTTGTAGCATCAGTGAAGCCAGCTCCAAGGAGACAGTGACAAGAACCACTAGAGACCCCACCCACTTGACAGCAACCTGTTAGTGCAAACCATCCTCATCCCCACTCACAGTTCCTTCCCTCCGAGGCCAGCCTCTGGTAAAGTCCAAAGCCTCTGACACCCATGGTATTTACCTCTACCCTTACACAGCAGGCAGGTTATGCCACAACCATTGTAAATTGCTTCACAAGCTTCCAATCCATAAGGCCTGCATTGGGTGGGAAGAAAAGTCTAATACCAGGGTGGAGAATTCCATGTGGCTGAGGAATTCTGCATAAAACAGCAAAGCAATATTCTTTAGAGCTCTTGTCCCTAGATTTTGTTGTGACTGATGGGAGGCAGACGCAGGATTTCTCAGTTCTCTTGGGAAATACCAGCCGGCAAAGGCTAGAGGTCCTTTAGGATCCTCTTCAATCCCAGTACCCTGGGAGCAAGAGAGGCTGATGACTAGAAGGAGGAGGCCTCTGTAAGCAGCCATGTGTGAGCAGGAGCTCCCATGAGTTGCCATTACTGCCTCGAAGGCCTGTCATGTGGAACCTTGTCATCCCCTTGAGTAACATATGCATAGGAAAGTCATTTGTGATGAGAAAGGAGAGAGGCAGAAGAGGGAGAGTATGCAATCAAATTAATTCTAATGACATTGATAAGGAGATGTGGAAGCACAGCCAATGACTCCATTAAAATAATGACTTTGGGTCCCTTCTGTCATCACCTAGGGTCTTCTCCCCCGCCTTGCCCACTATATCTCCAGAGTGCTGGCAATGACCACTGTGGTGGGAGACAGGAAGGACAGCAGGGATAGAGACTGATGCCACAGAGGGGGAGGCCATCCTTCCACCCACCAGATCTTAATTATCAGTGGTCAGCCCCCTTGGTTGGCAGCTGTAGGGAGGAAAATGAATCATATCATGACTATGGGAGGAGAGATGAATAGAGGAGGCAGGCCCAGAGCTTCTACCATACCCCTCTCCCAGCAAGAGGCCCAGTGGCACCCCAGGGTGAACACAGGGCCCCCAAGCTCCATCCACATGGACCATCATGCCAGTGGTGTGCCCTGGAGATGTGCAGAGTGGTGACCCTGGTAGACACCCACACATGTGTGGGTGGCTTCATAGAATGGCATAGGATGACAAGAAAGGCATCCAGGAGAATTTACCCAGATGCCCCAGGACAACACCTGCATTTCCCTTTTGTTTGTTATTTTAAAAATTTGTTGTTTTATTATCATGAAATTCACATAATATAAAATTAATCATTTCAAATTAAAAATTTAGTGACATTTAGTATGTTCACAATGTTGTATAACCACCTCTGTCTACTTTCAAAAACACTTTTATCACCCCAAAAGGAAAACCCCATACCCATTAAGAAGTTACTCCCATTTCTCCCACCTCCCAGCCCCTGAAAAATACCAATCCACTGTCTCTGTGGATTTCCCAATTCTGAACATTTTATCTAAATGGAATCATACAATATGTAAACTCTGCATTTGGTTTCTTTCATTTAACATAATATTTCCAAGGTTCATTCACGTTGTAGCATGCTTTCATTTCCTGTTCCTTTTTATGTCTGAGTAAATATTTCATTGTATGTATAGACCACAATTTGTTTATCCATGTCTCTGTTGATGGGCATTTGGGTTGAATCTATGCTCTGAATGGACCCAAAGCTCTCACATTCAGCTTCCCCATGAATTAGTATACCGGGTCTTGCTTCCCAGCTCTGATTCTGCCTCCCAGGTTGGACATAGCCTATCTCTCATGCATACCCTACTCTAGCCCAGCTTCCCCAGCCACATCTTCGTTCAGCCTAAGTAATGCCAAACTCAATACCCCCTCTCCAAGGAGAGCTCCCTCCCCACCAGGGTGTTCAGGCTGTCTTCAGGTGAGAAACGTAAAGATACTTTAACCAGAGTTCTCAAATTCACCCTCAGGAAGGAGAAGACGATGTCAGCAGATCTTCTGTTTCAAATTTGGTCTCGAGTTCACAATCCCAAACTCAATCCAGAAGAATTTGGGGCCAAGTGTGGTGGCTCACACCTGTAATCCCAGCACTTTGGGAGGCTGAGGTGGGAGGATCACTTGAGGCCAGGAGCTTAAGACTAGCCTGAGCAACATAGAGAGACCCTGTCTCTACAAAAATAAATAAATAAAATATTAGCCAGGTGTGGTGGCAATGCCTGTAGTCCCAATTACTCAGGAGGCTGACGCAGGAGAATCTCTGGAGCCCAGGAGTCCAAGGCTGCAGTGAGCTATGACTGTGCCACTTTACTTCAGCCTGAGTGACAGAGCAAGACCCTGTCTCCAAAAAAAAAAAAAAAAAAAGAACAAGACGACGACGAAAAACTTGGACAAAGTTATTAATTTTAAACTACTGTATTTGCACATGTGTTCTGATCCTCTCAACCCCAGGGGATGGCTATCTGCTAAACTGAGCCTGGCACAGAAGGTAGTGCCACCGGCCAGGATTCAATTTCATCGAATGCATCCTCAGTAGACACATGTTCCACGCCGGGCACCATGACATACCCAGGGAGGTACAGAAATCAATAAGGCATGGCTGAAGGAGCTCGTGCTCTGGCGAAGGAGACACATATATGCAGGAATAGCAGTGAGACAGCAATGACAGACTCAGAGCCACAAACGGGTCTGGGAACCCCGAGGAGACGAGCTGTCTGCTGGCAGAGCTGGGGAGGGATGGCTTCTCAGAAGATGTAACCTTAGAGGTTGAAGGAGGGTGAGTAAAATGTGACCAGGATGAAGGGTTTCCTGCCAGAACTGCAAGAGCAAAAGCACAGAGTAGGGTGTGGTTGGCCCTGGGGCCATTTTCCTGCTGCTGTGGCCATGATAATGATGCCCAGGAGGGGGAACGGAAGGCGGGACAGAAGGCACCAACTGGTAGAGGGCTTGGGGCATCAGGTTAAGGCATCTGTCCTAAACTCTCTACAGGTTTGTGACCTGAGGAGGAGGGATCATAATGACCCAAGGAGGAGGAATCGGGGACCTTAGAACCTGAGGAACCTAACCAGCAGTGCCAGCTGAACTTCTGCAAAAGGTTGACTTGAGGGCAGCAATCTTGTAGAAAGGTGGTGAGCAGGCTTTGTAGGCATTCACACGGTCATTTCTGCATGAGTGAGAAGACACAGGGGAGCTGCTGGAGGCTGGGAGCCTGGACCTCCCGACACCACCCGCACCTCAGCACCCTGCTGGTGTGAATGTGGGCATCGGGCACAGGACTCTTGGAGAGGAAGGTGCTGTTTCAAGAAGACATGCCAGAAAAGAGTGAACAGTGCATTCAAGAATAAATGGCTGTGCCCCATCATGCCCGAACCAGGAAATTGTCAGGAGAATAGTTTCCCACAGAGTTCATCCCTGTGAGGGGACTCCCACTGTTTGACACCCTCGTGGCCATTCTGAGTTTGAGGACAGCCTCCTGAGCCAAAATGTCAGCTCAGAGAGGAAGGCATCTCCCTTCCCTGCCCCTAGCTGAGCCTCCGGATGCTCTCCAGCTCCCAGCACTACTTGTCTCATCTCTTCCAGACCCAGCTGCAGAACTGCCCTGCAGGGTCCAGCCAAGCCTCCACCTCCTCCCTGTGCTGCCACTTGTCAGCGCCAGGCAAGAGAGATGCCAGCTTCGTCCCCAGTCTGAAAGCCCATTCGGGGCACTGGAAGATGAATTATGTTTCATTTATATCAAAGAAGCAATCTCGGAGCCCATTTGTGATCAAATTTGCTGTCAGAGAAACTTTGCTTTATCTCATTACATCTGATATCTCTTGGCTTCTTGTCCTTGAGACTATTAAAGTTTAATGTCAAATTCAAGATGAAATGAAATCTTTGCTGTATCATCTCATCAGGACCTGAGCACTCCCCCTTCCATCTAAAATTTTTTGACAACTAATTACAATGGAGGTGGGGGGAAAAAGAGAGACCTACTATTCCCCTCCCATTTGCTGAAAATGCCATCATTGGAAGGGGTTGCCAATGTGCACAGTGGCAGTGTGGTGGCAGAGAACAAGGAGAGGTGCTAGTCACCATTCAACTCTTCTTTGTCCCTTCACCCCAAACTCCCTATCCTCTGGAACAACGACATCCACTTTCATTCCTAATTAGACAGAGCATTCCTGCCCCGGCACATGGTGTAGGAGAAAGCACACTGGACCGGGAGGCAGATGGGAGCTGAATGCCAGGCTCTGCCAGCTACATGACCACAGGCAAGTCACCCCCACCTCTGGGCATCAGTTTCCTCAACTAAAAATAATGGAGTGGGACTAGAATCATCCAGCCCCATTTAGGAGCTAGGAGGGGAAATGGATGAGTGGACAGCTGTCTGTTCTCACTGGGAAGAATAGGGGACTGTGGCTAAGAGAAGCATACATCCCACCCATAGACACTCAACTACAAAAACATTAAACACACACCAGAAAAATCACATCTACGGGCCCTATTTATCATGACAACCCCAAGACCAGTTGATTTCCAAGGCTTGTGATTGTCTCTAACTGAGAAAAGTGCCCACAGAAAACAGGCTTCAGACTGGGAATATGCTTTTCCCTGGAAAAGAGCTGGTATTTTGATTAGTAACACTGGTTGAAATTCGCCTGTACAAAACAGGACCATCAGAAGGCCCAGAGACACATAGATCAGAACTCCTAAAAAGCAATGTGCTTAAAAAAAAACAAAAAGGTTTTTAAAAGGCAATGTATTAACAACTTTATTTATTCCACAAATATTTATTAAGCATCTCATATGCTTCCACTGTTCTTGGTACTTGAGATTCAACAGTTAATTTTAAAAGACAAAAATTCTTGACTTCATGGAGCCTAGATACTTGTGGAAGGAGGACAAACAATAAACATGATAAGTAATTAATTCATTTGGACTAATCTGTAAATTTTTTTTTTTTTTCTTTTTTTTTTTGAGACAGCGTCTCGCTCTGTCACCCAGGCTGGAATGCAGTGGTGCAGTCTTGGCTCACTGCAACCTCTGCCTCCTGGGCTCAGGTGATCCTCCCACCTCAGCCTTCCTAGCAGCTGGGACTATAGGTGCACACACACTACCATGCCCAGGTTTTTTTTTTTTTTTTTTTTTTTTTTAGTAGAGATGGGGTTTTGACATGTTGCCAGTGCTGGTCAGTGATCCACCTACCTCCGCCTCCCAGAGTGCTGAGACTACAGGCATGAACCACCATGCCCCACTTGTTAATTCTTAAAGTGGGTGGGGTTGAGCAGCGTGGAGGCTGCTGGGATGTTGGGTGGTACTAGGCAGCCTGCTTTGCAGCCCAACTGCCTGGGCTCAAATCCAAGCTGGAACACTAACTAGCGATGGGACCTTCGTCACTTTGCTCACCTCTCTGGGCCTTTGTTTCCTCGTTCATAAAACAGAGATCATTAAGGAACCTACCTCCTGGGGCTAAATAAATGTATTTATGTGAAGTTCCCACAACAGTGCCTAGCACTTAGAAAGTGCCCATATCTATTAGTGTAATCATGTTTCTCTGGGAAAGCTTTCTAGAGAAGTTGAACTTGTACCAGCAGGCTCTAGCGCCCATGCCTGGGGAAGGAGTGACAGTGTATTCTAAAGCAGAACCCACAGCTTAGAAGAAGGTCCCAACCGAAGAAATTAGGAATAGCTTTAATACACTCTACAAACTAGGCTCCCCGCTTCTCCATAAATAATTCCTCAGTCTTCTCCATTCGTCCATTCCTCCACCTAACCATCTTCAGAGGAAGTTCTTCATGAGATCCAGTTCCCATCGTTTCTATAGCAAACAAATGCCAAATCTTTAATATTCTCTTCACAGGAACCAGATAACATCTTAAAACTCAGTCTATAAAGTAAGTCTCCAAAAGCTTGAAGACAACAATTTATTCCTTAGCCCTCTACTGGCTGGGAAAAATAATAATAATAATCCAAATGTTTGTAGATGTTTTCTTTGAAATCAGAATAGCTGTGTGCCAGAGTCAATATTCAACAGCCCTATAAAGTAGACATCATCCTCCCATTATACAGGCAAGGATACTGAGCTCCAGAGATTTTAAGTAACTATCCAAGCTATCCCAACTGGGCGACACAGCCACAACATAAATTGCATCTGTTGGCTCCAAATAACATAATGTTAACAACATACCATATTGACTTATGAGTTTGGAGGTTCTCTCAGGTGTCAACACAATTCTAGTGAGATTTCTCATAAGAGTCTTT
This sequence comes from Mandrillus leucophaeus, assembly GCF_000951045.1. Classification (NCBI taxonomy): domain Eukaryota; kingdom Metazoa; phylum Chordata; class Mammalia; order Primates; family Cercopithecidae; genus Mandrillus; species Mandrillus leucophaeus. Next base: position 776,419 of record NW_012098677.1, on the reverse strand, counting down.
GAATTATGTATCCTCTTTTAGAATATAAGCTCCTTAAAAAAACAATCCACACTCAACGTCCCTTAGGTCTCTGAATGATACATATCTGTACAAAGAGTGACATAAGCCAGGGAGACAGTTTTTTTAATAAGCACTCCAGAGTTTATGTATCCAAGTTAATGTTGTCTTTTTAAGGTGGCACCTGGGAAGGCTCCTCACGTTCCAGTGATGTTGCCATGGCCACTGTTGTTGTTGTTGCTGTTTGGTTTTTTTTTGTTGCAGTTTTTTATTCCTTGCAAACCTGCTCAAAGATGCTAAACCTGTAATGTTTTGAGGATAGATTCAATTTCTGGAAAAAGACCCAACTTATTTGGAACCGAATCTTGCCAGTAAGGTAGACAAGTAGTTTACATTAATTAAAAAAAAAAAAAACACCTTGTACCTGGGGCTCAATAAATACTTCTTGCCCGGGGGCAACAAATATTTGGAGGTGGGGTGGATCACTTGAGGCCAGGAGTTCACAACCAAGCTGGCCAAGAGGGTGAAACCCTGTCTCTATTAAAAATACAAAAATTAGCAGGGCGTGGTGGTGTGTGCACTTGTAATCCCAGCTACTCAGGAGGCTGAGGCATGAGAATCACTTGAACCTGGGAGGCAGAGGTTGCAGTGAGCAGAGATTGTACCACTGAACTCCAGCCTGGGTGACAGAGTAAGACGTCCATTTCAATCAATCAATCAATCAAACAAACAAAAATATAAATAAATAAATAAATTGCTGACTCATAATGACAACAAAATGAAAATGAAATACACGTTGTTTGATTCTAAAGAGACTAGTTTTACTCTTTGGCTCATAAGCCTTCTCTGAAAATACTTCCAGAAAAGAAATTCCAGAGATATTTTGAACAGTTCTGGGGTCACTGGAATAAGAGCAGTACATCTAAGGGAGTTGCTGTTGGAAGACAACCTACAGTTACACAAGCTCTAGATTTCAAATAAACGGACATGTAAGGAGTCCCAATTCCATGCAAGACACAGTTCTAGACACTGCTTCGTGTAGCTAAACAAGAACAGAATTTTCAGCGCTGCCAATCCCCAGTGGGGGAGGAAGGAGGCAAGATGCCTAGAAAAGCAATGAATACCCTTGAAACAAAGCAGAACATAGACACTCCAGAAGGACTGGGGGAGGTGTCCAAGACAGGGATAGAATCTCCTGGCTGGAGGGTCTAGGAGAGACTTTGTGGAGGAGACCGCATTGAGCTGAGCCTTGAAGCAGGGCTTCAGGCTGGGTGCAATGGCTCACACCTGTAATCCCAGCACTTTGGGGAGCTGAGGCGGGTGGATCACGAGGTCAGGAGTTCAAGACCAGCCTGGCCAACGTGGTGAAACCCCATCTCCACTAAAAATACAAAAATTAGCTGGGAGCAGTGGCAGGCGCCTGTAATCCTAGCTACTCAGGAGGCTGAGGCAGGAGAATCGCGTGAACAGGGAGGCAGAGGTTGCAGTGAGCCAAGATCGCATCACTGTACTCCAGTCTGGTGACAGAGCGAGACTCCGTCTCAAAAAAAATAAATAAATAAAAGCAGGGCATCCCACCCTTTTCATCACATGGCACTCCTAGAAAATGGTAACAGCTGGGTGGCTCACTGGGACAGACACATGGATAATGCTGCCATGGATGGGAGCACTGGCCAGGAGGGGTTCCGTGGTGGCTCCCGCCATCTGGCTACCCTCAGGGATAAAGGGAATGAATCCTGCTGTAACCCCCTTCACAACACATCAGTTTGGAAGCCCTGCCTTAAAGAACAGGAAGAACTTCCACAGGTGTGTTGGGAGAAAGGGTACTACAGGTTCAGGTGCACAAGGCAGAGAGCTGACAGTGTCAGGGGTATTCTGAAAACATGCTATTATCCTGTTTGGCAGTGGGGGCAGGGGAACCTAAGAAAGTAACAGAGTTAAGACTGAGTAAGTAAGTTGAGGCAAGCACACTGAGGGCCTTGAGGGTCATGTTCTAGAGTTTGGATTTGATTCCATAGTCAACAAAGATCCGTCTAGTTACTGAAAGGGAGCTGAGTGGTAAGCTCCGGGGGGAAAAAAAAAACTCACACTTCTTATGGTTTACTTAAAAACCACCATAAATAATAAACTTTAAACAAACAGATAAATCCCAAAAGCTAAGATGCAGGCCTTTTTCCTGCGTCGGGCTTAGCAGGGTGTCCCGCTTAGAGAAAAAGGCCCAGGTGATTTAGAAATAAGATGAAAACCTCCAATCCCCAGTTTTATGGAAAAAAATGCTCTGAAGCTAAAAAGTAAACACCCATGTTTCCTCAGGAGCCCAGGCCCCTCAGGAACTAAAAGCAGGCAGACTCCTTTGTGTATTTTTTGTTCATCCTGTTCGTAGTTTGAGTTGCCATTGCCGTCGTCCGCCCTGACTAAAATGAGAATAAATATACACATGGCTTATAACCAAGCAAACCACCTGCCTGTATGAGAAAGATGGCATAGTACTAAAATAGGGCCAGGGAGAGGACTTTTAAGATGACTGCTAGCGTTGCTATGGAAATTTAATTCCCGACTAGAAGCAAATCCCATTCAAAAGGCCAAGAATGGCCATGTTAGGTCAAAAACGGAACATGAACTGGGGGAAAAGATTGCTTTTCAAGAGAACCAGACAATTAATTTAGCAGAGGATCCACCCTACAAAGAGAACATTACAGATACCTAATGTGAGGGATCTTTATTCTGTTAAAGTCCAATTTTTAAAAGAGCCTACAAGGGATAAGGTGGCAAGAGAATGTTCTCCATTTCAGCAGAGAAGTTTACATGGCAGCGGGAGGGATGGAGGTGAGAGGTCAGAAGAAACTTTGCCAGCAGAAGAATTGTAAGACACTGATCTGTGTTCCTGAAGAGAGTTGTGGATGGGTTTCTCTAGGAATTCTAAAGAAAAGTAAAATTAGGTACACGTCCCGGGTGGTCCAGGTTAATGCCTTCCAACATTTTTCTGTCTAAAACCTTCAAGAGTCCACAACATCATTTTCTCAGGTCTAACTCTAACTCAAGATTAGGAATCCAAAGTCTCCTCAACTCCCCAAACTGGTCTTTGTGTACAGGCAAAATGTGTGTGTGTGTGTGTGTGTGTGTGTGTATTCAACCATAAGTAGACTGTAGCTGCCTAAACAATTCAGGGGCAATGCATGGAAAAATACTCATACCCAGGTCCACTGCCTCCTATCAGGTTTTGAAGGGAAGGCAAGAGCTAAAGACAGACAGACACACACACACACATACACACGGAAAGAGGGTGGTTCAACAGTAAATGCAGGCTGATGCCAGAGCCCACCACTACTTACAGACTGGGGGTATTTATAGGTATGGGCTGGAGGGGTTTGGGCAGCATGGCTTGCTACCCTGCAGGATATTGGTAAGATGTTCCCATGATGAGGCAGTTCTAGCTCTTGTTCTGGGGAGATGTCATCATGGTGTTCCTTGGACCTTTGCCCAGCCAGATATGATAGGGATGTTTCTTTAGCTGGGCCTTTGTCTGCCTTGTGGTCAGGTGGTTAGGCAGGATGTTTCTCCCAGTCCAAACCCCTGTGAAATGTTTCACTTTGACCAAAGTGTGCAAAATAGCAGGGAGCTTACAAAATGGTGCAGTTTGGACTAACACCTCCTACCTTTCTCTGTATTTGCTGCATCATCATCCATCACCCTCCACCGTCCAAAGTTTATCAAGGGAAGTGTGAATTCAGTCAATCAGCAAATACTAATTGAGCTGATAGACTGAATTGGCTGAATTTATGTAAATCACTGTGTTAGGTGCCATGGGGAAAATAAAAGGCAAAAATTTTATTCCTGACTTCAAACAACTTGCCCCAAAGGAAGACCACATGTGAATACATGAAGAGGTAGTGTGTTAGTTTAGAGGCCCAGCAGTAAAGAGTGCAAGTACTTTAGGGTTCTGGAAAGGGAAAGCTCTTTCCTTGCTGGGCTGGCCAGAGAAGGTAAAAAGAGCATCTTTTTTTCTCCTAATTGTGGTTACACACACACACACACACACACACACACACAATGCACAAAATGTACTGTCTTCACCATCTTTGAGCATACAGTCCAACAGTGTTAAGTATCTTCTCATTGTTGTACCACATATCTCCAGAAATTTTTCATCTTGCAAATCTGGAACTCTATACTCCTCCCTGTGACCCCCTCCCTCAAACCCCTGGCAACCACGATTCTGCTTTCTGTTCCTATGAATCTGACTCTAAGTATCTCATATAAGTGGAACCATATGGCATTTGTCTTTTCCTGACTGGTTTGTTTCACTTAGGATAATGTCCCTCAAGGTTTATCCCTGCTGCACCATGTGGCAGGATTTCCCTCCTTTTTCAGGCTGATAATATTCCATTGTGTGTGTAGGCCACGTTTTGTTTACCCGTTCACCCACCGATGGATATGTGGATTGTTTCCACTTCTTGGCTGTCGTGAACACTGCTGCTAAGTGGGTATGCAAATATCTTTCAAATACCTTGCTCTCAATGCTTTTGGATGTATAACCAGAAGCAGACTTAATGGATCATATGGTAATTCTATTTTTAGCTTTTTGAGGAATTGCCACTGTTTTCTACAGTGGCTGTACCATTTTACATTCCCACCAAAGTGCATAAAGATTCTGATTTCTTCACATCGCCACCAACACTTGCTATTTATTTATTTATTTTTTGACAGTAGCCATCCTAGTGGGCATAAGGTGGAATCTCACTGTGGATTTGATTGCACTTCTCTAATGATTTGTGACGTTGAACATCTTTTCTTATGCCTGGTGACCAATTGTGTATCCTCTTTGGAGAAATGTCTATTCAAGTCCTTTGCCAATTTTTAAATCCAGTTATTTGATGTTTTGTTGTTGAAGGAAAATATACCTTGAGCTGAATTTGAAGACAGAAAAAAGTCTGGATAGGTAGAGACAGGCTCTTGTTGAGCCAGGAGTCAAATGACCCAGTCAGAAGGCATTAAGGAAGGTGAATCTGGTGTGCTGTGTTGATAAGATGGGCAATGAGTACAGGCAAGGTCTTCAAACCAAGAATCTCTGGCTCCTTGTTGAGGATTTGGAGAGGCCAAGGGCCCCAGACTTGGATACCCAGCTTAGCTAAACTAAACTTCCGCAGTTAAAGCAGACTTGGTTTCCTTGTTACCGTCACTACATAAGCCTATCCCTTAGAGGGAGAGGGGTCTTGGCCTCCACTGTCACCCCAAGTGACTGATGGGGAAGTCCTTTATATTTCTACTGTTATTTCCGGTTTGTCTTCTGGAGTTATCTTTTTATAGCCTCCAAGTGACTGGCACCTCAGCCCTCTCCCTACCTCCTACTGGCCTGCTACGGCCAGGGCAAGAGCCCAGAGGGTAATAGGGCTGATGCAGTGACAGGGCCTCAGGTGATGGGGCAAGATCAGCCTGGCACACGTCCTGCCACATCCTTGAGAGGCTGGGTCGCACACTGCTCTGACTTGAGGGCTACCCCTCCAGCCAATGGATTTTATGGGCCTCTGTCTCCACTGGAAGCAGGAGAGAGTCCAGGTCTGTCAATGCTGAGATCTCTTCTGAGAGCCTGCTGTCCCATGTTTCCCACACCAAACACCTAGTGACACTCATCAAATGGCTTTTGTTGGGTGGGGAAATGCTCCTGATACACTGTCACCAACTAAGCCACAAAACAGTATTAATGCATGAGACTCCTATTAAAAAACAGAGATAAAGAGACAGTGAGAAGGGGAAGGACAGGGAGGTGATACACCTCAAATATAGTGACTGCTTCTAGGTAGTGGAATATGGATGAACTTTTGTTCTTTATGCTTTTCTGTATTTTCCAAATTTTTGAACATGAATATGTATTACTTTTGTAATCAGAGAAAAGGACAGCACATGGTAATTTTTAAAAAGCCTTTGTTGGGCTTTATGCTCACTTGGGCTTGGTGTCCTTGTGGATTCCACACAGAAAATTGGAGGGTCCTTGACCCTCAGAGTTTCTCATCCCAAATACACCTGCTACTCTGCCTGAAGGTTCCAGAGACAGTCCTGGGGGGCCACAGAACAACCCTTCACACCTAACCCCTCAGGGCAAACAAAACAGCCTGGAGTGGAGGGACCAGGCACAGGGTGAAAAGGGATGGAGCCAGAAAGGGAGGTGGGCATTCCTGGGGACCTGGGGTCACCTTCATCTCTTCTCGAGTCAATCCAGAAAGCCCTCAGCCTTTTGGATGGGACAGCGATTAGAAACTAGAAGGGGCCAGCCTTGCAGATGAGGCTGAGAGGAGCCCAGTGTGGGCTCATCAGGGTGCGTAGGTGGCCACCCCAGCATGGCCTGGCTCCTCATGGTCATTCCTTGCTGGAGAAATCCCCACGTTTTCAAGGACTGACTCTTTCGATAGAAATCAGCTTGGTAAGGGAACCGGAATGAGTTTAGCAAGGCAGAGAGAAGGCTGAAAGACAGTATCTTGATTTGAATCGGTGGTATAAAAACCAGCAAGTCTGGGATTCTAACATCAGCCATTTCCCTTCCTACCCCAGGAGGGGAAACATCATGGGTCCTAAAGATAGCCCCGTAGGAGAAAAGGGGCCTTCGAGGCAGCACGAGGCGAGGATAGAGATAAAGTCCTCCCTCTGCACTGCCCCTTAGAAGATAAGGTGGGCTGCTGCTGGTTTATGCATAAAAGCTGCACATTATACCATAATCCTGGGCATTTATAGAGCACCTTCCCTTCTCTCTAAGAGCTTTTATGTACCTCATCCTATTAGACGGGGGGGAAACTGAGGTTCAGAGGGAAAAAGGCAGCATGTCCAAGGGCATAGACAGCCAGGACTGCAGCCTGGGGCTCCAGACTCCTGAATCAGGCTGCTTTCTCAAGACCAGCTGAGTAATTTACACACATCCACTCACCTTTCTGAGCTCCAGGGGATTCTGCCCAGGGAATGGGGTGCCTGTGTTCTAGAGACAGTTGTCTGAGAGCCCAGATTCTCTCTGCTTTCACTCCTAGCCCCAATATCTCCAAGTTGCCCATCTTATGTCATCAAGTTTGAACAAATCCACTCCTTACAATCTGAAAGACGTGGTTGGCCAGGCAAGGTGACTCACACCTGTAATCCCAGCGCTTTGGGAGACCGAGGTGGGTGGACTGCACGAGGCCAGGAGCTCACAACCAGATTAGGCAACATAGCGGACCCTGTCTCTACAAAAAATACAAAATTAAGCCGGGCATGGTAGCTTGTGCCTGTGGCCCCAGCTACTCAGGAAGCTGAGGTCGGAGGATCCTTGAGCCCAGGAGGTAGAAGTTGCAGTGAGCAGAGATCGCATTGCTGCACTCCAGCCTTGGAGACAGACCGAGACCCTGTCTCAAAAAATATAAAAACAAAAGACACGGTTCTGAGGTCCTCAAGAAGAAATCCCTGACGGGGTTCCTGTCTGCCTACAAGCCAAAGAGGATACCTACATAACCCGCACGAGCCTTCTCCGCGCCTCAGCTTGAACAAAAGATGCCTTTGTGAACATTAGAACAGGGCGCCCCCTCCTGGCGGATGAATTAGAAGGCAAGGCCCTCGAGCTGGCTGTGCACCCCTCAGGTCCAGGGACTTTCTCCCAACCCAGGGGCGGGCCCTGTGCAGGGCATGCAAGGGGCTTCACCCCCAAGCACCAGAAACGCCCAGAAAGCCACCCCAGGGCTGTCTCCCCATCCTCCCTCCCTGTGTGCGCACACACTATTTTCTTTCAAGCTTTCCACTTGGTTGATCTGGAAGGCTCCTCACCTCACACCCCGCCCCTTGCCAATGGTCTGGATTGGATTTCCAACTCCCTGTGTAGAGCTGATGAGGTCTCATTCCCACGGGGAACCAGAGCACTTTCCTCCTTCTCTGCCACCCCCACCCACCCCCCTTGGAGAGCTCCTTTATGCTCTATTTTTAGTTTCTTGATTGCAAGTGAGAAGTCGGAATCAGAGAATGTCAGGAAAATGCAGCAGGAACCAACCCTGAGAAATGGACAGAAGCTTGGGGAGGGAGCAGGGGCGCCCATGGGATGGGGAGCCGTGGCACCCCGAGAGCCTCCAGCCCCAAACTCACAGGTGCACAGGGAGGACCCGGGCGTGTTCTCCATCCTTCTCCAGGCCAGCAGGGAAAGGGGGCTGGAGGAAGGCCACAGAGCTGGAAGGCCCTCTAGAGGCCTCCTAGCCCAGCCCGCTCCTTTCCAGAGGAGGAAACTGAGTCACGCAGCTGGGCAGTGAGTGGCGGGGCCACAAGAGGTGCCCTGATTCCTAAGGCGTCTTTTTGTGGTTCTGCACAAGGAGGTCCTACAGCTTGGCTGGGAGCATTTCCCCCGACTCCTCCTCAAAGCGGGTGTGAGTCACCTCCGTAGCGTCCTGAACGCCAAGACCCAGACCGGCCTCTCTCGCAGCCCAGCCCAGCCCGGCGCAGGCCACAGTCATCCCCACAAACTCCGGGCCACCCTCGAGCTGCCCAGTGCTCACTTTCCCTCACCCGCAGAAGTCGGCAGTGGCCCTCCCTCCAGAGCAGACAGAAACACGCGGGGCCAGGAGCGCTCCCCCCACGCGCCGCCGCACTCCCTAAATGAATGAACTGGCAGCTCCAAAACCGCGGTGCAATTGGCAGTTATTGCTGGCAGTTTATCAGTATTAACTGATTAGGCCCGGGATGATGGATCCCCTGTCTCACAAAGCCCGCCGCCCCGCGGGCCGCGCCCCACCCTCAGCCGCCCCCAGGCAGCCGGCGCGACCCAGCTCCCGGAGGCGCCCGGGCCCGCATCAGCCTCCCGAAGGCCCCGGCCCCGCGCGCACCCGCTCCCACTCCCCACGCACCCCTCCCTGTAAAACAGACACATTTAAATAAATAAAACAAAATTCAAATGAGGACACTAAATCTCCCCGGCGTTTAATTGATGATCATTATGCTTGGGAACCTAAACTCTTTTAATTTCACTGCGGTGCAGGGAGATGAATTATAGAATTACAGTCGCCAATTATCAATCACGCCTTTGCTCCGCGTCTCTTGGCTGCCCAGCCGTCTCGCCCTCCCTTCTCGCAGGCCAGGGGTTGAAGAGGCGGGATAATAGCCTTGGAAACAGAAGCTCAGCCGGGGAGACGGGAAAGAACCCCAGGTTTTGAGGTGCCCGGTTTCTCTCTCTCTCTGTCACCACCTCCTTCCTGACACGCCACCTTTGGCACTTCATTTAACAAAAAATAATAATAAACAGCAGCAGAGAAAAGAAGCCCCTTTTTCATTTAGAGCTTGGCGTTTAATTCATTTTGTTCAGGGTAAGATGGGCTGGTGGCTTCAGTCCCCATACTGGGCAGGATTCCGGTAGCAACGACTGCCCCCACCCAAGCAGCTGCAGCCCAGCCCACCTCGCTGTGGGGCATCGGAATGGAGGATGCTTCAGAGGGGCCTAAGCAAGCCTGAGTGCCACCCCGCACCCAGGGCTGGAACCCCAGCTTCCACCATCAGGGACTGATTCCATTGCCCTCTCCTTCCTGTCCTCCTTTACTGTGAAAATAATAATAATAATTTGAATAATAATTTCCACCAAAGCTGTGAATGATTTGCATTTGTATGGTGCTCTGCAATTTACAAAGTGCTTTCATGTGCATTATCTCATTTGATCCTCCCAATAATCCTGAGAGAGGTCGGTAGAGCAGGTATTCTTGTTATTCAAACGTTTATTCATTCATTTGACTAACATTTATTGAGTTTCTACTTTATGCCAGGCCCTGGGGATATAAAGACAAGAAAAAAGGAGGCCTCCTTCCTCAAGGATTTGCAGTCTGTTGGGGAGAGCCTACTAAGGGAGGCCTAGGGACAAACGGTTCCACTTCACAGGCGAGGGACAGGAGGCTCGGAGGGGCCCAGCAAGCTGACCACAGCTGTGAGTGACAGGGCCAGATCGGCCCCCACATTTGCTGCATATGGCTCTAAGTATGCGCTTTCCATCTACGTTATTATGTTGTCACCATTGTTTTCATCTCATCTATTTTTTTAAAAGTACCCACATAAATTCATTTCTAGCCAAAAATACATACTCATGGGTAAACAGTTGTAGGTCAAGAGAGAAAAGTTTGGGAGCCTCTGACACCAACAAATCTCTCAAGGCCAAGTGTATTCCCACTGTGTAAAGGGAAATGAGGAGTGCACGCAAGCACCAGATGCCTGGGTCCTCCTTGCGCACCTGGCACCTGAGGTTCCTTCCTGGCATTTTGCTTTGAAAATTCTGGTTAAGTTTTCATGGTTGATTGGTTGGTTGGTTGACCTATTTGTTGTTTATAATACTCTGTTTTATTCCAAAAAGGATTCAAGGTGGACCAAGAGTGTGCATTCTCTCCTAGAGGGGTCAGACGGATAAACGTGGTTTGCCCACCTATCAATCATTGCTCTGTTCACTTACCAGTCCCATCCCCAGGTTTAGTCTACGAATGGAGGCCCAGTGTTCGCAGTCTCACTCTGGTCTATGGCTTCTTAATCACCCCGGACCCTCTGCCCACAGGGTCTAAGCAGGGGTAGAATTAACTTTGGCCAGGTCACTTAGCTCAGCCTCACTGCAAAGAGGCTGGGTCCTCAGAGTCTCTGAGCTAGTGACCCAGGCAAGGAAGCACAGAGCTAGGGGACACAGCAGAGCCAGATCATCATCTTCACCTCTTTCTGCAGAGCTAAATATCTCTGAGAGGAGGTCCTGCAGGGATCACAGCCTGGGTCAGAGCCCACGGGTCTGCCTGGCCAAAGCCAGCACAACTCTATCCTGTCACCAGCTGGCTTCCCTGGGCTCCAGGCCACTGGCCTCCAGCCATGGGCCAGGCACCCAGCCATGCCAGGGAGCCAAGCGGCCCTGGCATGGACAACCCTGTAACATTCTCGTAGGTCTTGGAAGGCAGAGATGGAAACAGGACACTCTGTCGAAATTGTCTCCATCCTTAGGTGGGGAAGGCCTCCCGGCCATTTCCTGGCCCTGCAGCCTTCCCTCCAAACTACATCCCACACCACCACCTGTCCCAGCCCCGTGCCTGGTCCCACAAGGACAGGGGAAGCTTACCCTTCAGCTTCTGCCACCTCCTGACCTCTTGGCCTCCTTTCACACCATTTTGCTCCCACATTTAACTTTGTCCTTTTATACCTCTCCAAGCCATGCCTTTAAAACCCACTTCAGTTATCACCTCCTCTGAGAAGCCCTCCTGACTATCCCACCACCATTACCAAACCAGAGTTCATCTCTGCCTCCTCTGGGCATCCTGGGTGTCTTGCACAAGCTTCATTCAGTCAGTCTCCCTACCGTGAATTGCAGGGCAAGTCATCTGTCTACACACCTGCTCCTCCCCTGTGCTGTCACTGCCTTCAAGGAAAGCCTGTTTCTGTCATTACTACATCCCTAATACCTGCTACAGCACCTCACACACAGTAGGGTCTATTCACTTACCAGTCCCATCTGTGAACTAACATTCACAGACCCAAAGCCCTGTCCTGGGGTGACCAACTCAGCCTGGTTTGCCTGGGACTCCCTCACTTTTAGCACTGAAAGTCCTACATCCTGGGAAACCCCTCAGTCTCTGGCAAACTAGGATAATTGGTGCCCCTCCTCTGTGCCCGTCACTTGGAGCTGAGAGTCGCAGTCCTCAAGTAATGTGAGACCTGTCTGGAAGGCTGTGTTATCCAAGTCTATGATGACTTTGGGACAGGGTGAAGCACCTCCAGGCATGGTTTCCACCATACAGGCCGAAGCATCCAGAGAATTCCAGAATGGATTTATGTGACTCAGACTTTTTCAGAAATGGAACACTTGGGAAGCCACCTGGGATAGGAAACTAAGGCCTGGGCAAATGGAAAATGGCCTACCCATGATGGCACTGGAAGACGGAAAGACACATAGAGTGACAGAAAGGACACTAGACTGGGAGTCCCAGGACTTATAGGCCCAGCTCCATCATGACACAAGCTGCCTTCACCCCTGAGAAGAAGACCACACTGAGCAGATGTAGCCCACCTGCCTCCATCCAGGCAGGGCTAGGGGAACTAGCCGTTAATGAATCCCCCACTCTGTGGCACGAGCTCTCCACTCATTATTTTATTGAATCCTCCCGACAACACTGTGCCGTTTTACAGATGAGAAAACCAAGGCTCAGAGAAGTCAAATGATTTTTCTAAGCTCAACCAGCTGGTGGTAGTGCTGGGTTTCTAACTCAGCCCCAGCCCCTTCCACTACACCACCAGGCCCTCGATTGTTCCTGCAAATCCAGCTTTCTTGGGGTCCCAGAGTAGCCAGATGTCAGGTGCCCCATTGTTGCTGAATCAGATGCTCAGCATCAGGGAGAGGAAGGAGATCTCAAGTGGCACCAGGCTGAAAGGGCGTGGGCAGAGCAGGCAGGAGGCCACTGTCCACAATGCTCCTCTGAAACCCAGACTTCAGTGGGAAAAAAAGGAAGGAGCTGTTTAACAATTAAAGCTATCTTGTTCAGAAAGAAGTGAAGGGAAATATTGCTGGGGACAGAAAGCATGAAAGGAAGACGCAAAGGAGGAATGAATGGTCTTTGCAGCTGATAAAAGGAGTTGGGGCAGAAAGGAGCGGGTCGTGGGTGGCCGGGGGAGGAGCCTCCTGCCACCTCCAATTTCCACCAGTCAATGTCCTTGCAACACTCTACTATCCTGGGTGCTGTGTGTCCGCAGATGAATTAGACACAGGCTCTGCTCTGCGGACACCGCCACCCGCTCTAGGAGGGGCAGCACTACCCTCGTTTCTTAGACCCCCATTCTTTCTAAAGTCAAACCTACAAGAGCAAGGGCTGAACATTTGCTTCTAGCTGAGTCCATGAAATGGCTTTGCCCCGGTTCCTGTCCCAGTCCCAGCAGATGGTCAGAGGCTTCCACAGCCACAAGAAGACCCTGCTACCTGTCCCCCAGCAGCCTGGCTAGCCCACAGCTTGACCCCGGCCCCTTCTTGGAATACAGGGTGGCATCAGCTGCCCAGCCAGGACTGGGGAACCTCCTGAAGGGGCCCTGCAGGGTTCCTGTCTAGTTTTGAGCCAGCCTCAAAGGTGACAGATGAGCTTATTAACCTCAGGAGCCACCAGCCCGGTCCCACCTGTTCTCCCTCATCCCCTGCTCCTCCCAACCTATCTTTCTGGCCCAGACCCCCGTATCTTCTTTGTAGCCTCGAATAGCTGCGTTTCTGAAATGTAAAGTGCAGTTTCTCTTCTAATTACAAAAATAACAGCTGACAAACACATGCCAGAGGCCCCCTCTTTTCCTCCTAAGCTAACAGCCCCATTAGGGCAGATCCTGTTATCTTCCATGCCCTCTCCATATATTTTATGGAACAGCCTCAAAAGTACTCTGTGTCTTGCTCTCTCTCGCTCTCCCTCCCTCCCTCTCTCTCCCTTTCAAGGCGATGGCTTTGTGAAAGCTGAGGGGGAAAATAAAGCCTTTTACTAAAATGTCACTCTGGGAAAGGGGGGGAAGTTTTCTAATAGGCCATCGAAGGCTTCCTTTTTTTTTTTTTTAAGTGTGATAAATTTGGCCTGTCTTAAAAAGACAGCTCAGTGTTGCTTATCAACTGTGATTTGACCAGATAGCCATTTCAAAAAACAGACACTGGTCTTTTTATAATAAATGAAAGCAATAAAGCCAAGAGCTGGGCCAGAACTATAATTAAGAATCAGAAGCTAAAAACAGTGGTGTGTCAATGGAGGGCAGAGTCCTGTCTTTGGGCAGGAGGGAGCGGGCTAGACCAGCCGGAAGTCCTGGGATCATGACAAGGGGGTGCTGGGGGCAACACCCCACAGGAAGAGGAAGGCGGCTGCTCTTGCTCCAGGTCAGGGAGATGTCCCCTGTGGTATCACTGTCCCCGTCTCTCCTCCTCTCACTTTGGGAGCCTTCCTTCCCTGGACAGATGGGCCTATGGGTGGAGAGGAGGGGCGAGGAGAGGCTCTTCCCCACCCCCAAAGCCAAATCAGATGCCTATTTGAAATTCAGCCAGAAATCCCCCTCCTTGCTCTGTCTGTGCACAATAAACATCCCAGACTCGGCTACTCCTAAAGAGCTGTCTGTTTAACACAATCTCCATCTCAAGCGGCTGTTTTGCATTTCCTTTTGGCTTTATTAAAACTGATTTTCTATTTGCACTATAAAAACTGATCTGATTAAATTTCCATTTTTCCCCAAAGAAAAGACTCTTCTCTCTCTCTCTCCCCTCTTTCTCTCTCCCCTCTGTTTCTCCTTGCCTTCCTCTCTTTCTTCCCTCCCACTCTCCGTTGCCATTCCTTTTTCTGTTTCTCCAAACAAATAATTCTTGATTATTCTCCCTCCTCATCTTTCTCTTCCTCCCCCACAGGGTCCCTGGCAGTTTCCATGGGGATGGCCATGGATGATGGTCCCAGGGAGAGAACAGAAGGGAGCTCCCACCCAAGGACGCTGGAGTGGGGCAGCAGGAGGCCAGTGGGGCATCCTCTTTCCCAGACATCCTCATGGGCACCTCACACTCAGGGAGAGGGCAGGGGATGGCTGGCATCCAGTGCTGCCCTCAAGCTCCATGTGCTACGGTTTTAACAAAGTGAAGGCTGTGGGTTCAAATCTCCCATGGGCCACACAACTCCCTCCTTATGTTCAGGGCTCCGCCCTGGCTGAGCTGTGTGTGACTAAGGGCACGGGGGATGGTCCAGGAGGCAAAAGAGGACTTGCAAACCCACCATCCCCTATGACTGAGAGGCCATACTGCTTAGCTTTGCATTTTTGCTTTTCTCCCTTTCTGGACAACAGAGGGCCTCCTGTCTTTGTCATCTCTGTGTAATGACAATGACTGCCATCACTCATCAAAGGCCCACTATGAGGTGTGCACCAGGTCAGGGCAAAACACACACCATCTCTATGATTCTTACTCCCACTCCTGGGGAGACCATCTCAGAGAAGTTAGCGAATTGGTTCATGGGAAGAGGCAAGCCCAGGAGTACCAGCTCCAGAGCCTGGGTTTTAACCACTGCACCACCCTCCCTCATGGAAAGAGGGGACCCTTGTGTAGGACAAAGTCACAGTGCCCAGAGGCTCTACGGAGAAGAGCTAAGGAAGGCATCTCAGGTGAGAAGACTGACTGATGACGCAGTTCCACTCTGTCCGTCCGAGAGTCACCCCGCCCAGGTTTCCCCACTCGCTGGGACTCCCCTGACTCCCCTCTGTTGGTCCTCAGGGTATACTCCTGCCCTTAAAACTCCATCCCTTCCCCTTGATGCAGCTGAGGCAAGCTGGCATTTAAAAAAGACTTTTTTAATGTTTAAGGGAAACAAAACATAAATAAAGACAGGAAAAACAAACATCAGGCACCAACTTATTTCCCACTGCACCAGTGCACCTGCGCGTTATCCGTAATTTTTGAGGAATGAGTGAATGAATGCATGAGTGAATGAATGAAGAGCTTACTTGCTTCCCAGCCAAAGCAAAAAAGGCACTGCTAAGCTTTTCTACACAACTGGGGCTGTCCACTCGGGGCTGGATTCCAGTGTAAGAGGCCAACTGCCCCAGTCTAACAGATAGAATGGCAGGTGCTTGATTTGCACACCAGAAAAGCTCTCACCTGGCCGGTGAGACCCCTCTCAACACTCAGGGGTGGCGTTCCTCATGAAAGTCACCCAGTATAATACTTACCCATGCAGAAGCCATCCCATGTGCATAAGAAGAATTCACACAGACTCCTAGCCATTCATCCCTAGTTAATGTCCTCTCTGGATCTGCATCAGGATGTCCAGACCCATCAAGTCCCTTCAGGCTCCCACCCCCAACATCTTGGCTCACTCTGGCCCCCAGCATCTGGGGCTCTCTTTCAACCACCACTGGTTGCACATGGCACTTGTGCCAGACCCAGGGAGCCTTGGGCTGGGCAGCAAAAGCCCTGGCCTGCAGACCAACGGAAGAGGTGAACTATGCCCCAGATAACTATGACACAGGTAGCAGGTGGCAGCTGCAGAGGAGAGCCACAACCATAGAGAAAAGTGCTGTGGACACTCAGCAGGGCAAGAGACTTTTGTTCTGATGGAGGGGAGGGGAAAGTCTTCATGGAAGAAGCCTGTCAATAGTCCCCATATTCAGAAACATAAAAAAGGACTTTCCAAGCAAAGGGACCACCTGAGCCAAAGCATGGATGCTGAAAAGAACAGGAGCGACAAACCACTCAGTTTGCTCCAGGCAGGGTGTGGCAAGGGGGACAGTAGGAAAGAACACCAGTGGTGGGCTGGGCCAGGACACAGAGGGCTTGGATGTCACAATGCAAAGGGAGCCCCTCAGAACCAAGTGCCTTTCTCCTTCATCTTCACCTGTCTAATCCTCCTTGCCCTCCAATGTGCAGTTGAAAGCCCACTTCCTCCAGGAAGCCTTTCCTGATCTCTCCAGGAGGGTTCTGTTCTCTGCTAAGCTCCTCTGCACTTACAGTCAACACCACTCACTGGACTGGAAGAATTTAAGTCCTTCCAGGTGCCAGCCTGGCAGAACCACTGTCACCAGGACAGCAAGCTCCTGCTCTCCCCAGCATTTGACCATGGCTCCTCCCTCCCTCTCCAATCCATCTCCTGCTTGCTGACTTCTGCCTGCCCATCCTCAGGGGTGAGCTCCAGGAAGCCCTCCTCATCCTAGGCCTGTCGTCTCTGGCCCTACATCATTCCATGCTTCCAACATCCACACCGCATGAACATCCCTGCTCACGCCTCTTTCTCCTGCACCAGAGCATGGGGTCCTCAAAGGCATGGACTATTTCCCCGATCCCTCCATTCAGTGCACCCAGCACATGTCTAACACAGTCTGGGTCTTCAACAAATGTTTGTTAAATGAATGGACAAACAAATGAAATACTACCTTGTGAATATCTCGCATTGTGGTTTTGGTTTGCTGTGTAACCCCCGTGGAAATACTGTTCCTCCAGTTTGCAAGTTCCCTAAGGGCAGGTGCCTATCTTCATATCCTCAGCATTTAGCACAGTGCTATAGTTACACAGGTGTTCCCCATCTTTTTGACCAAAAAATCTGGATCATGTGGTTTGAACTAAGTCTTGTACTCGAAGTCCCGAGAAGCTTCCCAAGAGAAGCCAAGCCATGTTTCTGCAAGTAGGGATGATGCAGCCCGGTTGGAGGCCTAAGGCAAGGAGAGTGACCTCTGCAGCCCAAGCCCCATGAGGGCAGGGGTCTGTGTCTGCCTGGTCCACTCCTCTGTCCTGTGCCTGGCATATAACAGGTGCTGAGAACATACTTGCAAAAAGAAATGTAGTCATGCGAAGAAAGCCACCTCAACCACTGTAAACAGCATATAAAGGTTTCTTGTGATAACCGTCTGGATACAGGAAACTAAAGAGAGAAGAATGCCTGAAAAACAGAATGTTGGGGGCGGAGCGGGGAGCAGTGGTTTGTGGGAGAAGATGCTGAATTTGGTTCTAGACATTTTATGGTGACAGCAAGACATTTAAGGAGAGATGTCCTGCAGGGTGCTGGATTTATGAGACTACAATTCTGGTAAGAGGTCAAGGCTGGAATGAAAATTTGAGTGACTTGGAAAAAAAAAAAAGAAGAGCTACAAATGAACTCATGCAGGAAGTGAATCTAGCAGCAGGAAGGCAGCACCAGCAGGGATCTGGAGGGACAGACCCAGGATAGGAGCAGAAGTGCAGTCAAAGAGACTCGGAAGGCACAGCCAGGGAGGTGGAAGGCAACCGGAAGACAGTGTGCACATGAAGTCAAGGAGGATAAGCAAACTCCTGCTTGCTTGTGGGATTTCTCCCATCTTCTGACAGCTTTCAGCTCCGCTCTTTCTCAGGAACAGTGTGATCAGACCCTGCCTCAAAACCTGGCTTGGCTCTGGACTCCTGTTCGGCAGGTTCCTCCGCCACTGCATACTCACTCATCTTCCCTGCTCTCCCTCCCTACAATCAGGCCACCAGGGGACCACACAGTATCATGGGCCCCTACCATATCATAGATTTTAAGAAAAAACAATGACTCGTGAAGCATCACATCCCTCACTCTCATGCTACAGATAAGGCCCAGAGAGGGAGTTTAACCTGCTGGAAGTCACACAGCTAGGAAGCAGCAAGCAGAACTAGATGTCAGGTCTCCAGTGGCCCAGGCTAGTGCTTCTACGTTTCCACCCAGTGCATTCGACAGAGGAAGCAGAGACCCAGAGGGAAAATATGTCCTGTCCAAGATTCATACCTGGGCCAGGCTGGGGCCAGAATCTAAAGACCGGATTTCCAGACCACACTCTTCCCCGACTGCCTGCTGGTGTCCCAGCTCCTCAGGCCAGACTTAGTGCCCAGAGTGCTCCTCAGACCAGGCAGATGCAAGCTCGCAAGTCAAGACTGCAGGGCAAAGATCTAGGGCCCACACCCTGACTGCTCCCCTCATCCATAAACCTCTGCTCAGAGAAGTTCCCCAAGGACAGGTCTGCTTTAAGGGCAAGGCCTCTTTTGCTCTAAGAGCAGCGACTTTTAACCTCACTTCATCCACACCTAAAATCTGGGCCATGCCAAAGAGACAATTACACGGTCTTTACTGTCCCTGCACCCGGAGCTGCTGGCTGCTTAGAAACCCCTGGCCCTCCTTGTCCTGAAGCTGCCAATTTCCTCATCAGTATTTTATTTGTCTGTTTTGCTCATTTTTAAGCTGGTGGCAATTGCTATTTAAATTGTTTTGTAAAGTGTCTTTGCATTTACAATGCCGGCTGTCAGCGGCCCCACAATAGGAAATGAGATTTGGCATCAAAGGCAAAGATGCTACTAAAATACATTTTAATAAATATGTAAATCAATTAATCAATCACCCATCCAGGGAAGGAGCTTCAGGAACACAGACAGGCTGGCTGAGTGGGAGAAGGTGGGGAGAATGTGGGGTCTGAGGTGACAGAAGAGGCTCCGCAGGCCCTGAACTCAGGGGTTCTGGGCACATCATGGGCAGCCAGCCCCACCTCCAGTCTGGGGCATCTGGTCTCACCTGGCCTCCCACCCTCCCGACTCTGCCTAAATGGGCTCCACATGGTCTTGCCACAGCAGCCCCGGTCAGGAAAGGGCAACAGGGTCCCAGTGAGGTACAGACAAAATCAGCTTTAGGGCTAAGATTGAGGAAACCAGCCCTCCGGTTGGAACTCCCACTATCCCCGATTTCTTCTCCACTGATACTATTTTCTAGAGAGTCAGAGATTAGAAAGTATTTGCAAGGTTTACGTCTGTAAGTTGGACCAGGCTGGAGGATTAGCATCAGAAAACGTCAGGAAGAAATGACCAGCTGTTCTCTCTATTCCTGAAAGGGTACCAAAGGAAAGAGGCTTACGCTGTCACAGGCAGCTGGGCGGGGCATTGGGATGGGGTGGGGGCAGGTCTCTCTTGGAAAGGGTCCTGACTAGGAAAGTAAATATGACTCTGGGGACAGGATGGAGGGGAGAGAGAAGAGGGCTATTGGAGTCGGGAGCTTTTAAAGCAGGAGTGCAGCTGGGAGCAGTGACTCATGCCTTTATAATCCCAGCTCCCACTTTGGGAGGCCAAGGTGGGTAGATCGCTTGACGTCAGGAGTTCAAGACCAGCCTGGCCAACATGGCAAAACTCCATCTCTACTAAGAATACAAAAATTAGCTGGGCGTAGTGGCACATGCCTGTAATTCCAGCTGCTTGGGAGGCTGAGGCATAAGAATCGCTTGAACATGGGAGGCAGAGGTTGCAGTGATCTGAGATCGCGCCACTGTACTCCAGCCTGGGCGACAGAGTAAGACTCTATCTCAGTCAATCAATCAATCGATCAATAAAATAGGAGCCCAAACATATAATGTATCAGATGAGCAAGACTGGGGTGACTGATGGTAAGGGGGCTGGGCCACATGGTCACAGATTCTCAACTTGTACCAAGGTGTGCTATAAGTGACACGATTCTTGCCAACAGAATCTGAGCTCAGGCTGGCAGATAAAAATCTCTAAGCCTGGGCTGCATAGACCCCACAGAGCCTCCTGCAGCCCATGATGTATGGTTTGCTAATGAGGGTGCCTCAGGGTTATAGTAAGGTGCATCCTCACATGGCTTTCAGTGGGACCTTGGGTAAGTCACTTCCGCCTCTAGGCTTCTGGCTACTCATTAGACAGTGCAAGCAGGGATTGGGCAAAATGAATTCTAAACTTGAAAACTCTCTGACTCACTCTCCCCATCACTGTGGGGATAGAACCAATGTCTTCCCATTACAGCTGCCAGCCCTTTCTTGGCTGTCAGCATAGGTTGGTCTGACCCTGAAAACCAGGTAGACCCATCTGAGGGGCATAAACACCCCTAACAAACCCAGGCTATGGGAAGAATGGTGCAGATCCACAGAGGAAGCCAAAGGCTCCAACCCCAGCTTCTCTCTCACCCTCGTCCTCTGCACTCACTCCCAATTCCCATCCCAATCTCCTCCCCTGGAAGAGGTATGCCCTCTGATTGAAGACCTGTCTGGCCCCCAAATAACCTCATATTTTAAACTGATGCCACCTGCACCAGAGGGCAAACATTCCCATCAGGGCTGAGAGCATGCACACATATCCACCCTGTGTGCCTGGGTGTGGATGCAAATGGCATACACATGAGTCGTGGTTCATGAGCATGCAGAAATGCATGACTTTAGGCCTCTTTGTGCACATTGCTGTGTGTATAAATGTATGGGCCTCTGTTGCTCAGAGTGTGAAGACTCAGGCAGGTCATCTACATGCATGCACATTTTGGTGGGTCTATGTGAGTATGTGAATGGTGCATGATAGCCATGCTTTGAAACACACCTGTGGCCAACACAGGCCACATGCCAGGCAAGGGCTGGTGGGTATTTCTGTGTTCAGAAATCTTGTTCATCTTTCTCTCATCTCTGGAAAACTCTATTTCACAACATTGCTGAACATCGCTGCTATGCAGGTGGCCGTCACCCTGTATCTGCCCCTTCCTAACTCACCAACAGAGGCTTGAACACAGCAGTTCTGAGTATGGGAGCAATGGGGATCACTGGGCCATGGGCCAGGCTCTCTGCTCAATTGCCTCAACCCTCTGCATATGACCAGGTATAAAGGCTGGGAGAGCGTTTGTCCGGGGAATCTTTCTAGCCTTTCTATAAAGAAGCAAGAATCATGCTATGAGCAGCTGCCAGGCAGTGTGTCCCTGCCCTGCCACCCACATAACTATCAGGATGAACTATCTCAAAAGCACACCTGACCCCTTCCATGTGACCCCCAGAGTGACTCCCCATTCGTCGTCTCCAGATGATTTGGCATGTCTCACGTGCCCTGATGAGATTCCTGTCTCCCTCTCCAGACTCTTCTCTCACACCTCCCGCCTCAGCCGCTGCACTTGAGTGGCTCCCACAACATGACACGATGCTTTAGCCCTCCATGCCCATGCTTATGCTGTGCCCTTCTGAGAGAATGGGATTCCTCCCAACCTTAACCGACTCAACTTCTACTTAGCCTTAAAGACACAGCTTCCAAGAATCCTCTCACCCACCCAGGCCCTCCTCCACTGCTCCTTTAAACCACATAGCTTCATCATGACATTGTACTGGGCTTTCTCCCCACTAGACTGTAAAGCTCCTGTGGCCAGGCACCGCATCCTAGCCATTGTGGAAGTGCAGACAGGAACACCCACTGGATGACCTGGTGGCTCCCTCTAGATGGCCTGGCAATGATCCGGCTGAGGTTGGTGGCTCCCTGTGGTTTCCAGTGCTATAACACTGGGCAGCCAGCACTCTCAGCTCTGGAATAATTTTCCCCTGAACTGCTAGCACCCGCCTTCAGATTGTTTTGCAAAGTAGTTCTCCAGTTCTCCCTGTAAAACTGCTGAACGACAGCAGGGGGCGGCAGTCCTCTCCTGGAATACAACCCACGGTGCACCCACTTGCCCAGCCCAAGCGTGCATTAAGCATGTCTTTTTATTGTTTGTTTGTTTGTTTGTTTAATTTTGAGACAGAGTCTCACTCTGTCGTGCCAGCTGGAGTGCTATGGCGCAACCTCAGCTCACTGCAAACTCTACCTCCTGGGTTCAAGCAATTATTGTGCCTCAGTCCCCCAAGTAGCTGGGACCACCATGCCCAGTGAATTTTTGTATTTTTAGGAGAGATAGGGTTTTGCCATGTTGCCCAGGCTGGCCTTGAACTCCTAGCCTCAAGGGATCCACCCACCTCAGCCTCCCAAAGTGTGGCATTACAGGTGTGAATCACTGCACCCAACCCAAAGCATACTTCTCTATGCTACACTGGGAGACTGAGGATCACATGGGTCCTCAATACATTAACCTTCTGCCTACAAGTACAGCCCTGGCTGGTATTTACCTAAGCCTTTTGCTCAAAAGCCATCTTTACATCCCCAAGCACGAAGGTCTGCTCCTGACATATGAAGTAAATAAATAGGAACAACCTCGTGGTACAGGAACTTAAAGGGTCAGTACAGATCTGATTATGATGTTCTGTATGGGATGGATGAGCCCCTCATCTCACTGCAGACTCTGCTCTCAACGTTGAACGGAGCCATGGATGGCCCCACTGGGAAGGTCACAGCTTGGAGCAGTAGCATCAGGCCTGGAGCCCTCGGACCCCTGTCCAGAGATCTGCCTATATTTTTAGCTGCCTCTCTGAGGCTGAACAGTCTCAAAGGACACAGCATAGGTGGGCAACAATTCCTGAATAAAAGATAGAAACATCATAGTCATTTGTGCTTGTTTGTGGTTGCATTTGAGATGATGCCCTTTTATTTTTGTTCCCCTAGCACCCAGCACATAGCAGGCCCTCTGCAATGTTTATGAACGAAAACAAATATCTGGAAATTATTTCATGGATGCACGTACTTCCTTTCTCCTTAGATATGTTGTAAGCATCCCAACGGCAAGAATTTTCTTGTTATGTCTTTGGAATGCTCCTTCCACCCACCCCCACTTCCAGCTCAGTGCTGGCCAGGCACTCAGAGGACCACACTGGCCACCACTGATGACTACCTGACTATCCAAATGACCAGGCACCTCACAGCCCCAAACATGCCATTCCCTTTTTCCCTCATGGCTTCTTTGTCCCACCCTGAGTGCAACACCATTTCTTGGGGGACTTCTGAAGCGCCAACTTTGTTAAGATTGATTTGGCCCGCCCTCTCTTCTGACAGGTCCAAAAGCAAACACAGCAGGGCCATGGGGGAGATTTGGTCATAATTACCATCTTTAATTACTGCTAAAACATCAATTGCTCTTGTTCAATTAGCAGTGCGGTTTCAGGCATGGCAAACTTTGCAACACAAAATAAGCTGAAAATTGATTTCTGAACACTTAATGCAGATCTGAAATTGCTAACCTGATAAGGTTGTCATAGAAGAGCCAATGTGGCCAAGGAAGAATGTTGCGAGGCTGTAATTGCCTTGGTAGAAAGATTAATAACTAGTATACTTACGTCTTGTTCATCAAGTGGGAGTCACTCATGGGGGGCGCCAGGAGGACTGGGTGGGTGTGAGGCACAAAGGTAGAGGGAG
Source organism: Mandrillus leucophaeus (assembly GCF_000951045.1). Classification (NCBI taxonomy): domain Eukaryota; kingdom Metazoa; phylum Chordata; class Mammalia; order Primates; family Cercopithecidae; genus Mandrillus; species Mandrillus leucophaeus. Next base: position 752,928 of record NW_012098677.1, on the reverse strand, counting down.
AGTGTTAACAAGGACACTGGCAATTAGGCAGGAGAGAGCAGCAGCCTGCACCCAATGGTCCGTGAACGAGGACATGGGCCTCTGAGATGGCACGTGGGAGGGGCCAGCTGCCTGGGATGGCTGCCAGGGAGAACCGACCTCTGCAAAGCAGGCAGGTGCTGTCTCAGGCAGGTAGAGAGAGGACACCCAGGCCCCAGCCACCTCCACTTTCTCTGCAAGCCCTGGAAAAGGACCCTCAAGGTCAAACACCTTTGAAAGCTCAGTTGGCCTCTGGAAGAGTTTTCTCTATTTGGGCCTCCTGGCAAGGGAGAGTTGAATGTGATGGACAAGATGGGCAGCAGCTGGGCCCTGGGATGGCATGGTGGCAGCTGCTGCCACTGCTCTCATCATCTCTTCCTGCCATGAGGTTGAGTGACTTTCTGAGTGCATATCATGGAATGGTAGGCTGAGAAGCATTTTATGAGCTACCAAGTGCTCCATGAAGTGTGCAATTGCTATTATTATTGTTGATGTTACTCTGGGCCTGTGGGTGATGTAGAGGCACAGGTCAAAAATCTAAATAGCCTTGGAAAAGGTCCTTCTCTCTCTGAAACCTGTCATTTAAGCTTAGGGAAATGAAGACAATATTCCATTTGCAACTTATAAAACTAACATCTACCAAACACCGGTATGTGCCAAGAACAGGGAAAGACTCTGATAGATG